>NC_134511.1:14282176-14597753 GCF_027942865.1 Odontesthes bonariensis | reverse complement strand
AGTTGTTATATAATATTTGTTACAGAGAATTGATGCTGATGTAAGGGTGGGTTTTGTTGGTAGCCATTCGCTTAATGTAATTACACTCCTTCTTTTTAATTCAGGAGCAGGACCTGTTCTTCTTCCATGAACTGAGTCCAGGGAGCTGCTTCTTCCTGCCAAAGGGGGCCTCCATCTACAACAAACTGACTGAGTTCATCAGAGTGAGTGTAAACTGCCAGAGCTACAAATGGATGACTGCCTTGATCTCACTCAGAGTTTTGACATGCAAGAAAAGGAAGAAAGTTTCATCTCCAAAGCATTTATCAGTTATGCAGTTAATAACTGTCTCTCTTTAAAACCTATAAAGCACACTGCGTAGTGTCCTCTGTAGGTGGCGATAGGCTATAATGTGCATGGCTGTGATGAACAGATTGGAGTTCGTTAACCAGAAGCAACATTTTTCGGAAGAGGACATGAATAAAACCTTCACCTTGGCCATATACAATGGAAAATGGATGGAGGACATATTTGTGATTATGTAGTGTCAGTGAGTATTGGCCATGCGGAGGCAGAAACCGCTGAGCGTTAGATTCTGGCTGCAACAATGCATATTCTTTCAAAAAAAAAACTTGGATTCACTGAATCTCAATTTTTTTTATAATAATCAAATGTAACCGATGAATTTAAGAAATGTTAGCGCCTCCCTCACAGTGTTAAAGGCTGAATATCAGTCATTTCAGTGTCTTCTGCAGGTCAGCGAGTTGACTCCTGCCTTCAAATTGCCAGTGTTGGCATCATATCGTATGGCCGTATAAGGGTTTAATTCTTAGGTATGTGGCGATATCTTGGCCCACACATTCAGCAGTAGATGCATTACATGGCAGTGCTTTGTGTGGAATATCGCCAACATTGTTCTGTGATCTCAGAGGAGGCCTTTACCTTTCTGTACCTTCTTTCTTACCTTTCCTTTCTTTGTCAGGAGTTTGTGACTGCAGTGGCACAGGAGGGTTTAAATGTGTTTTTTGTGTTGGATATTTCAAAGTTCGATAAAAATATTGAATTTAATCACAATGTTTAACTGCTAAATGCTTTGGTTTTATAATTTTTATATATATATATATATATATATTAGGGCTGGGCAACGGTTAAATATTTTAATCTAATTAATCACATGATTTCCCTGATTAATCACAATTAATCGCATTTGTACGGAAAATCCAAAAATGAATTCAAAAGTAGTGTATAGCTTTTAGCATTTAGTTTTATTTGAAATGTACTCCCATATGAATGAAAGTGCCATAACATTTGTTGTGCAAACACACTTTTAACATCAGCATTTTTATGTAGTTTTTATGTAGAAGCCTCGCTCCACTGTCTGTTTCCTTGAATGACTTGCTGGTATCAGTTGTGTGTTTTGCCTTTAAGTGATATTTTAGACTGGAACTACTACGGTGATGAGACAATTAAACTTGGCAGTGTTTACAGATGACTTTGGTTCTGTCGACTCCGCCGTCTGGAAGAACTTTAAAATGAAAATGGCCGAGTTAAAGTTCCGTACCCTTCTCCATGTTTGGTGGATCCGCCAATTACTTTCTTTTCCGGTTCCGCAGCAGACAGCAACAGACTTTTACAAAATAAAAGCCTGTGAGCAACAGACTTTTACAATAATAAAAAAAATAATAAAACAGGGGTGGTCCGTGGCGTAGTGGGTTGAGCAGGCGCCCCATGTACAAGAGTCTATAGTCCTCGCTGCAGCTGGCCCCGGTTTGAGTCCCATATCGGACGGCCCTGTGCTGCGTGTTGTTCCCCCTCTCTCTGCCCCCTGCTTCCTGTCTCTCTGAACTATCCTATCAATCAAAGGCACATAAGCCCCCCCCAAAAATAATAATAAATAATAAAAAAAAAAAACTGCGTTAATCCGCGATAAAATATTTATCGGCGTTAAATCGAGTTAACGCGATAATAAAGAGTTAACTCGCCCAGCCCTACTATATATATAAAAAGGAAATATTTGGACATATTTTGATGGTATTGTTGTCACAAAGTCTTGCCTTTTAACATGTTTAAGTAAATGCATACAATTTGCATACCTCTACCATAAACTGAATATGACTTTACTTCCAAATCCTGTGCTGCAAATGAATACTGACATTATTTTCACTTACGCACACCACAACATTGATTATCTCTGACCTGACAATAGAAAAACATTGCTCAGTGTGATAAAGAGCTCGTTGTTGGTGGACTAGACATGTTTGAAAAAGATTAAAACGTGTATTCAAAATGCATCAGGCAGCATTGAAGAAGGGCTCTTTTGCTCTGTTTAACAGCCACAAATTGGTTTTCAATTGGCTGTCACTACGGAAAACACTTTGGAAGCGATTTTCACTTTCAATGTAGTAAAATAGATTTCTGACCGAGGAGATTTTGAGGAATTTGTTTTGTCTGTACTAGTCCAAATACGGTGGCTGTGACAACTTCAAATAAATTGCACAAGGTTTTATTTCATTTGCACGTTAATTGCTGTTTTGAAACTTATGTCGGTAAAGGAATATGTCCAAGAAAACGGAACGGGCCGACAACATGCCAGCAAACCTGACAAAAGCTCCTCATAGAATAAACCGGAAAATCATGTCAATATTTGTCAGAGCCAGACAAAGATGATGGCCTGCAGCAGAACAAACGTGATTAGAGGTTATGTTTAAATCTTTCCCTTTTTTTTTTTAAAGGTTATTTTAGAGTTATCTTTTTTTCCTCAGTTGTTCCTCAGTTTATCCAGTCGCTCCTCAAAAGTAAAATGTGTGCAGTTTGTGAAAAACATCTTGTGCTCCGTCTTTGACAGAGTGAGTACAGGAAGAGGGGCTTCCAGGAGGTGGTGACACCCAACATCTACAACAGCAAACTCTGGCTGACCTCCGGACACTGGCAGCACTACAGCGAGAACATGTTCTCCTTCGAAGTGGAGAAGGAGATCTTTGCCCTCAAACCCATGAACTGCCCTGGACATTGGTGAGGCTTCTTTTTCGATACCATCTGCATGTTTTCGAGGTAGAGTGTCCAATAAACTTTTAGTTTTTTTTTTTCAGCAGGAGGTACGGGTGCCTTTTTTTTCTTCTTTTTTTTTGACAGCATTAAATGTCTTTTGTCATTAAATAAACTTTTAGTTCTGTCAAAATAAGAATGTCAATTTAGCTCCATGAAACACTGAGAAGTGACACTGGCGAAGCTTTATGAGAGGAACTCGGGGGGCTGACTCAGTCGTTGTGAAACAGCTTTATATGGCGGTGCCACTGAAGCCCTCAACCAGTTCAGCTGAACTTGTTGCTCTTGCTGTGTTTTCAGTTCTTTAATGACCCCGTTTGTTTTACTGCTAAATGCTGCATTGCAGCAATCTAGTTCAAATCTGTCACTCTTCAAATCTTTTATCACCCGAAACTGTGAGTTTCAGTCGATCTACTCTCCTCCGTATATCACAGCTGAAGCAAAAATGAGCTTTCCAATGAATGTAGGAGTAGTTAGATGTTGGGTTCAGGTTTTCACAGTCATACTGAAACCAGTTGGGAACATTTGAGGCATTGTGACAGCTGTAGGCTGAAGTTGACAGTTGTAGTTTTACAACTCTGCTTCTTTGTCTGCTCGGGAACCAGCCTGATGTTTGCTCACCGTCCTCGCTCCTGGAGAGAGCTGCCCATCCGCATGGCCGACTTCGGCGTCCTGCACAGGAATGAGCTATCAGGGGCCCTGACTGGCCTCACTCGAGTCCGTCGGTTCCAGCAGGACGATGCTCATATCTTCTGCTCCATGGACCAGGTGAAGGCCAAGTACATTCACAAAACACATGTTTCTGATGGAGAATGTTGCCTGAAGTGATTGACTTAACACATCAAAGTCTGTTTACAACCTCTGGGTTTACCACTACACACAGTATGTGGGAGGATAAAAATCCCATAAAGCTCTCTTTGGCTTAGAAATTGCCTCGAGTGACGTTGCTCAAGGCAGTGATGGCTGAGGTTGAAGACTACATTTGAGAAAATAATCATTTCTGGTGGTCTGGAGTTGAATCTTCCCTGCTGAACTGTCAGCTCATGCAATGTTGATAATGCCGGCGCTGGGTTTTTGACAAGGAAAAGGGATGTTTCTGCCCCATCACATTTTGACCTTTTAAAAATATATTAATATTTAACAGTTTCACAAGAGTGTTGCAGATTGATTCGAAGTGGAGTCATAACACTGCCTCTGTTCACATCACATTTAGTTATATATATAAAATGATAAATGTTTTATTTGGGAAGTTAGGCTACATTTAGTGAGGGTGAAAAAATTCCCATTTGCAGAGAATCATGATTTGAAGGCTTCCAGTATATGACTGTCTTGCTGGCAGTCGTGTACTGGGAGTGACCCTTACGGGTGAAAACTGACTGGCACCTGAAAAACGGTGCTCACACTCTGATTGTGTTTTGTAAATTAGAAACGACAATCAACGTGGAAGCAAACTGCACACATTTTCTATCTTATGCATGCCAACTGCATGCCAAAAGCTGGTTGGATGTGATGCAAGTGCACACGTCACAAATAATGTCATGATTGATCCCAGATCGAGGACGAGATTAAGGGCTGCCTGGACTTCCTGAGGACCGTGTATGACGTGTTTGGCTTCACTTTCAAGCTCAACCTTTCTACCAGGCCAGAGAAGTTTCTGGGAGAACCAGAGATCTGGGACCAAGCAGAGAAGGTAATTTACAGGCCTCGTCTTCCTTCCATATATTAGAAAATATGAACACCTCTCACCCTAATTCTCACTACAGAATTAAGATGCAAATGTATGATATTATCTAGACAGAAACTCCACTACCACTTCACAGACAGCGAGTGGAAGGGTGAGATATTTGGACCCAAAGAAAATTCATATTTAATTGATTTGTGTGTGTGTGTGTGCGCGTGTAGATCTGCCATCAGATCTAAAGAGGAAAACGCTTTTTCTTTTTCTTTTCCAGAGATTTCCTCTACTTATTGGTGCTATCGCTGTCTGCCTGTGCTGTCATATCGGATTTGTTCTTTGAAAACCCACTCGATATTCTATATTGTTTATTTATTTTTTCAGTTAGGCATCTACGCTTCAGCTCTAATTTGTGTTTTAACACGAGCACAAACAATGACAGGAGTGAGCTGAACAGAGTGATAATTAGTGTGTAATTGCTGCTGCTTTTAGCGTTGGAGCAACTACAGCAAAGAGCCTATCTGGTACAACCTGAAGCCTTGCAGAATGAAAGCTTCAGTCTGAAAGCTGATGAAGGTGCCACACGCCACTGCTTTCTATTGTCACGAGCTTTTGTATATGAAGGACAAACAAATTTATCAGTCTGACAAGCCATTACAGGCAGACTCTGAATGGAAGAAAAGGTATTTGTTGGGAGGACACAAAGCCTGCGTAGAATTTTGTATGAGGGTGGGATTTTTCTTTAAAATAATTTTTGTCACGGTATTGATTTTGAATCTGATTGTAGAGTAAAATACCAGTTTTCCCCAGTGTGACAGTCTGCAGTGCACGTTGTCGCTCTTCGTTTTCTGCCACTAAGATGCTCGTTTAGTTTTTCCTCTCTTGCATAATAAGCTGATGCTTTTGTCCCCCGTTTTCTCCCATTAATTTACTTTTTCTTTTCTCCTCTTTATATTCGTCGCCTCGGCAGTGTCGGGTTTGTCATCTTAATTTGCTGTCGGCTGATGTGAGGAGTTTTAAAAGGTGTTCTTGGTTTTGCTAACGAATAGCACTCAAATTTTTTCTCACTGACTCTGAAAAGAGTTTAATTAGGTGAATATTTGCCTCGGACAGATCACAAGGAACTGTAGACGCGTCCATGCTCATAACTTGTGAATAAATCAGTGTGAGATTGACAAAAAAGGCACAAAAAGTAACATGTCCTGACTGGCTCTACTTGCCTTTTGTTTTTTAATTAATTAATTAATTAATTTTTTGCTACAATCATTAAAGAGCTCAGTTTTCTTCCTGCCCGTAGTTTATTCTCAGCGTGGTTTCATTGCTGTGCGGTTCAATTTAATTGAATTTTTACACGTGTATTTTTGCCTCCTGGAGGAAAAAAAGCATTCCTTGTGGTGAAAGTTAAATTTAACATGTAATTTTACTATCAATCACTCGAGTGGCCGCAGACATTATTTCAATATTAAAAGACGTCGCAGTCTGCTGGTGGCACATTTCTCTTCTGCTTCCGTTCTTAAGGGCCTCTTAATTGTACAGCTGTCTCTCTTGATCTCTCACAACGCTTTTCTCTCAGGGGAAAACCTTTAAATTGAAGACCTCCATTTCATGTTTAATGTTTGCACTCGCCATGGTGGAAAACGATGTACACAAAAAAAAAAGTGACGGATGACCTTGGCAAAGTGACTGGAACAAAAGCTTGCTGCGTGTTTCCCTCACCTCATTAAATCTCACAAGCAACCGTGAAATATTATTGAGGAATTAACATTTCTCAGCTCAGTGATTAGTTCCAGAGGAAGTAAAGGTCAGGTCTTAATATACAGCTTTGCTTGCCTCCACTATTTAGCTGCACGTTGTCAAACAGCGATATCGTTTGTTTTTACAGCAACTGGAGAACAGCTTGAATGAGTTTGGAGAGAAATGGGTTCTCAACCCGGGTGACGGAGCTTTCTACGGACCCAAGGTGAGCCGTGCACTGCTGCACTGATGTGTTTTAGCTGTGAATCGGGAGGAGGGATGCTGCTAATCGCTTCTTTGTTCGCAGATTGACATTGAGATCAAGGACGCCATCGGTCGATACCATCAGTGTGCCACAATACAACTTGATTTCCAGCTACCCATTCGCTTTGACCTCACCTTTGTCAGGTAACTGTTTTGTTTTTTTGTTTTCATTTGACTTGTATTTTTAACACCAATGATATATTTGTATTTTTGCTGCCAAAGGTAATGTCTAGTACAGAATTAAGACCTGATTGAACTATTAACACTTTTTTTTTTTTTTGTGTGTGTGTGTGTCCTTTGAATAACTTCGTAGCCATGACGGTGATGACAAGAAGAAGCCAGTGATCATCCACAGAGCCATCCTGGGATCAGTCGAGAGGATGATCGCCATTCTTACCGAAAACTACGGAGGCAAATGGTTTGTAAATAATCTCAAAAGGTTCTTTTGTCAAGTACGGCCAGACTTTAGACATTGATTTTTCTTTTTCTTTTGCTGTTGCAGTTGTTTATTGAGTTTTTTCTAATGATTTTCAGATTTATTTGACAGATCTAGCAACACCTTCGGCCTTGTTAGGCTGCGTACATTTGCAGAACTTCCTTATGTATTGTGTCTGGTCCTCCGTTCGAGAAATGACTAAATGCAGATATATCCTGTTCTGTTTCAGGCCACTGTGGCTTTCTCCCCGTCAAGTGATGGTTGTACCTGTGGGACCAACCTGTGAGGAGTATGCTGAGAAAGTAAGCTAACCTCAGCTGCATTAGTACCTACACTGAAGAAGCCGTTTTCTCTTACAAACGGCTCTTCCTTTGGAGCTACGTTTCACAAGTAGCGAATGTTACGACTGGTAAAACTTATAGAATAGGTTGAGAGAAAGGAAACTCGACCTGTAATAAACTCTAAATGTGTTTGGGAGACTTTGACCATGTGTGCACAAGCATTTCCGTAGCTCTTTGGTGTTCTGCGGACACTCCTGTGGCTCATTGAGATTGAGTTGCTCAGTTGGGACCCACGTGGCAACGTTCCCGTAAATGTTCTGTAAAGAGTCAAAGAATATTAAATGCATCACAGAAGCCTCCTGCATATTGTTCACGTTCATTTTTGCACTAATAATAAAAAGTGCAGTTTGTCTTTAGTCAGCAGAGGAGCAACAACATAAACTAACATCTGTTTAGCTTCATTTACTTCTCTCTTGTTTTGCATTGGCTAAAAGAGTGTTGAAATTTCACTCGAAATATTGCTAATTTGGCGGTTGTTCCTGTCCATGAAAGTAACTATGGACTTGTTCAGAAACAGGAAGTGTAAACGGGCCTTTAGCACTTTTTTGTGTAGAAAAGTGTCATTTGCACAAAACAGAAAAAGATTTTACTTTCGGGATAGCTGGAAAAGACAGCGGGTGCATTGTTTATTAGGTTGGCACTTTTTGGTAAACACTGCAACAACGTGAGAACCGGTCTGAAAATAAGATCAATTTCAAATTCTGTATTATGTAGAAGAATATAAATAAATTTTGCTCCCTCTTTCGCTGGTTAATGTGATAGGTCAAGCAAGAATTTCACAACAGCGGCTTCATGACCGACGTGGATGTCGACCCCGGCTGCACTCTGAACAAAAAAATCCGAAACGCACAGTTGGCGCAGTACAACTTCATCCTGGGTCAGTGGCGACACACTTTTCCTTCACTCCTGTCTTTTTTTTTTTCTTTATCTCTCCTTTGCTGTCCATCTAGATATTGATTTATTTTTTTTCCCACCTTTACATGTTATCCTGTTCGGAAAAAGTGGTGGGAGAGAAGGAGAAGACGAGCGACACTGTAAACGTACGCACCAGAGACAACAAAGTCCACGGCGAGCGCAGTGTGGAGGAGTGCATTGAGCGTCTCAAACAGCTCAAGGTGTCCAGGAGTCGAAATGCAGAGGAGGAATTCTGAGCTTTCAGCAGTCACTTCAAGAGGCCATGGAGTGAAGATCAGCTTTTGATGAGGGAATTAAATGCCAGCATACGTTGCCTAGTCTTTGCTTTTTCGCAGAAATCTGAATTTTCTCATACAATGCAATATCTGTTTTTCTGGTATCTTCCATTACTTCTTTGTATCATTGTTTCTGGTTATCAAATCAGATAATTGCTCTACTCCATGGATTTAAGAATAATTGTCCCTTCAAGTTTTGACTGTAATGTAATGAGGTCTTTGAACAGGTTTACAGAAATCTACTGTAAATTAATCAACTGCATCATAGAATGTTTTTCAAAACTGTTTCCATCAAAAAAGAGGAGGGTGGCTTGTACCGCTGTCTTAACTATTTCTGTCCATCACTCATCATTTCTTTGGGGAATTGAATATGAGATACAGTTTTGATAATTAAACAACCTATTCTTGATCATTTTGCTCTTCCTTTTGTGAGATGTTGGATAAGCTGGATGGTTTTAGAGCAAGTGGGATTCCAGGAGCTGTGCGAGTGTCTCAAAGCAAATTGGGCTTAAGTGTGGAGCTGAAACAAGTACAATTCCAATGATTTCTGTGACCCCTAAGGATCTAAGAAATGTCACCTTGGCGCTAGGCCTGGGGGACGGACTTACTGACGAGTGGAACATCATCTGGCCATTTTACCCATTGGGCAGAGCCAGGCTCATCCGTCTTAACTGGAATCCCAACCTGCATAAGGATCCATCAGGGTCTGATGCATTGTGGGTCGAGGCATCTTTGTCTCCTCAGGGAAGAATTTCAGACCAAAGAATTTTCAAGCTTTGTCTTAATGATGCAGCTGCTTAGTTACGCAATCTCATTCTGAAAATCTCCAAAACAACAATGCACACATGAAAGTGTGTTACGCAACGGGTTGTAAAAGTGTTGTGTATAGAAATCAGCATCAGTTTCTGATGACCTGCAACCCTTTACGAACGTGTCTGTAAGTCACACCTCAATTTACAAGTTCAAACTTAAATCATTAAATGGTTTACGACTGGGGGTATTCCATTTTGCTTAAAAGAGAGGTTCCACACCTTGATAAAAGTGGATGCTGATCACCTTTCGCCTCTCAAACATCATCATTTGGGATTGAAATCAATGATGTGCTCCTCTTTATGACATGCTGTCTAAACTTGGATCATTTACTTCAGCTGTGCACGGCCACACCACAGCATCAGTGAAAAGTTTATGTGCGCACCGTAAGCTCCATTTTTATGGCTTTAATCTTGGTAACTGTAATTAGCGCTCACTTTCATTACAGGAAAACGTTTCCAGTTACATGAATAAAAGGGCGCTCACACAAAGTGCAGGAAATTGATTAGAATCTATGTATTGTGCACGTAACTAATTTATCCAACCACAGGTAGGTGCTATAGCTGTGTGAGCTACTCATGCATCCGGGACCATAGAGACGAACAATATGCCTTGTGTTTCGACAGTTGGGAGAAGTGGCTTACAACAACAGCAGTTTGGACTTTTTAATGAAAAATAAACCTATCCTCTCAGGTTTGCTTTCTGACAGAGACAGACCTCAAAAGCCCTTGTAATAATCATGTTTACTGTCAGTGTTTTGGTTTCATAAAATGATCTCAAAATTTCTTGTTCTATGCAAAAGCTGACTTGGATTTCATGGCCTTGAAATACTAATTGCATAACTGTAAAGGATATTCATTATATGTGTAACAGGGAGACAAAAAAAAATCATTGAGCCAGAGTAGAAATAAAAACAAACAAAAGAACTCCTATCAAATCTGACCACAAGGGGGAACAGCTGAACCAGAATCTTCTGTGGGGGGGATAAGGGAACGGTGCTAATGTCACTGGAGTGTGGGAGAGAAAAACATTTTGATAAGGGGTTAATGAAAAAGTCAATGGAGTAGGAGAGTGTCAACAGATAGAGTGAGACAGCCAGAACTCTCTGGGGATTCGGCTCTGCTGTTAACTCCGAGCCTCCTCGTGAATCCTCACTCCCTCTCGTTCTGCTGGATCTTTCCTACATGCCTGACTGACGACCTGGCCACGAAGGGTCACAATGCTTCACTGAACTGAGCAAACTTCTTTCTCATGCGACACATGCGGTTTAAAAGATCGATTCACACGTTTCCCACCGAAGCTCTTCATACAAAAGATGCCGGAATAAGTCATGTTATGAAAAAACTTTAAAACTTACTTTATTACAATAAATCTGGCTATTTTTGTTTCCATGCCTGTCTTTCCATGCCTGACAAAAAAAAAACGCAATGCTCCTGAAAAGAACTGTTGATAATATATTTTAAAAGGACCAGCTTTTTACAAAACATAAAAATATTACATCCAAGATGAGCGTGGAATTTTGTTTAAAAAAAAAAAGATGAGAAAATTCTATCACTTAGATCTTAGTATGAAGACTTGACACAGAAAGACTCCATCTGCAGCTGACACCTGCTAACCAGAAGTACTAAACTTCACCAGTTAATGAGTTATATCTTGTTATCTGTACTAAAGCCAAAGCAGCTCACCATTTTAGGTTATATGATGGATTTTTTTGCAAGTTTCTACATACTTGCTAGTTGCCCAGCAACCACTCGCAGTCTAGAAATAGTTTGGCATGTGAATCTCTAAAAACCTATGAAACACGTTATTATCATTACCTTTTCATCATCATTTGCTTTGCAGTCTCTGATAGATGTTAACCCTGAAGTCAATTTTCACGTCAAAGAACAAGAAAGCAAATCAAGCGCGTTTCACCAAATGTCAATCTGCTCTTATAAACCACATCATGTATGTTGAGATTTTTTCTCTCCACTAACAGGTTGCTGTCTTTGTTGTTTTTTGTTGTTGTTTATTTTCCTTTGTCACCATGACAACTGACAGCAGCCACACTGTTGTGTCGTCAACCTGTGTGATGTCAGCTTTTTTTTTCTTTCCGCAGCAGTGACAGTCAAAAGCCAAAAAGCGACCCATGTGACACACTCCTGTTTCTACTGGCCAAGTAAATGCATATTTGACTGCTTACCAACCAGTTTCTTCTCCAGAATACTTCTCCGTCTCTAGAGAAACGCCTATCACCCATGCCACACACACACACACACCCTCCTCCTCCACCATAACCCCTCTGCATAAATGAAACAGAACCCTAAATTATGGTCAGCCGCTCATGAAGTTAGTTTTGCTTGGGAAAACCAATGCTGCCAGCTTTAATATCATAATGTTACCAAATTATATGCTTCTAATTGGGAACTGTTTGATCACGCTTTCTGGCTGCTGGAAATTTAGCGTGTGACCTTTGCAGGCTTTTTTTCTCATTTCAAAAATATGACCTCTGTTTCTGACCCAGCATAAATTAAGGAAACCACTTTACACTCAGGAGAGGCCTTCACCACCAGTCACACCCTGCATGTAGCCAACGGCAACATTTCACTGGGGATGTCTGCGATGTAGGTCTGGACAAGACATGCACACATAAGGCAGCTGCATGTCGAGCAGCAGGGTTAGTATAGTTTAGTTAATAGTTAGGATCAAAACCAAAATTCCAGAGAATATAAAGCATTCTTGACAGTATAGAGTTTTCAAGAGCTTTCCTAGTAGGCTACTTTTGGTTTACTATTTAACCAGTTTATTAAGACTGCTTATCCACAACTTTGAGATCATCTAGAAATTAAGATAACACTCAGGTTGTCAGTTGCAAAGCATGGCTTTTAACTGACTTTGAGTTGAATGTGTGGTGCAGCCACTGGTTGCCGTCATAGACTATAACCAAAGGTATCGGTTTGTGAACTGCTGTTTTGAAGCCCCGAGCTTAGCATTTGCATTACCTCAACTTATAGTTTATGAGTACAGTTTATGAAACACATACAATGTTTACCACTTTGCACACAGCTAAAAAATGTGCTACTGAATGATAACATTATATCAAACTGGTGACAGGATTGGTTCTTAGGTTTGTTGGTCATGACTGTCAGATCAGTCTCATGGAAAAACGGGAAGTACTCACTCAATAGAAAACTATGTATCTGTGCTGGCGAAATCAGTATTTTTTTTATGCCATCCAGTATGGCTTTCAAAGTAACATATTTCAACAGGACACTTAGCTTGTGTGTCCAGTAAGTTTTGTGTGTTTGGCTAAGAGTGAGTGACTTGGCAGCCACTAAATGTATTTTGATAAGTTATTACAGCGTTAAAGTTTTAATGCAAGCCATGATGTCTTGTTAACCTTAAAAATCTCATTTGGAATACCTCACCTCAACCAAGTTGTTAGTAATGTGCAAAACAGTGTTAAAACGGCAACACCAACCAAAAGAAAAAAAGTTTGAAATAAAGTTGTTCCAAGGTGGAAATGCTTAGCTGTGGTGTTAAGTGCTCGTTTCACTCGTGTGTCTTCTAGCATCTAACAAATACCGTATAAACATGTTGAAAAGGTTAAAAACAGTATTTTCACAAGGGGTGGTCTTTAATAGTGGAATTCTTTTTAAGAGGACCACCAACCCACTGATCAGAAGTAGTGAATCAAGCTAATTACAGTGAGATGACTCGTGGAAAAAAAAAATGTATATATACACTGGCTTTCAGACTGTATTTTAAAGAATGTGATGCTACTGGGGCCAAAATGATTTGAACCCAGCGCATACTGAATGTTTGTGTAATTTAAGGCACTTTGGTTCAACAAGTCAGGTCTAGTGATTGTTCATCTTGTCTATAGTTTATGGTAGCCAGTGGTGGTTGTGATAATAAAATAATTAAAGATCCCACAAATTTGGTCTGCAGCAATTATGACCCAACTACTCTAGACCACTTCATCTAGACCACTATGGATCAATCCAACAGAAACATTTTCCACAAAGTTGGAGTTGCAACTCAACAAAAGTAATTAGCCCCTGACACTTGAAGCCCAAATGTCTTTTTCACAAAGCAAAATTTAATTTAAAGCACAGCACCACAGTAGCAGCCAACGTTCTTTCTTTTTTTTTTTCTTGTTGGACAAACATGCTCCTTACGGTAAAAAATACTGTAAATCACCCATATGCACAGCCCACCTTCCCTTCATTCCTGTGTGTGTTGAAGTTGGCTCCGAGCAGTGGTCCAGCATGAATCAAGCCACCTCATTACAGCCAAGCAAAAAGCCATTACTCTGCTCTACCCACAGGGAATAACACCTTTTTCTTCATCAAACAGCAAATAAGAGCTGTTACCCATAGTTTCCCTTAGTTTGTACTGCACAACCTGATGCAAAATAACTAACCACTCACCAAACTGGCTTCATTTTGAACAGATTTTCCACTTATACACATTACCCGCTCAAGCAAATGAGCCCACAGAAGTGTTAAGGGAGATATTTCTGCATGTACACTGATTCCCAAGTAGTTGGCTGTTTCGACCATGAATTCCTCCTTTCTCACCTTGCTGTAACCTAAACACAGCCTCTTCCTTATATGCAGCCAGCCAGATGTTTAGGCTGGAAGCTCTCCACAGAGGAGGCCTCAGTGGTCTGCATGGTTGTTATTTATCTAAATTCTATTTTTCTATTTAACAGCTTCTTTTTTTCCTCCTTTTTGCTCTCAGGGGTGGTTTACTTTAGCCCCAAAGAAGGAGGAGCAAAAGGGTGGGCTTTGCCCGTCTACCCACAATTCAACTGTGGTTGACGGAGCTGATGAAGTTGAAGCTGACAGCTGCATAAATCACCAGCTCGTGGTGCTAATAGGTGGCAGTATAAAATCAAACGGAGACCACCCATGCTGCAGAGAAGGAAAAGGAGCATCAAGTCATATCTACCGTGCAGTACTGTACAGCCATCCGAAACACTTAAGCCCCCCCCTCTTGCCGCCCAAGCTGTTCCAGTCGAAGAGGCTCTCTAAGCAACACAGGAAAGGCCCGTCTGGCATCCGCACTGCAGTGATTCATATTTGGCACTTTCATAAAGGTTCGAAGCTGCTGGAGTTTTTTCGGGCCCATTGTTGAAATGTTCACTCTCAATCGCCCTTTTGGAAAAACCTATAAACATTTCAAGGCCAATCACCAAACAGGAGCCTGTGCTTTTTCTTCTTTCATATGAAGACTGCAGTACATCGCCCAATGCAGTTTTTCACTCCTCACAGTGAAGAGAATGGGCTGCACACTCACGATTACCAGAGTTTTTTTTTCTTTTTTATATTTCCTTGTATGAATGGAGAAGTGCTTGAGCTCATTCAGAAGAGCTGCTAAGAGGAGTGTGAAGGGGGCTGTTTGAAAGGCCTCTCTCTTTGTGAAACAGGAGATAAAACACAAACAAAACATAAGGGGTTGGACTCTCACTGAACAAAGCAGAGTATATCGCTCAATAACAAGTCCTGGATGCCTGGGTCCAGCACAACTAAACTTTATTTTGGATGAAGGACCTACTGTAGATGCTGTTGGATTGGGCTTCAGAAGGTGTGTGTGTGTGGGGGGGGCGTATGTGGCCATGTTTTCCATCATGTCTGAAGCTTCTATTGTGTTCCAAGAGTCTAACATATGGCACATATTTTCCAGGATTACAAGGTTATGAATAGAGACACAAATCTACAAACCTGGAATATTTTTTTTTTTAGTTTTGCTTTGGCATTCTAAAGGACTTTGGGTTATATTTTTTTTGTCTTGAGATGTGCAATACAAATACAGTTAAAGCTTAAATGGAATAATCTGTTTTTGTGTTTTTTTTCTATAAATCTGAACATAGCTCAGTCAGATTTGATCTGTCTTGCATACAGCAAATATCCACTGTATTTTTAGTCTCTATGTTGGTAACAAAACGTATTTCATTTTTACTGGTAGATTGATTGATTGATCATGATTTTATTCCTATTTTATTACAATTCACATCTCAAATTCATGCTCCAACACCACGAAAAGCCATGATGAACTTTTCCTTCTGTCCATTAGTAACAGAAATTTCAGCCTCTGCCTGAAATCTCTGACTCTGATGCACTTAAGCTGCTACAGGGTGTCTTTTACAGCCATTAATTGACTTGAGGTCATCCTTCATTGAACTAAAGGGTGCTCCAAAATTAGTCTTGGCTGTGTTTGCCCCTGACGGTAAAGGATGAGTGTTTATGGCATCTACCGGTGCTCCACTTTGTTGAGAAAAAAAGAAGATGAAATTTTTTTTTTTTTTTTTTTTACATCATTGTATGAGGATACGCCTGCTAGCGGGTTTGTTATTGATTAGCATCACTGATGAAATGAAGGACCACTGACAGAATGTGCTTTGCTTCGTGGTAAGTTGCAGAACCGACAGTATGTGTGAAAAAGAATTTGTGGGTAATTTGCTTGATTGCAAAATTAAGAAATATGTTCCAATAACTGAAATTGAAAATTTAGTATTTATGTTTGATGATGAGTTGTTCAGGATAAGTAGCAGTTTGTGGTGTGGTACAGTCAGTGGTCAGCCTGTTCACACAGAGGAGAGACCAAGCTTTGGCTCTTAGTCTGACCAATGACCACAGCATAGTGGCAGCAGCGGCTGGTGCAGGCTACTAAAATCTATCTCTGTACTTAGGTTTTGCATATACTGATAAAAGCTTTCAATCAAAACATTTTTAATCTTCAGGAATGATCAGTATACACAAAAATATCTGTGTTTATTGCTTAATTTTTATGGTTTAACATTAAGCTAAATGACATACATTTTTGCCTGAGCTGACGCCATTGCCGCTCATAAAGAAAAGTCACAGGATAAACTGTGAAGTAGGCACAAAACAGAAATCAATTAATTTGTGCAGATGAGCATTAATAACGCTTTAAAAGCAAGCCATTAAGTTTTCTAAGTCTAACCACATAATTTACCATACAAACATGGAGTTTAAACAAAACTCAGGTGTTAAAACTTGTAAACGTGGTCTTTGTAACAGTGCAGAGAGCTTATTGTCCTTCATTCACAATCATGAATAATCCTAAACTACAATATAAATGCTTTATACTATGGATTATTTCAATTACTGACCATTGGAGGCCTGTAGAAGGTCTGCAAATAGGATGAGGATGAGACAGACATGCACAATGCCCATTATGTCTATAACATCCCACTTTTGCACACATTTTGGCAAGCATAAATGCAAGGAACTCAGTTCTCAACTCTCAACTCGGAAGGTATTAAGTAATGGAACTTATATACAAATAAACAGAAAAAAAATTGGTGGCTATTTTGCTCGTCGTGACACGTTTGCAGCAGTTCATTGTCTTGTCTGGGGTGAAGTAATGCAGCCTTTGACGGACTCAAACCTGTGACATTGTGCCCACACACCTGTCCCTGAAACACACAGCCGCTTGTATTTTAAAGCAATTGCTGTGCTGCTATGTTTAAATAAACATTAAATGGAAAAAAACGTTAAATGGATGAAATGCCACTTTTCTCTTTGTAATCAACCAGACTTTTTACTGTAATGCTGTTTGACATGACATCCACACCCAAGGCTGACATCATGCCATGAGGAAATGTGACTTCACCCAGTGCACTGAACAGCAACCCTATTAGGCTGCCAATGTCTGTGGCCTATTTTCTAATGTTGTCATGGGAGAGGTGACTGCATTTGCAAGAGCCAAACAAAAGGCCCCTTTGTCCCTCTGTCCACATCTGCCCAAAATCACCTCCCCTAATTCCCAAGGTTAGTCTCTGGAATTGACAGCATAATATTAAACTGTCAAACTCTGTCTGTTGGCAACACATTTGCGTGAGTCACTGACTGCCGAGGTCGAAAGAAAACATCTCCCCTTCTGTTGAGCATGGCAGGCCAGTGAAGAGGCAATGAGAGCACCTTAACATATTTTTTTTTTTTTGTGAAAGTACTGTGAAAAAAAACGTGACAGCCCCCATCTCTTACAGGTGTCTGATTTTATACATATATATTTTCTTTATTCCTACCTGGCTTTAGTTAACTGGTCCCCTTTAATTGCATGACACTTACCAACCTGTCACTCACGCAGCAGCCTATATAAGCAGGTTGTGGCTGCAAATGGTGTGTGTGTGTGTGTGTGTGTGTGTGTGTGTGTGTGTGTGTGTGTGTGTGTGTGTGTGTGTGTGTGTGTGTGTGTGTGTGCTCTCAGCTCTAGTCTCCGCTCTCTTCCTGGTTGCCTTTGCTTTGACATTGCTGCAGCTTGTTTCAGTGTCGGCCCTCACTTGGATAATAGTGGATCACTGCTGGCCTTGGATAGCTGGTTGAGCTCAAGCTCTTTGTCTCCTCCTGGAGCCAACAAGCACTTGCCTGATCAGATCTGTAAGCCTGGATTGAGCCCTTCTAGTGCAGACTTCCACAGCTGTTAACTCTGCTGCTACTGTGGCCTACACCTGTTAAGCTGCACGAAAACCTGAGCTGGAACTCATTTTGTCTTTTTGTTTTGACTCCCTTATATTGATGAATTGTTTGGGAGGCTCACATAGCCTGCTACCATTGTGACTGGCTCATAAGTGGCTATCACTTCTGCACTGGAAAAAATACCCCTCCAAAAATAAGTAAAAACACAACAAATACAAGACGTTTTTGCTTGAAATAAGCAGTAAAATCTGCCAATGGAACTAGTGAAAATCGGCTTGTCAAGATTTCACTTAACAAGATATTCAAGATGTATTGTCTTAAAACAAGTCCTTATATCTTGCTGAAATGGTACTTGTTAGGCAATTGTGTCTTATATTAAGTGTAATGAGATATTTGACTAGAAATGAGACAAATATACCTAGTAATTTAGATTTTTTTTCCAGTGTGTGGAGCTTGGAGTTCTTTTAGCCATTTTAAGGTGTGCATGTGTGAGTGAGATTTTTATTCACTGAGTAACTTGTGTTGTAAATAACATACTATTGGGTTTATACTGATGTTCTGGAAAACCCTCTGACCTGTTACTCTATTTCATTTTGTGTTCTTTAGGTGCTGATGGCCTCCGTCAGTGGTGGCTGGCATCTTCTTTTTGTGTGCCTTGTTTAGCCCTGTACTTCTGGTCGTGGGCCTTCACCATTTTGCCCCAACTCCTGAATTGCTAGCCCCACCGCTGGTGGGCCTATCCGCACCAAGGACAGTGTTCTTAATTTGTCATACTTCCCTATTACTTTTTGCTCTTTTTTCTGTAAATACATATTTGTTCTGGGAAATTAAATCTTGTCTCCTTCTGCTTGGGTGAGCGAACCTAGGTGAATCTCATTTAAGGCACCAAAGAGAACATTTCCCTAGGTGCAATTCCAATGGTGGCATTGTCGTACTTCTTCCTATTTCTACCATCCTCAATCCCACGTAGGAAAATCAATGAACACCTATCACTTCGCCACACAGTCTTGGAAATACATGATAATTGATGCTTTATGTAATGTATCAAGAGCAGGCAGTATGTTATGCAAAAAGCAAGTGAGGCTTTGTGAAGAGTGTCAATTATTTAACAGGATGTGTCTTATTTAATTAATTTTGTAACAATTTATGAAATTACATGAAGGTTTTGTTTTCATTTTCTTTTAGGTTTTATTCTCTGACTTTGTTTGTACACTTCAAATGAAAACCTTGAGAGGAGCAAGGAGGTGGAGTGAGTTACAAATGGACAGCACAAAGACGGTTCTAAAGGTTTGCAAGTACTTCTACAGAATCCAGATCAAGAAGATTTTAGGAAGATTCTATTGTTTCTTGTGATGCAAAATTGTCTTATGTGTGGCTCATCGTAGAAAGAGTAGAAATAGTGTGATACTATGCAAAGTTAGGTTATCCTGCATTAGCCAGATCAACTTATCATTTTACTCTTAAGGCTGAGTTAAGGCTGAGTTATACTTCTTTTAACTGCCCTTGCGCTTGCGTCTTGCGCTTGTGTTAATGGCTCGAGACGTTTATGCTTCATTTAGCTTTGCCGGCACTTGCGTGTGCTGCGTGGCGATTCACCGCCAGGACAGTAGGTGGAGTAGCGGGTTTTTTCAATGACAAGCCTACAATGATGAAAGGAAATTCACGGCCAGGACCTCTTGGAGTGGATTCATGCTTCTTCTTCTTGTAAATAGCCGGTATTTTGTCAGATTTTTAACACCTTGGGGGTCTAAACGACTACTTTCTCGCCTGAAAATGTTTCAAATGTTGCTAAAGTTATATAATTACAGAGTTTATAGCTTAAGCGAAATCAGCTTTTCAGGCCGGCTGATTTCGGCTCGGACAGGAGTGAAGTGCACTGTGTGTAAACGCTCTGCATACTGTCAGATCGATGAGTATGCCGTTTTCAAGTAGTAGGCGGTTTCGAACACAGCCTGGCTTGCGCTTGCGTAAAGTTTAGAAAATTGAGGTGACACACGCAAGCACGCAAGGGGGGGGCTTGCAACCGCGCAAGGGCTTGCGTTGCGTCTTGCGTTGCATCTTGCGTTACCGACTATAAACCAGGCTTTATACTTCTTTTAACTGCCCTTGCGCTTGCGTCTTGCGCGTATGTTAATGTCTCGAGACGTTTATACTTCATTTTGCTTTGTCGGCGGTTGCGTGTGCTGCGTGGCGATTCACCGCCAGGACAGTAGGTGGAGTAGCGGGTTTTTTCAATGACAAGCCTACTACGATGAAAGGAAATTCACTGCCAGGAGCTCTTTGGCAAGTCTCTCTTCCATAGATTCATGCTTCTTCTTCTTCTTGTAAATAGCCGGTATTTTGTCAGATTTTCAACACCTTGGGGGTCTAAATGACTACTTTCTCGCCTGAAAATGTTTCAAATGTTGCTAAAGTTATATATTTACAGAGTTTAGCCTATAGCTTAAGGGAAATCAGCTTTTCAGGCCGGCTGATTTCGGCTCGGGCAGGAGTGAAGTGCACTGTGTGTAAACGCTCTGCATACTGTCAGATCGATCAAGTAGTAGGCGATTTCGACCACAGCCAGTGGCTTGCGCTTGCGTCTTGCGTGAAGTTTAGAAAATTGAGGTGACACACGCAAGCACGCAAGGGGGGGCTTGCAACCGCGCAAGGGCTTGCGTTGCGTCTTGCGTTACCGACTATAAACCAGGCTTTAGACACCATTGATACAGATGATACAGATCATTTCAATATCACTCCTGTTGCCCGTTCTTGAAACTGATCCAGTGTGCAATTGTGTGCTCTTTCGTGCATGAGAACGAGGAAACACTCTTATCTGAAGGTACAAGGGGTGATGATAAACAAATACTGCTTTTACACCAAAAGTAGAGTGTTTAAACCGGTTGTTGTGAACAAATCCGTAAAACACATTGTTTACTACCTTTATCCAAAGGATCCCATTGCCAGCAGTAGCATGTTTACCCCCACTGCTCTGAGCACAAGTTACACAACTGGAGTTTCAAGCAGTCACTTTTACTATCTGCCATGGGACAAGCTTGTAAGCTATGCCACCATTACACTGCATCCCGCAGGTAGTGTTGGACCATAGTTTATGATAAGCACAACTTTCTGAGATAATCTAGCAAGTTTATTTTTGACTGGACCACAGACGCTAGACCCACAGCTGCCAAGAAAAATCGGTCAATCTCCTCTTCAGCTGTCCTTGAGTTATTGCTGCCAGTTTTAGAGCCTCCATGTGAGTTGTTACTGTTCGTGAAGTGTGTCCCTGTAGAGAAAAAGTAGGCTGTGCTTACTATAGCAGGTACATCTCACCTCAGCACACTCATTGAAAATGAGCTTGTGCTTCTTGGTGTCATGTTCCTGTCAGTCAGAGCTGGAGTTGATTGATACTAACAACTACTGCAGAATAATTTGACGCAGGGGGGCAATCAAATGCCAATTAAACATTTTCACGGTACTCAAAAGCCAATTGTAAAAGGGCTTATGTCACCACATCTTGAAACAAAAAACCCACAGTTTGACTCAAGTAAGAAACCATTATTTATTCATGTTGTTTCGCCTTGGACACTGTGCTTCCAGTCTCTTAAGTAGTGTATAGGACAAGAAAACACTATTTTCCTTGTGTTGACACTCGCTGTTTGTTTAGGTACAAGCAGCAAAAATGCTCGATAAGTGATGGGGAATGATCATGTGAGAGTAAAATAAAACCCATCAAAACCCTGAATGTCCGTTATGAAATGTCAGTATGTGATGAAGTGAGAGAGACACCAAGCTGTTTTTGCCTAAAACATTTTATGATTATATGTATCTGTGGCTAAGAAATGTTGACATAACAGATATGGCTTGTAGAATGGTAAAATACCAACCATTTACTCTTTGGCAACTGGGATCTGACTTGAGATATAAATACTCTGTACAAATGTAAAAGTCATGTCAAAATAGGTCTATTGTCAAGATTTGTCACTCATAAAGATTAACAAATAATGTGTCTCCGAACTGGTAAGTTAGGGGATTAAAGATCTATCTTTGCTGTCATCGCCTCCCCTGATCCTGAACGCCTCTCTACAATCTTCGGCTGAAAAGTGAATCTGCTGACTTTCAGTAGCACAAGGCTGTTTTCTTACAGTCATCATGGATGCAATGCACTGTTAACCGTAATCATTTTCCATACAAAGCCTGGGATTCCATCTGAGGAAATGTTCTTCCTGCAAATCTATCACCAATGATCTTTTCAGATGTGGATGATACCTTGAGGAAGAGCAATACAGCTGTAATGACGGGCATAAAACCTAAACAAACAAAGCTGACAAGACTGAGAGCTCTGCAAACAGAAGATTAGAGGGGAGATGAAAGAAAGAGGAAGCTGGTTCAGTCAGTTGTTGCCAGTCGTTTTGGTTACTGTATCCAGCCGTTTTTCAAACCTGAGTTTAGTGGAGTTCAAAAATCTGAAAAGTGTCACTTCTCATTGATTTAGTTTTCTTTTTTGCATTTCTAAAATTATTATTAGTAAAAGTACTTCATATGCACACCGTTTTGGTTTGGAGGCAGGTGTGGCAGGATTATAGCTGAATTAAGTTGAATTTATTTCAATTGAACTGAAAAATACTTTATCAATGCTAAAATGGGAAACTATTTGTGCAGCATCAAGAGACAAAACAGTTATTAGTTGTTAGTCACTGAAAAAAAAGGTAATTGTGTAGAGTTAATACAAGAAGAATATGACCTCCGGAACCATTATCATTGCAGTGGAGATGAAGTAGCTTCTGACCGTATGCACTTTATGGTTTGAGCACTTTGTTTTATAAAGGGTGCGCAGTGTTGTCAATTATGTTCAGTAACTTGAATCGTAAGCTGAATCGTTTTAAAAGCGCTGAAGAAATCAAAAAATGTGATCCTCCCCGTACCACCTGTTTTCCAATTCAGTTTCTCCAGCTGCCTCTTTCACCTGACTGCTGGAAACAGACAGACTGGAAGTGGAAGAAAAGGAGATCTCAGTGTGTCCTGATGCAGGGGAGATGTTGGCGAGGCTTTGTTAAGACGACTTAACTGAGGTGCAAGATGTCAAAGAGTTGTGATAATGAGGCTGTGGGTTCAGGGTAATCTGAGCGTGGCAGGTCTTTGTAGCTGCAGGCAGGTGAGGAGCATGAGTGTTGAACTGAATTGAACCTGTTGAAAAACATGTTCAGCTCATTAGCTCTGTCCAGACTTCCATCAGTCTGATCCCTCTTCACCTAAAAGCCAGCAATCATTTTCATCCCTGACCACACATCTCTCACATTGTTCTACTGGAGCATGCTTTCATGGTTTTTCTTGTACACCTCCTTGCTCTTTCTTATCTTCTTTTTGAATTGTTTCTCTACACTTCTCAGTAACTCCCTGTCCCCTTCCCTGAAGGGTCTCTTTTTCATTTTCAGCAGCTTTTTCAGGTTTCTAGGGAGCCAGGGTTTATTATTAATGGAATTTCCTTGCGGGGAGAATAGTCTCCACACAGAAATTGATATAGTCTTTCACACACTCAGTCATGACACTGATGTAATCTCCATGTGGCGTACAGAGTGCATTCCAATTTGTAACCTCAAAGCACCTCTTCTGAGTTCAGCTTTCTGAGACCATCTCATGTTTAATCACAGGTTGCTGCTCAACAATGGATGTTTAGTTGGAAGTGATAAGAACCAGATTGTGGTCTGAACTTTCTAATGGAGAATGGGCAGAGGAGCTCTATACATCTTTTGTGTTTGCATAGAATAAATCCAACTTGTTTTTTCTCTCAGTGTGAGCAGATGACAAACTGCCGGAAAGTTGGAAGTGTATTAGACAGGGAAACATGGTCAAAATATCCAGAGATCATCATGAATGTGTTTGGGTGTTGTGTTTGTAGCCTTACAATTACTGGGCATCATAGACAGCATTTGAAAAGGGTAAGATATATATAATGCTACTAGAATAACACAGGTGAACCATTTCTGTAGATAATATCTACATAAAGTCACAGTTAACAGTTCAACGTTCAGGTGCAGATCCTCTCCTATGCAGAAGATTATACCATCTGTTATTAATAAGCACTACAATACCTCCTCCTTTGCTTTTGCAACTACATTCCTGATGCCTCTGTCTATCTGTACAGTTTGAAAGCCCCATAGAGACATCGGCCATTCTCTTGTTGCCATGTCCTGGCGAAACACATCATACTACATTCTAGATATTCCTGCTGTCTTTGTGAGCCCTCATCCATTTAATTTACAAGTAATCTCACATTCCCCACGATGATGAAGGAAAGAGATGCGTTAAACTTCCTCCCCCTCTTTCTCTATCTTGCTCCTGCCTGACAACCAAAGGCATTTATTTTTCAACCCAAGTGGGGATTAAGGGTCTTTTCAAGGCAGTAGTTGGATTTTGAAGAAGAAAAAAAAGCGCTTTGTAGAAAACTTTTCTGTTGGCTTGTCAGCTCTTCATAACAGATGTTAAATAGTGTCATGCGTAATCACTTAAGTCTCAAAACTTCTGAATAAGCTCAGAAAAATCTCTCAAAACTTCATGTTTTGCAAAAAAAAAAAAAAAAACACTCAACTTGCTTCCACTGTTGTCCGGTGCATTCTAGAATCAAATTTTGTCAATCATTATCAAAAAATGTTTAAAAAGGATTAAAAAAATGTTAACGATTAGCCATTTAATAATTTAGAAAACAAATGTTTTTCTATGGCCTCAATATGACAGCTGGACAAATAATTTGCCTGAATACTTGAAGCTGCTACAATTATGTCTGTTATGATATCAGCTGCTTATGATAAAGTTTTAATTAGTTTTAGAGAAAAGTCACATTCTATTTTGGGTTCAAAGAAGCTCTCAGTTTAAGTTAAGGGGAGATATCCAATGTTACATTTGAATTTAAAAAATATCGTCGGATGTTGTCTGGAAATGGTCAACAAGCATTGGTCTCAAGAGTTTAAAGGAAAAATTACAATGTTTTTAAATGTGTGCCCTATTTTGCCCCTTTTTCTTGTGTTATCCCAATTAAAAAGAATCCTAATGCCTACGTTCCCCTTTTGAGGATAATCATGATTAGTAACATTTTAACAATGTACAACTCGTATAAAAACAAAGAGAGAGAATGAAAAATATCATATTCATGAGTCATCAAAGAACTTTATGAGCTCTTGTTCATTTCTAAAAGGTTAAGGGGCCCCAATGACAGGGTCTCATGGCTATGTGGAAAACAATCAGCTATGATGTCATGGGCAACTTCAAATTAATGATGGGCATATAGGAAGGGGGGAAATGAGTTTCTTTTTCTTTGGCACTCAAGTACCTTAGCCATGTCCAAGTAACCACAATAGATCCTTATTCATGTACAAAACATCCATCCATCCATCCATTATCTTCCGCCCAGACACCCTGCGGAGGAAACTCATTTCGGCCGCTTGTATTCGCGCTCTCATTCTTTTGGTCACTACCCACAGCTCGTGACCATAGGTGAGGGTAGGAACATAGATTGACCGGTAAATCGAGAGCTTCACCTTCTGGCTCAGCTCCTTCTTCACCACGACGGGCCGGTGCAGAGCCCGCATCACTCCAGACGCCGCACCGATCCGTCTGTCAATCTCCTGTTCCATTCGTCCCTCACTCGTGAACAAGACCCCGAGATACTTGAACTCCTCCACTTGGGGAAGGATCTCATTCCCGACCCGGAGAGAGCATTCCACCCTTTTCCGGCCAAACAAATCAATATTGATTCCACATCTTTACCTACTGTATATTGTGAATTTTAGAAAATAAATAATGAGTACAGTTGCAGCTCTGAATGTCTGACTAACTGCAATTTGAAAACAAAAAAAATGATGGAAATTCAAAAGTGAAATGTCATTACAGAGATAGAGCTTGTTGTGACTTGTAAGTGTGTGTGCTTGCTCTTTGCACAACTTAGTGGCCCAAAAGGACACATAGTGGGATCTCCTGATAACTCCTCCTCTTTAGTAAAGCAACAAAAGCCCATTTCGTGTTGTTTGGTTAGTTTCGCTGAAGCCCCCAGATCCACTGCTCCATCACACAGCAGCCACACACACAAATGAGCAAATGGCATCAGCCAGAGTTGGTTGCTAAACAACCACGGTAGGCATCCTTGGAGATGAGCAGCACTGCCCAGGGTTGTTAGGACCCCTAGCTGTGCCATGGGCTGGCCACGTCCTGCCTGCAGAGAAGTGTGACAGAGAAACCTGACAGTTCTGCTGCCTTGCCCAAGGACATGCTGTCATCATGGCATAATAGAAGCGGACTGAATGGCCCCCGTCTGCCAGAAACACCACGGCCCCTGCTGAATGATTAGAAAGAACTTTTCAACAAAGAGGGGCCAACAAAAGGTCCATGTTAAATTAGGCATTTAATTCAACAGTCGGTCACAAGGGTAAAGTAATCAGAGGGAAATCGTAAAAACATGTTAAGAGAGCAAGACGAGATCGAGTCCTAAACAAACCGACAGAGGTGACTTCACTGACAGAGAAAATGAGAAGTTGGAGAAAAAAAAGACATCTATGGGCATCAGCAAACGAAATCACCAAACCTGATTTTAATTCTTAACTAAAATCACAAATATGAGGAAAAGAATAATTGCATTTGTCACACATCTAAGGCTTAAAATTCCTCTAAGCAAACCAGAGATTGAGATACGAATTTATCTATAAATGTGAGTTATGACTGCTGTCGGCCATTGGGTCGGTGCTGTTGTGAAACCCCAAAGACCAACAACAGACAAGACAGTGCAAGAAGATGACACTCACCATGATTCTATAAGTCTCAGCATTTCTGTAACATAAAAAAAAGTTAAAACCTGAGTCAGAGGGAAACTAAATACCCTGGGAGAGTCATTCTGTATCCGGTAACCTGTTGAATCTTGAAATCTCCAAGCGTGTCGCATTACTCAGTGACACATGCGCTTCGCCTAACTTCTTTGCTATAAAAGTATGATATATGACGCAGGCTTAAAAACTAACATCAGCGAAGCCATTTGGCATGCACCCATTTCCTCTCTTCAAAGTTTTATAGTGCTTGTTTTTGAAAATTCTGAATTTGCAGTTGTTGCTACTTTATGATTTAATTACAAGTGTAAAGTTCTGAGGTGTTATAGGGGGTTAAAGGAGAGCTGCACTCGCAGTGTTTGCAGAGCAGAGGATAATTACAATGGAGAAAAAAACCTCACCAGAGTTAAAAGATGTCTCTCTGATATGTTCAGGAGGGAAATGATTGCTTGTTAGCCTTAAATGAATTCTAATTAGAGTAAGATGTTTAACACAAGAGACCCCCACCCCGTCCCCCTCTCCATTCAAGCCCTGGTGAATTGGGAACTTTGATTAGATTACAAAAAATGCGTGGTGAAGGGATAAGAAGCCACAGGGGTGCCCATTCTCACACAAAATGCTTTTTTAAATTTTTTTTTACTGTATCCAAATTGTATTTCAATTTTTTATTTAAGAATGCACACATTTACCCTGCAGCACGACAGCTTACTCACATGACAATGTGTGGATTTGTTAAGACAATCAAGTTTCATAGGTTTAACAGAAAGACAGAACTGACTTTGGGTGCCCAGCACTTGTGTTGAGCTTTAGATAAAAGTAGACATGAAGACGAAAGATAATTACCACAGTGTTTGGAATGCATGTTTCCAATATCCTTTGGCAAAACAGCCTCCTGCCCTCATGTCTCACTTGTCAAGTCATGTTGTGGTATTTATAGATTTGATTTTCCAGCTTTGTTCCTGTATTTTCTCCTTTTTAACCTTATGCATACATGCCGTTTTAATGCATCAAGGTGTCTTTTTGATGGCATGTCCTGTCACTTAAAAAAAAAACAACTTTATTTTTCACATTACTTTATATGCGCAATGGGTGGTTATACTAATAATGAATGAATATCTAAGTTCTGATGCTTCTCATGAATGAATAAACTGCCAGTTGGGTCACCAGCTTAAAGATATGGAACCTCAATTTCAATTACTTTTTTGAAGCAAATGACTAGAGGACCCCAAAAGATTGTCCAAGATACTATCTGTGAAACATGAAGCCTGTTCTCTCATAATCAGATAAATTTGAACCTAAATTTCACTCTGGATGTCGCCGTCTCTCTGCATGTGTGTGCCCTGCAGAAATGGGCTACAACATACAATACTTTCTCTGCAAAAAACAGAGAGAAAATATCTGTGTGAACTGGAAGAAGGAAAGAGATGGATGGAAGGATGGATAGGGACATACTGCACACCCTGAGAGGAAATGAAGAGTAACATACATTTTCTTACGCATCTTTTTTCAGTTTTTCTTCACCACAAATTTGCTAACGCGTGATGTATAGACAAACACTTAATATGTTAATTTGATCAACCTCCCTTTTCTGCCTTGTGAAATAATCATGAAAAGTGTTTTTGCAACAACCTTGTTCACTTGAAATAAGTTTCCAAAACAAACTTGCATTGTGCCTTTAAAATTGAAATAAGAACACAAAGGTTGTAGAGTTTCAAACTTCATATCTTAAAGAGGCAGCTTTTTGGTTCAGCCAGACTATCAGACCTTTGTACAAGTTTAAGCCTGCTGCTTGGTTCTCAGGTCCTGAAGGAGAGAAAAGAGAAGTAATTGAGTAGCAAGGAGGGGGGAGTGGGAGTGACGAGACAGAGTCCAAAACAAAACTCCAGCTAATTCACCTAATTTTTCCTCTGTCCTTGACATTTACAGATCCATCCTTCCCCAACTTAAATAACTTATCTATGTTTGTTTTGTTCATAAGAAAAAAAAAACAAGGATAAACTTCAATGGAGGGGCCTTTCAGATTCAGATTATTCTTATGTTAAGCCTTTCACATCGTGGCTTGCAGCAGTGATGAAGCTGAGAATTAGGGCAGTGTCTCTTGTGCATTTATTCACAAAAACATTGATATAAAGTTTAAATTGATGTAAAAATTTCAGTTCCCTTTCCATTTAACATAAAGACTTTATTTGACTCATCCTTTCACACATTCATACATGCAATAAAGGGTGGAAACCGGTCTGCCATTATGTTACAGGCCAAGTAAACAGGCTATCAGGTACCAGTATGGAAGTATAATAAAGTAGTGTACTGTTTGGACTTGATATTTATAAATGCACCACGATTTTTGGAGTAGTTCATGGCCCCTCTAAACAATGTTTGTGATACTCCCTGACGTGCTGTGGTACATTTCAAACGTGTCCAAGAAGCAGAGCAGCAAAGACAATGCAGTCAATTTCCAAAATAAACAACCCGTACAGACTCCCAATGACATCATTATATTGATATAACCAGTAGCACCAGGACCAGAAATGAATTGGTTGGAGTATTCAAATCATGGAAAGCACGTGGTTAAGTATTATTATTTATTTTTTCTGGGCCGGGTATGTGTAACAGTTGTGGTTGCTGGAAGAGCTTGATAATGATTTGTAAACGGGCCATTCCTTTTTTTTTTTTCTTTTTATGAACTCTGCAGGGTCCTTTGCTCTTCTTTGCTTCTTTTACTTTTTCCATTTGGCAGTTTATTGAAACCTGATTTTAGAACTGAGATCATCCAAACACTGTAGGGTGAATTTGCTTGTGAAAGTTAAAGTGAATTCTTTATCACTGTAACTCATAATATCAAGCAAAACCATGACTTGGTAAAGTTTGGCAGCTGTTATTTAAAAACATGAGCTAAAAGATTCCTCTGGAAAACGGACCATATTACTTGTGTGGGCCTGTTTGTTAATGGAACTGCATGTGATTGGGGTTTGTGCAGTGTTAAAAAAGCGATACATCAGATTCATAGTCAGTGTAACTTTCAAAGAAAACTGACCACGACATTCATTCCAGCATGAAGCGGGCATCATGGGAGGAAGAGCAAGTCTGAGAGGGGCTTAAGACAACACAGTAATCCGTCGTGGACAGAACAAACTTTTGGACCATTTCGGAGTGTAAGGTTATTATTGGTGTAACGATCATGGTGGGATTTGAGTTTTCCAACTAATTCCTCTCTAGTGATAGACAAGGCATTCAGTTTAGTGAGGAAAACTCAAATTTAAGATGTGACCTTTGTTAATAAAGACTGGCTATGTCAGTGGAGATGCCCCTTGAGGCGGACTCATCTGAGCCTGTCAAAGGTCTTGAGGCTGCTACATATGATCATCAGCAACTCTGATGGCTCAGCGGTTCCTGTCAACAGACAGACTGTTCTGCAGCAGTTGCTCCATTCTGCAGGGTCACAACCTGCACTAGACAGGAAAGAGCCTCCAGGCTCTCAATCACTCAGTTGCAAAAAACCGTCTGCATCTGACGGAAACTATTCTAAAATGTTTTCCCACATTTACCCTTAATTTCTTTCATGTGGACTCAAATGTTTGTGGGTGTTCCATTTATGCTTTCGTCATTAAACAAACTCCAGTTGCTAAATGTTAGTTTTTATTGAGTAAAATGGATATTCCTGGCCTTCTACAAAGAAAAGGTTAAGTCGAGCAGAGGTTGGGGATGGACTGTGTAACCCTGCTGATGGGCTGCTCATGGGCATGGCAGAAGAAGAAAGGAGGAGACCAAGGGGAAGAGTAAAACACAGGCGTCTCTGTGGAAAGCCTTAACCTGCCTTTAGCATTATCCCCTCCACAAAAGAAAGCTTTGATGGGCTGATGGGCCAGCTTGTAATGAATATCATTGACAACATCTTCACACCTCCTCCTACCCAACACACAGATGACATTTTCACCAGATGCTCTAAGTATAAAGGCAGTTCTTAAAGAAGTATGCTATTCCTGTTGTACATTTCATGTGCCATAGACCTCTAAAGAACCCCCCCCCCACCAAAAAAAAGATACATAGGTCCATAGGTACTGGTCTGAAATGCAAAGACGTTTTAAACGAGAACCTATTTGGTTTTGATTTGTATTGGTTCTGCCTACCTGGCCGCCAACTTTTTCTTTAAGCTATAATTGCAGATATTGGATTAATTGCACCTCATTTTGTACTTAGATGACGGTACAGTCATACTCTCCCTTCTTTCTGTTCACACGAGGCCTCTTAATGGTTGTGCTATTTTTCACTCCCTCATTCAGAATGGCAAGAGCACTGTTACTCGTTATATCCGGCAGCTGTTCCGCAGGGATTACCACACATCTCACTGACCTGTCAGAGAGGGCAACTTCTTAACTTGAGATCTTCATTGCCAGGTTGCCCTCTTCCACTGAAACTTTTTATGGCCTTTATTGGGCTGCAAAAACATTTGCACCTTTATATGTTGTTTCTACTGGCTTTTGCTTTGATAGCTTTTCACATTCTTTTTGTTTTACCGTATAAATTTTAGCCAATCTCCCATATTAAAAATTTCTACAACAATGGCATTGCAGACAGTTTGTCTAAAGCTGTGGGCATACTTTAAAAAAATGCTCGTGTTGGATCAACAAAACAGCTAAAACTCTTCTGAGAGCTTTTTGCTCCTTTTGTAACTATAAAACCATGATCAAAAGAGAATTTATTCTTTCCATATGTGTGTGTCCATGGGTCAATGAGACAGAAATTTTGTCAGCTGTGCTCCAAATGTCTACTTGGACCCTTTGTGAACATATATGTGGAGCTTAAAATTGGTGTCCATGAGGACTGTGCACACTGCACATGCTTTGACTGTACAGAGCCAGGAAAACAAACAATATTTGTTACCGAATTTAAGTCCACTTCAATAAGTATTAATGCTTTGCCTATGTTGAGGAGACTGCACAACAACTATTGCATTTATCCACACCTTTATTCGTCATCATTTAATACGTAGGCTTGCAAGAGCCCACAGATGCTCTCACTTCCTTTTTTGACTTTTACTTGTTGTTCCACCCTAAACAGGCACTGGAGCCCCTGTTCTTGCTGTCATGAAGTCACAATTTTAGTGAAGTCACCACTTTTTCCTTCTAACTGTATAATTGTGCAACAGATCAAAGTAGAAGACAGGCACATATCCTAAAACTGTATAAAGGGAAACACCCACTGTTAACTTTTAAAGGCCACAGAAGTTCCTGTACAGTTTCACAAACCATGAATTGGTCTTGATTTCATAAACTTATGCACTTCGACAAGCCACAGGCCGTGTGCATGATACAAGAAAGCATGCAGGACAAAGACTTTACAACTTTAACATCCGTGCATGCATGCACAAACAAATGCAACATCTAACTGACAGAAAATGGGAAGTTTTGTTTCTATACCATTCATTGATGCCTTCCTTGCCCCTTAAAATGTTTTGTTAGAACAGGACAAAACAGTATTGTATAAGCAAGTTATTTCCAAGCTAACACAGACTTTTGGTCCACACGGTGTGATCATATACTGGAGGATAAAATTTGGGTAAAATCTGGTGAGGATTTCTTTTATGTTTGTCTATCCTCCTCTTTTTAATATTCACCATCAAATATACAGAAAAAAATGCACAAAAAAGTTTTAATAGTGCACAATAATAAATCTCATGAATTCACTGTTGTTGCTTGTTAGACCAGAAGGACCTTAGGGCAATTTCTTCTTTAACAAAAGCAACTTGTTCCGTGAGAGGCACAATTAAAGAGTGCAAGACAGGAAGATTACACACAGCCAAATGACTCAAGAGTAGACTATTCACCAGCTGGTAAAATTTTCCACCATTGTCACGAAACATTCAAAGTCAGTCTTTCCCCTGCTGTGCACCCACCTCTCCCTCTTGCCATGTGGTTAGGCTACCTCTGTGGGGGCTACGAAAGGAGGTTGAAAACAGTTCTGACGTTTTAGCAAAGCAAAAATAAAAAAAACAGTAAGTCTGGTTGCTGTCAGAATAGATAAAGCCACAACAGTCTTCAAACGTCAGGGACATCAAGCACACTAGATTAACGCTAAGGAATTGGGTAATAACTTTAACACATGACATTTACCATTTTGCATCACGTATGAAACTTCAAAGGGGGGAATATGGTATTTATTGATGGGCCCATAATTCAATTCTCCTCTAAAGCAGGTCAGATTTCATTGGACAGGGCACAGAGAATAGAAACCAGATGATAGGAGGTCTGGGCCCCAACTCTAGGAGAGCTTTCACTTTAGGCCTGCAGATTACTGGGCCGAATGCTGATGGGGGAGAATCCCCTTTCTTCCCTAGGTCATGGGCTAAAGTGAAGGAAAAAAAGAAACAATAAACTTTCAACCAGTTGTGCTGAACTGTTTGTCTGACAGAACCACGAGCAAGAACAACAATGTGCTCATGTAAGTGTTGTTTAAAGTAAGGCAAAATTAAAGGTTTGTTCTTGTTGTTTGTTTGTTTGTCGGTCAGTTTTGTCATGTTTGCATCCAAAGTGTGCTTGGAATGTTTCATGAAGGTACCTTTAGCTTTTAGCGTCCTTTTTTAATTAGAATGAAATGCTGACAACCTTTTTTTATGTATTACACATTCATTTATCGAAGCAAGTACAACATTAAGCCTATACATTAGCTTTAGCTTTTTTATCATTGCAACATATGGTCTTACAAAAACTACAGGGAGTCCCACGAGAGCAACAGAACCTCAGTCCAACACAAACGGGGCCAAAACTAAATATGACACCAAACCTAGACATCTGATTACATCACACTCAGCAGGTTACAAACTTCCTTCTCTGGTTGGAAGAAGTGCACTGCTAGTGTTTACCTATCAAATAGTAAGTTCTTACTATAATAAGGTATAAAATCTGGAAACATGGTTGCTTTCGTGCCCAATTGGCAGCGAATCACTGCTCTAAAGACAATGTTGATGTTGTTGTTAAAAATGACTCCTACAATATGTTCAAACTATAAGCTCAAACTTGTTCATAATTGCATGTACAAAACTACAGCACAACAAGAAAACTGGTCACTCTTATTCTCTATGCTGCAAATCCTTCTTTTTTATCCATAATTAGATCACTGATTTTCTCATTTCTTTGGTTTGACAAATTCTTTTGCCTTGCCAGCCGATAGTACATTTTTACTGAAAGCATACACCCTCATAGACACAAGAGAAAAGGGCAGCTGGCTTGTGTGAGCCTTCCTTCCATCTCACTCTGCAAATGCTGAAGGGATTTCCACAAAGCAAACACTGGTTAGCCTCGCTATTTAGTGTGGAGAACCACCGCAGCCAATAACTTCACTCCCAAAAAATAGCTCAGCTTGCCTCTGATAAGTGTGTGTGTGTATTCCATACGATTTTGCACTGGCCCAAATAGCTGAAGCAGTGAATAATTCTTTGGCAGTGATCCAGGTTGGATGTGGTTTGACTCTTAGCTGCAGATATTCTCCCAAAGGGGGAGGGGGGGTGTATGACTATCAATTTCAGTGGCTGGAGCCCTGTAATCTGAGCTCCTCCGTGATTCAGCCATGCTATGCTGGGATGCCTGACTGGCATTAGTGTACTCTTGGAAGAAAAAAGAAAAAGTCTTAATGTCTGTTATCATTTCACTGCTACTTATACTGATGACATCTTTGAGGCACTGCAAAATTTCGACATTTGAAGAAACCGAGACTGAATTGTCTTTAAGACAAATACAGCAAGTTCCTTACAAACTGTTAAAGTTACTTTTGGTCTGAAACTATTTAAATACAGCTGTTTGTAATGTGCTTTGTCTTTTGAATTCGCTGAGTGTTGTACTTTCCCACAGAAAAGTCAGATGATGTGATGTCTTGTGACCATTTTTCCAGTGCTTTTTTCTTTTCCTTTCTTTAAATGCAGTTTGCTGCATTTATCAGCAACCTTAAACATCTGCATCAAACTTCAGAATAATCCTGCAAAGTCGAACAGAAACCCTTTTTTTTTTTAAAAGGACTCACTAGTTTGTCATTATGGTTGATAAACATACAGTGACAAAATCATTGTTGAACAAGGAGAGGTGCCAATTTTCCAGCAATATTAGCCTCAGCGGGCTCAGACTGCAATGCAGCCACCAGACATTCAGCCATTTGAATGATAAACAGGCCTTATGAGAAATCAAAGAGAAGCTACAGTGCTCACAAACTAATCCTAGCTGCGGTTAGAAGAAGTAAGTGTAACCCTTCTACTGATCTGTGTCTAATGTTGAAGAGGGTGTAGAAAGCAGGAGCCTTGATGTTGTCCAAAACAGACAGCAGATGTTGTTTTGTGTATACCATATGTGTTTTTTTTCTTTTTACACATGCATTCTTGAAATGAAACGCACCAATTAAATGATCAAACTTGATCCCGTGATCATTCTATGCAGACGACCTGGTACATAAGCACCTTGTGAAATTTATAAAATGTGGACACACAGCTATACAGCGTAAATGTACTCTAAACATACTTAGAAAGCCAGTGTATACCATAGGTTAAAGTTTTTTCAGATTTTTGAATGTTCACAGATCCAGTTGGCTGAGTCAGAGTGAAAAGCTTTAGCCAGAAATTCAGATACTGTTGAAAAACACCAAGAAACTTAAATATGGGACCGACTATATCGTAAGTTCACAGTCATAGTTGGATATAATACTCATCTCCAGTTGTATGTTTTTAAGGACTGCACTCAGAAAGCATTGCATGACTGAAAGGTTAAAAAATAAAATCCTATTTTTCCTTTTATGTAACCCTCCCAGTTCATCCCCCCTCTGAAATAATCCATTTTAGCTCCCACCTCTCTTTACTTGTGAACATCATCTCTAACTCTTTCCAGTGTGAAAGTTCCAAAAGCAAACTTTCAACCCGTTATGTAGCATAAATTGGGAAAAGAAAACTTTGAAAATTCATCGTGCATCCTTGAACCCAAATCAAATCTGGAAAACGAGAATATATGGCAAGAAAATCTGTTTCTTTTTGAAAAATATTACCTCCCTTTTGTGGGACATAAAGGTAGATTCATACTTTTTTTTTTTGGAGGGGGGTAAATAAGTTGGACATGCAATTAAATGATGACCAGTGGTAACACATGATGACTATTCATACTCGGCGCAAACGCGCAACTGTTCTGGCTCGAGAACCATTAATGACGTCATCGAAAGCGCCAGCCCCTTCACAGTTCCTTCAGCTCATAAGCGCAGTTTGCGCCGAGAATGCGTCACATTTGCAGTTCTCTCCAGACCAGCGGGCGTCACTGTTGAGGAAACAAGCTGAAAAGCACACGAAGAAAGCATACACAATGCCACCTGTGGTGTCACGTCAGCAGAGGCTGGCACATCTGATGCGGAATGAATTTACTCTGGGTGTAGAACTGTATATGTATCTCAGAGCTAAGCGGCTGCGGCAAAAACAGAAGAGAAGGTGGAATGTTCGTCCTTTGCAACAAGACGAACTTTGTCAAACGTTGTCCCAGTGTAACTTCATAGACGTGTCGTACAGATGTTTGTAGAGGCGCACCCTCTCGGTCACCGTGGTCTCTGCAGTGTTCATTTTTTCTTTTTCTTGGTCAGCTGTTTCCGTTTGAGCGTGCGCGAAGTCAGAAAAAAAGTTGTGTGCGCGACCTTGCGCCGCGCGAGGATTTTCTAGCTTGCGAAGGGGGGCGTGGCGGAATTTTGGGACACGTGACCGTTTGCGCCATTTGCGACCAGCTAGTATGAGCGAGGTTGCGCCGAGTATGAATCAGCCTTTAGGGCTCAATGTTTGCTCTGTGGGAAAAAAAAAAAGTAAAGTGGGTGTCAGAGATGTCAGATGTGTGAACTTTATACAGTTCTACACCCAGAGTAAATTCATTCCGCATCAGATGTGCCAGCCTCTGCTGACATGACACCACAGGTGGCATTGTGTATGCTTTCTTCGTATGCTTTTCAGCTTGTTTCCTCAACAGTGACGCCCGCTGGTCTGGAGAGAACTGCAAATGTGACGCATACTCGGCGCAAACTGCGCTTATGAGCTGAAGGAACTGTGAAGGGGCTGGCGCTTTCGATGACGTCATTAATGGTTCTCGAGCCAGAACAGTTGCGCGTTTGCGCCGAGTAAGAATCAGGCTTCAGGCTAACAGCATTTATTTTTTAAAACTTTCTATTAATTATTTATTTAATTTTTTTTGGCCACTTACAATGGACAATATCATATCTTTTAATGATAGAAAATACAAAAGTGCATTTTTAAGCCTATATTCTTATAAACAGTGTCTTAATGCATTTTATTAACTGTGGGCCTTTTGGACAGAACTGTAATAAAGCTCAATTAACATACTAAAAAACTTCCATGGCAGTATTTCTCCAGGAGCATTTGTGGTCGAAACTATTGTATAACCCTTTCAAGACTCATAGAATGGAGATTGGAACATGTATATTACAATCAAGTTTAATTTTAAAATATAGGTTTGTGTTGCTTTATGTCTACAACAAAAAAGGACATTTCCTCCACCATTTCTGATGTATTTTGTTGTGCCGATTTGACATCCAGCAACCATGTAGTTAGTTTTGTCATGCACGCGGCCACATTTGCATCGTTCATTGGAGTCCATTCAGTGAATAACCCCCCCCAAAAAATGTCAGTGGGTGCTCTGAGAAACAGTCATTCATGACACATTCTTTGATTGCTCACTGGACAAACTGATATACAGCAAATAAAAGAAGGTCTTACATGCTCACATTAACACCCATGCAGAGAGCTTCCCATCAGTGTGCGGGCCTCTTATTGTGCAGCTCAGCCATCTGTCTCTCAGCAGTAGGTCCTTGTTACCTGTTGTACCCTTTCTTACCCTGCTCATTCACCAATCCACGCTCGCTGCCAGCAGTCCTTTTCACCATCTCGTTCAGCGAGAAGTTCTCAACCAAAATTCTGCACAGAAAGAGAGATCCAAGTCTCCCAGATTTAGTCAAAAACTGGAAAAAAGGAACCTTTCTTAGCTGCTTGTTTAAAGTCTAAAATTTTCTAATAAAACGTCAGACTTTGCTGACACATTTGGAGGGTCTGAGCTGTGTGAAATAAATGAACTCAATTTTTTTAGATGTGAAACATTTCAGTTGTAAGCCACATCATTGTCAGAGTGTTTGGCAGCGGGTGAGGTGAACATTAAGAGCAATGGGGTTACAGATGCTTCTCCTTAGAGCATGGGAGGGGGTTTGCCTGTGCTCCCCCCGTTCAGATGAGATGCTAAGTTTATGTTGAACTAGTCTGCAACAGTCTTAGAAGTCGGTTGGATGTCCAGAGCTGTAGCATATGGAGTTAGTTAGCACCGAGCCTTGGGCCCTTTCTGTCTCTGTACGCGACCAGCAACGAGCAGTCGCCTCAGTGAGACATTTTCCAATCGCTGCAGGCAGCATAAGGCTTCAAAGATTACAGTCAAAGTTTATGTTTTTTGGACGTGAGAACAAAAAGCTGCCACGTAATAATGATGAAAGGATTCCTGAGAGGTGTGATGAATGCTGGATGGTGGTTAAAATTCAGGTTTACTATTTATAAGCATGTTGTCTCAGGTATTACTTAAAAAGTATGAGCTTTCATATTGACAAAGTTGCATAGACACACCCAAACCTTATGTTTTAGGCGACGTTTTTCACTTGGTCAAATTCTGACCACATAAACATGTGCAACAACCTCTAACAGCAACAAAACACCAAGGAATAGTTTAACTTCAGACATACAAATTCCAACAAAGGCGTGACTAAACTTTCTAAAAATCCATGCAGCTGTTTGTATGTGACATTCTTGCTAATGACCCTTGGTTAACTTTGCACCTAATGTGGTCATTATCAATGAATAACAGGAAGTTAATTTTCCTGTTCCTAAACCAACCAACCCTTTCTGACCAGTGACCTCTCAGAATAAGGGGTCAGGGCCAATTATAAGCAAGCAGCTAATGGTACTTCAGTGAGTCCAGATGTTGTTGGTTCTCCATTAAAGTTCCAGGAGAGTAAATGACCACAACAAAATGGGTCTGACACAAACAAAACTTGAAAACAAATAGACACGTCACATCTTTTAAAGTGCTTCCTTATATACTGTGATATGTAAACTTTTCTATGCTTGTTATTTTATCAAATGAGCTTGACTGTTGGCTCCTGTGAGTACTTTCTCATTTCAACCATGATTCAACTTTAAGTAATAATTTAGTGAAAGAGCAAGTTTTGCTTGTTTCAAGTCAGTCTTTATACAATACTCACAAGCAATGTGTCATTTTTAATATTTTGCTGTCTTCTAGTCATTTATCTAAAAAAAAAAATAGACTGAAGGGATCATCTCCTTTTGCAGAAGCCTTGTAAAAAGATGAGACACAAAGAAAACCATCCTTGTGTGTTGCAGATGAATGCTTTTTCTGAAGCAAACATAGGGTTCTATTTTTCTGAGGTTGTTGAATAAGTTTTGCAAAAGAACTCTGGTGGAGGGATTTTGTGAACTTAGAGAAAAGAGTTTCCCTGCTAAGCTGCAGTGAAAATCCTGGTAGTCACATGTGCTGCCAATCTGTGGCCTGGACAAAATGTCAGCAATAAACCTACTTACAGACATTACTGAAATTAAATACTTACTTAACGATCAAATTAGCTTCAGTTAAATCTAGACTGCATATTTTCAGAGAAAATACAGCCTGGACTTTCTTCTTGTAAATTGAGAGTGAGTCATAGTCACTACAGAGAAATTATTACCATGGAAAAACTCCACAAACGTGTTATCAGTTATACAATAGTATGGTCCAAATAAGATTTATTTATAGCATACAATTCATGCAAACTCATACAGCAAAGAGCTTCAAAGATCAGAAATCAAACAGCACAGGCAAGTTAAAATGCAGAGTAGAGGGAGAGTTTTTTAAAAACTTAAACTTTTTGATCCATTTCCCGGCACGCTTTTTGATGCTAGTTGATTGCGAAACTAAAAATATTAATTTGTAAAGTTTTGACATCCTGTATACAATACGTCCACTAAAACAAACAAAAAAAAAACTTTGGCTGCTTGGCCTTAATTGGGAGGAGTTGGCATGCCCATCTTTTGCCTTTCCATTTACAGGGTGGGTTGTTTTTGTTGTGCTGCCATGCAGAGAAGCTTAGTGGGAGTGAGGTTAACTCGGTCTCAGACACCATTCCAGCTTAACGGGATGATGAATCGGACTGACACGTGATCTTTCGCCTGTCCAAACAAACATTACATGTAAAGGTTTGTCTATTTAAATGTTGAACAAAACAACAACACTGCAGCAGACATGTTCAGTCTGGGGCAGTTGACATTTTACAGGTCATTTGGAGCGGTGCATACATGTCACAATGATGCAGTAAGATGGGTAATGACTCCAGCAGGGTGTTTGGATATATTCAAAGCACAAGCTATTTTTTGTGTGACTCAAAGCTCTGCAATGAATTCCACTTCAGCCTGAACATCATCTTAAGGAGTCCGTAAACTCTCTCATTGCGTAATCTGCAAATCTTCTGCAGTTTTATAATAAACAAAGAGAATTAACTTAAAACACTTATTGCATGTTTGTCATCTTAAGAGACTTGTTTCTTACAACAGAGCTGCTTCTAGGGTTTGGGGTTTTAAAGGGTAGTCCATGAAGAATTTATGTGCTTTTTTGTTTGTTTACTGTGGTTTGCCAGCCATAAAAATAAAGTCAGCTGAAGGAATCTCTCATGGTCACGTTCCCTCTCTCCCTGTGTTTTCCTCTCATTCCCTCTCTCTCACACACACTCCTTTGGCTGGCTCTCAAACCCTTCGAGTCATTTGGACCGTCACACCCACCCTTGGCCGTGGTTGAAATTATTTGCGGACTAAAAAAGCTCCTAGCAACTCCTTTGCTGTGCAGCAAAAACACATCAACAGGTTGTCACTTGTGATATCAGGCACTTAACATCCTCTAAATTATAAGAGCTGACAGCAAAAAATGATATACCAACAAAGGAATTCACATGATGTCATTGTGTGTGCCATGTTGAGGGGGGAAAAAAATCGTACTGTACAAGGCCCTCAAAGGCATCTTTAAAGGCTGGAAAGGTAGTCTTGATATGTTAAAAGTGTCAACATTCAAGCACAAACTAGCGGCTTTAGCTTAGGAAGCGGAGCAGTCATCCACCAGTAGCTGAGTAACTGGTTCAATCACCAGCTTGTCCCATCCTCATGTCAAAGTGCACTTCAGCAAGATGCTACATCCAAAAATAACCCGGAGTCTTCTGGTCAGCACCTTGCATGGCAATGTGCTGCCATCAGTGTTTGTGCAAATGTGAGAGTCAGCAATATGCCCAGAATATCTTCCTTCTGTCTCAGTGCAACACAGATATAGTGAGCAAATTAACAAAGGTGTGTTGTATCACCAAAAAACATCCGTTCTTTTAAATCCATCCCACATAAACAGCTCTACTTAACACGTAACCCCAGCGTCCTTTTCAGTATTATACTGTGACCCTGTCTCTGTAAATCATGGCTCTAATCAACATTTTTGTTAAATGAATAAGAAAACACTGCAACAATGAAAGTGGCAGCTTTGTAACCCTAACCCCTGAATTTCCATTTCCTCTCAGCTTTACTTTGACACATTTTCAGCTCATTAAGCCATATGCTCTTTTTTTTTGTATAATTGAAAACTCCCATGACATCATTTTTTGCAGCAGCAGGCTCTTAAAAGATTACTGTATAGAACCTGTCCAGCTGCTGGATATATATGGAGCATTTAGTGGCTCAAAAGCCACATATTTCCCTCAGGAGTTGTTTAAGGGTTAGGGTTTAAAAAAAAAAAAAAAAAAGAGTGTATAAGGACTTTCATCATAAATGGTACATCACAGATGATCGTGGCTGCTGTAACATCACCACTGAAGGTCACTATGCTTTGGATTGTTGTGCAAGTTTATATAATCAAACAACCATATACAGTATTTCATTTAATATATATGAAGCATATAAACATTTCTGAAACAGCGTACATGACTCCTTCTTCTAAAATAGCCACAAATACTAATTTTGGGTTGGAGGTGTGTTCACTCCCAGGACAATCAGGAGATCAGAGTTGATATCCAACTCATGGGAGGATTTTTTTGCTTTCATTGTTTGGTTAGATTTTGTTTCTTTGTAGTTAATTTATGTTACAACATTTATTATTTGTGTGCAATCTGTCAGATAGAGATGTCATATTCACTTCTTTATTCTACCACCAGAACTTTCATATTAAGTTTCATTATATACTGCACATATACCAGCCAAACAAACCACCTATGATGTTGATATTTGGTTGGAACAATCTATAAAAAAAATTTTTACAAGTTAAGACTTAGTGTATGGTTGATTTTTATATATAACCATTTTTTGGTACCAGACAGTACATTTATTTCCTGTGGTGATGTTGGGAAATTCCACACAAAGGTCTTTAGCCCCATTTCCAGTGTTTCCAGCGTTGGTTCATAGCCAGTCCCCAACTTTAAATCGGTTCTTTCTGTTTCTTCAGGCAAAGTATCAGCACTCTGCCAGGAAACCTGGTGTGCTCATCCGCATTTTTTTGCCTTTCAAAGTTATTACAATGCCATCCGACTCATGTGCCCTATAGAACATTTTCAATCGCAGTCTAACGACTGAACTGGATTTATATATGGTGTTTGCAACAACATTTAAAAACATTGTTGACTGTTTTAGTATCTATCTGCAGTTGGCATTTATAGATCCTGTTCAAAACAGCTATAAAAACCTTGTTTGCAGCTGTATTCATAAAAACCAAAATCTTTCTGTCTGGTCTTTTTGCTCCTGAAGCGCATAGGTTTTGAACCAGTGTAAAATAGCTTCATCAGCATTTATGCAAGTGCACACAGATTATTAGTACAAAACCAAAATTTTTTTTTTCCCTCCAGGTGGCACTTGCTCTGTACATTCAACTTTGTTGTCTAGTTGAGTGAAATACTGCCGTGATCTGCTCTGTTCTTTTGCCTCCGATAGAGGTGCAAACTGTGGCAGAAGCAGCACCGTAAACATTAGTTCCGTGTCTCTTGCGTAACATAAGTTTCTTCCTGCCCCAAACAAAAATTAGACTACTCTTGGAAAATGTAGTCGACTAATTGCGCCTTTCTGACTAGTCCACTAACCGATGAGTCGTGCACATCCGTAGCTTTTAGAAACCATATATTGAGACATCAATTTGAAGGGAAAATGAGACAAACACTATTATCTTTGAAGATAAATGTCTCATTTTTCTCCAGTCCTTTATAACAACCCAAAATACTCAGAAGGAAGTTCGAACGATCCATCAGAATATATGTTAAATGTGATGTAATGACTTGGTTCTATGGCGGCTCTCTCAAACCAACTATTATTACTGGTTTACGTATATGGGGAACTTTGGAACTGCAGCTTTTAGCACACACTTGTGCTTAATTTACAGTATCTTGACACATGACTTTGTTGTGTCAGGTGACCAGAATCTTCTATGTAATGCTATGTTAGTGTGATCAAGCTGTTCAGCATATCACTGTTGAAGATGTGTTCACAACTTTATGGCCAATTAAAAAAAAGGTTACTACATATGAAAATGAAGAGTTTTTGTTGGCTGAATTATTGGCACTAAATTATTTCTTAAAACCATTCAGAAAGAGTAATATTCACACAGTTGTAAAGCTTAAAGAAAAAAGATTGTGAGATTGGTTGAATATTGAGAGATAAACATTCTTAAAGACAATGCAGGGATCAGTGTCTTGTCCAAGGACATTTTAACAGATGAAATGGGGAAGCTGTAAACTGGATCACCAGCCTGGACAATCATTCTACAGCCGCACCTGCAAAACTAACTTATAGAAAATTCTGTCCGAAAATCACGTGGGCATAATTTCTAAATTTTTCTAAATTACAGTTTTCTTACGAGTTATGTTCATTCTCAGACATTAAAAACAGCTTTTTACCATATTGGTGTATTGCACTAGTGCAGTAAAGGATCTTCTGTTCATTTCTCGTGCTATAGTTACGTATCATTGAGCTTTTTAATTACTTACAAGCTGAATGATTTCGATATGATTTCAACTGTTTTCTGTCACTGATTCGAAAAGTAGACTCTAAAAAAAACTCAGTGTGTGAAAGTAATTTAGTCTTGACAATCTCACCAACATTCAGCCCCCCCCCCCTCCAGTCTGCTGAGTGCACAGGAATGTTCACAGTAGGAAATTGAAAACTTACTCATACAATTCGGGGAGGCGGAAATTAAAATAATGAAGTCAAGCATTTGGAGGCCTTCACTCAAAACCTGAAGGAGTTTAGTCTGAGACTATTTTTATTAACCTGTGTCTATGGTTGGAGGGACGCTTATGAAGTGCAGCTGGAAAACATTCCTGAGGCAAAACATATTTGAAATGGACGACTTTAACCCATCTCAACTCTTTTTAAGCCACAGTTTGGTTTCTTAACATGCTGTATTTCATCAAAGTACACAGCATTCCTGTTGGTTTTTATGTTAATTGCCAATGCACATTTTCAGATCTATAGCTGAGTTTCTGCTTCTCTCCTTCGGGCATCACTGCAGATTTAAGTAACTGTTCTGTGTAGAAATTAATTAAGTTATTTGTTGCCTCTAATTTTCACTCAAAAGACGACTTGCATGACATAATAGTTTTTTTTTCCATCTCTTGATGATGCCATCTTCCACTTGGCCAAAAATGTCTACTGCTGTGTCAGGTTGTGCAGGATTTAGCTGTTAAAGTGAGCAGACATGAAACAGAAATGTATTCTTTTATCTCCTCAGAATTCAAATTCTGAACTTGCCAACTAAGTTCAGATACGATTTTGTTACTGGGAGAAATGACTATGTCTGCAGTTTCTATACTGTATATCAAAGCACTTTTATTCATTTTAATTCTAATTAAAGAAAACTGCATGATGCTAAACGACTCTGGGAGTAACCTTACATTTGGTACACACAAATAGAGGACAACTTTATAAAACTGATAATGAAATATTGTACTAAACAATTCTGGGGGACTTGCCGGGGGAAATAGGGACTGAGGAGCTCCCAAAAGGACTAAATATATTTAGGAACTTCTTTCTTCTGTCATTAGTGCCGCAAAAAGGAAATACTTAAGGACCGCTGTACATATAACACTTTTCTCTGACTGAAAAGCACCGACAGATCGCTGGAAGGTGCTTCCTGTGACAGATGGGCTTTTCTTTCTTTGTTCTGATCATATCTGTCTGACAAGTCATAGCCTAAAGCTGGGTATAGATAGACACAGCCAGAACAAGTTTATTTCAGTTTTTCAGGTGACTGATGACAGTTTCTGTCCATATGATTGGTTGCCTTAAAAAAAGTGACAAGTGACAAATAAAAATGTCAAAAGACCATTTAAAAAATTCAGAGATTTCCTACTAAGAGCGCTCAAAACGACTGCCGAAAAAAGACGGACAGCTCTGAAAAAGGACACAGAGTGCAGTGCTTTTCCTCAAGGCACCCACTCTCTCCACTCACTAGGAACATTTTGGGGAAAAAAAAAAGAAAGCTCTGGAATTCAGAAAAAGAAAAAAAAATGCTATGTGGATACAAGCCCAAAGTGAAGTAACCAGCCGGCTCCAATTTATCTATCACACGTCAGCATAGAAAAGCATTGACCTCGCTGCTGGTACATTCCTGTTTTGTTTAACAATCTAAAAGCTAACATTGAGAACTGTTTAAACAGGTAACGTTTTGGAAATGTTTTACCGTTGTACCCATTTTCTGTAATACCGGGTTCCATTGTTGCATTTATGCATTCAACCATTTCCTATACGTTTCTCTTACGTTGAAAAAGTACCCGTTCCAAGGTCGGAACTAAAAAAGGCCCTGATATTTCCCAATGTGAGACACTGTATGATGTGTGTGATGCAAGCATATTAAGTAGGGTCATGTTAACTTAAAATGTATACAGAACACCTTTTTTTACAACTTGTTTTACTAACATCATCTATAAATTAGCAAAAGTAGAAGCAAAACAAGTCACTACTCACATAGGTTAGTGACAAGGTTTTCTACATCTGTGGGTTTAAAGGGATGCGGGAGGTTAGTTCGTTGTAGTGCCTGCAGGACTCATATTCTCAGCATGTGACTCATCAGCAGTTGTTTGCATCAGGTAGTGACCCTAGAAACTCAGTTGTATGGACTATGATCGTGAGCAGTTTCTGTGGTGTGGACACAAAAAAAGTCTGTACTTCTTCCAGTTGTTATAAGAACTGAAAACAATAATAATAATAATAAGACAGTGAGAAACAAAATATGCCCATGGTTTATTAAGCCTGCTGTATATGCCTTGGGGAATTACAAAGTGATTTTGACTTGTCTATCAACCACTGGTAGGCTGTTACGTACCTTCCATGTTTCAAACTGCTGTGCAAATGCAATCAGAAGAAAAACAGCCCTTTAAGGTATGTTGTTTCTGGGTGAGGTCCCTCATCCACAGTACCCTCAGCAAGTCCTCTGTTCTATGTGACCTGGAAAAACAAGGAGGGTTTGATATTGTTGGATAAGTTTGTATTTTCAATGTTTTTCGTCAGATTTAAGAGCAGATCTGCGACTGGAATGAGGCTGCAAAACAAAATCACTTTTATCCACCATTTTCTATGGAAAAAGAAAAAGAAAGAAATGAATCGAAACAATGCTTTACTGTTTTCTTAAAATGTCTTGTTTTGTTAATTTCACACTTGTCAAAAGATGATGTTTTTACATTTACGTGGACAGAGCAATGACCAAACAAAATAGCATTTTTTGCCTAAAAAGGGACAAAAATCATAATAAACTTTGGAAAATAGTTATTGGTTATGAACATAGCCTAAAAGATGATAAGCATGTAGAACAGTTTTCAGTCTAAGCTAATGTAAAACAAGCTGTAAGACCTTTCCACTTGTAGCAGTAAAATGATTTGTCTCACTTAAAGTCTCCACTGTTTATCACAAGTTGTTGTTCTCAGACTTCCTGCTCATGTAATTGTGATAAAAGTGCAAAGACTGAACTGATGTCAGATATCAAGACAAATGCATGTCTTATAAGGCATCTGGGCCCTTAGGCCTCAGTTGACCCTGGGCTGCTCTAATTGTATGTTCATTAAAATAGTTTAGAAGCTGGAAGGGCTGAATGTAGCTCTGATATTTCAGGGTAGCACCCAGGGAGAAGGACTGTGCTCTGGGGTATCATTGGGAAGATTTTATCTATAGCTCCATTCATGGAGAAATATTTCTCTCCATTTGGCAGAGGACTGCTCCCTCAGTAGGATGAGCCAGAAGATAAGAGAGATGACTAAGGGCAGGAGACAAGCTAATAGGAGGGAGATTTCCCACGACCGATAAAACCACTAGCAGCTGGCCATCTGCAAAAAACACTACAAAGCAAGAAAACAATCCCAACAGGTTTTGCCCATCATCGGGATCAAATTCACAACTGTAACTTTTTAATAGTTCTGAATTTATGAAAATATGGCTTTGGGTGACACCTGAAGAGGATGCAGCATTAATTGTCTGTCCTTTTCTGTTATGGTTTGAGTTAAAAGTTTCTCAACCTCAGACATAATGTTTCTTTGACTTTATTTGGGTAAGAAAAGGTAGAATTGTTGCCCCTATATATATATATAGGGGCAACAATTCTACCTTTTCTATATATATATATATATATATATATATATATATATATATATATATATATATGTATATATATATATACCTTGTGTGCTCACTGTTTTCAGTTAAAACAAATCTTAAGGGAAAAAAAATGTTGTCCTCTTATTTAATGTCTCCTAAATAATAAATCCTTTAAAATACTTTTGGCTCAGAGTGGCTCACCACTTCTCCGAGGGACCCTACTTTTTGAACCCTGATAATAAATGCTGTAACCACTGAGAGAATTACTGGGAAATGTCTTGCCAGACAAAACCACTGCTTTCTGATGCTCTAAGTTTCATGTGATATTCCTGCAGGTGACGTCCCAACTCATGACAAAGCACCACAAGAAAAGATTTGCCCTGATTACTGGCCAGTCGTAAATTTGTAATTAGCTTGTTCCCCCAAACTGAGCTATAGTTAAACATCAAAGCACTCCAAAAAAGTCTAAACATGCAATTAGAATTTAAATACTGATTAGCGTGAGATGTAGGGTGGAAAAAAAATCTTGTTGGAAATCACGTACAAACGTGCACACACACACACTTTCATGGCCCCATCTAAAGCCACCACCGGAAAGCTTGTGGTCTGCGAGAGAAAAAATGTCCATAAACACGAGTGTGGGTTTGCCTTGGCTAGAACATGTTACCGTCTCCCTCTTCACTTGGTGTGTAAATCTTTTCTGCCTTGTGTGCTGTGAATCTGTGTATAGCCTTAAGCAGTGCTGTATGCCAGCATGTTTTTTTTTCTTCCCCCAACAACTTTGCGGTGCACAATTGTTTCAGTGTTTCCCCTTTCTGCTTGAGGCCTCCAGCCAAGACAAGGATGGAATATAGAAGCGTACAGCAGACAGACTAAGGGCCATGGCTATTTCCTGTGGTGCAACGCTGCACAAGGATTGATCATCAAGGCACTGAGAATATTTCTGTGCAGCATCACGTTTCATATGAGCTCACTGCTGCAGACCTGTCCTCTGTTTTCACTTAAATCTGCACTTTCCTCTGTGCTCTTTCACCTCTTCCCTACATGCCTTTACTTCTTGTTTTACTCTGGCTCACTGCATTTGAATAAATCTGTTTCATAACATGACATCTAAGTGGATTTGAAGCTGCGGTTCATCAGTGGTTCGTCTTTTCTGTGACCACTGTTAATTTTGTGGGAAAATCAGACCACAGCACACCATTTACAAAAACAAACATTAAGACAGGCAAGGCTCTGAGACTTTCTCAGCCAAAAGAACCAGAAGAGAAATCCAACCCCCAGGCTGATGAAAACATATTTCTGCTCTGGTTAGGTGGGGGTGCCACCAGAGGAAAGATTTAGACCCTCTGGGTTCCTGACCAGTAGTTGAAAGGCACAAGACCATTTAAAGAAAAGTCTAGCCCCACACAATAACCGCACAAATTACACACTTTACTGGGGACAGGTTGTTCCACCTGCAATGGTTCCTGTTACTGCGGTAACAAAGGATGACAATGTGCAGTGAAAGGCAGCAGAAAGTTTCAGAAACAACCCCTAACCTGGAATTAAGTACTCCCTTATTGTAACTGTATCTTACATGCATAAAGACTCAGCTTAATTTGTCTTTTTTTTTTGTGGGTTATGAATGTGTTCCAACCTTCTTTTTCAAAGTTTGCAGGAGATACTTTATCATAGTTTAGGTTCAGCCAAATCACATCACTATAGTGGCCCTGATGTGCTAACACAACATCATAGTACATAGAAACAGGGGGGGGGGGGGTTTCACAGCAGTCAACTACTTCCACAGTGTAAGTGAAGCGAAGCTGTGTTTCCATCCAAATGTTAAGCTAATTTGTAATGCTGCTTCATTGCAAATACACATCAGGCCTGTTTACAAATTATTTTTTTAATTAATTCATTTTCTTTAAAATCAGAAAATCTTAGCCATGATTGTTCTTTAGAATAATAGACTAAAACCAGAATTAACAACCTTTAAAAACAACGTGATTACTTGGTGCCTGATATGTCAAATCACCTGTCAAGCTGGAAATTAAACAATTCCTTTACTGGCCAAGCAATCAGTGCATCCCCTTCTATGTCAGAAGTGTTTTGTAATGAATCTTTTTCCTTATTGTTGTTGTTCCCATCGACCTTTTCTATAGTGCAATTTCAAAAGCCATATCAAAAATGTTGATTAAAGTCACAAGTACTGAGGGGGGGGGGGGGTTTTGTTAAGCTTAATTTTTTTCAGTGGCTACACAGCCAGAATTATAAGTAGCATCCAACTTTTCAAAGGTCAGCTGAAATGATTTTTTTCCGACATTGTAACAGAGAAATTATTTTGTAATACGTGAGTGTAACCACTGCGATCGAGGCCATTGTCATAATTTGTTCTTATTACCCGAGTGCGACAGTGCAGCTGTGGATCTTTAGGTCCATGACAGAGAGCCCTCGCCCACACAAATTCTTGGGATAAAAAAGTGAAAGTGCTGAAGTGTTGGACTACATTCTGTGTCCAAATGCACTCAATTAAAAAAAATGTAAGCAGCCTTTCTTGCACTAAAAGATTTCTGGGTTGCCTGCAGTTAAACTTTCTCTTCTTATGATACAGCTTTGGATAACTATGTATCTTACACTGTTCAATTTACAGTGAAATGTATCTCACAAATAACCTTACAGAGATATGAGGTGCTGTAACATCTCCCTGCTGCTTGAATTCAGGATGAATGAGAAAACAGTTTACTTTTGAGCTCAGTGAGGCAGGGATTTAAGAAGAGATCAGGAGGTTTTACATTGTGGTCACTTTGTTTGATTTGACTTAATTCTTCTGAGTGACACTGACATGCTTTCCTTTGTTGATTAATCATGAGTGACAAAATGCACACAAAAGCTGCTCATTAGGTAATAGTGACTGCTGAGTGAAGGCATTAAGATGAGCTTAATCCACATTATGCTGTATGCATTCGCTCATTCTTGAGGCTTCACTAGAATACATTTTTCCAAATTACTGCTAGTGTCTGAAGGGCGGCAAAACCAACACGCAGAACAAATATCAGATGAATAAAAAGATAAATACGGCAGCAAAAGATCTAATTTAAAGGGATGAGATTATACAAGCAGCATATTAGAAAGTTGAATGTGGCTCTTTGCCCTTTGCTCTTTTCCCATTGAGGTTTTGTTTGTTTAACACAGTGTTAAATCCTGGAAGCTCTTGAGGTGCAAAAGAAGGAGGGCAGGCCGGGTGTCAGGGGGACGTTCCACTTCCCGGAGCCAAAAGGTGGTTTTGTTATGTAGGTTTTGGTTTGGGACAAAAAGGAGGGTGAGACGAAGCTTCATTTAGTGCTGAAACCATCAAATATTCACTGGGTCTAGCATCAATGGCAGGAAGAGTTGACCCTTTTCTCTGAAATACATGTTTGGAAATTTTATTCCTTTTTTGCACTGTTGAATAAAATACTGGATGGAAAATAGATTAACGGACTATGTGGAGATCTGAAATACATCTGATATATACATTGCCAAAGAAATAAAGGGGGGTGATGTAAATTTGTAATCATTGACAATAACAAAACAGTTGCAGCAAATGTGAACGTCATAAGTTTTGTTGTTAAAAAACATAGATTTGACTAATTGAAGATCTGACCTCATGGTTGCACTGAATGAAACGTCTGACACTAAATTTACAATAATTCCTTGACAGGACAACAAAAGGTTATGGACCAAATTTCATGGCATTCCATTAAAAATAGTTGCTTTGATATGCTGTAAAAATTACATAATAATGTAATCTTGCTAGCATGGCTAAAATTGTGTGGCACTAGTTTTACACAGTATACATATTCCAAATATATTTACACTAAATAAAATATTTCATTGTTTATTATTACATGGATTATTAACATGACATCTTCCTAGAATCTAGGGAACTATAATATAATAAAAAAAAATTTAAAAAAAGATAAATGTTGGTAACGTTGGTAAAGCCATATGTGAAAATAATCCAGAAATGATATTGGCTTCTCCAGGCCAAAGCTCATTTGAAATGGAAGGAGAGGGAAAAACTGTCCTGTCATTAGTATCAAAATCTGAACTTGTATTTTAGAAATCCTTAATGTCATGTCCTCTAGATTAAAGAGGAGAGGCTTCTGAGGTTAGCGCTGATAAAATAAAAAAAAGCTGAAAGCAATATGTAGAGGTTTGAGCAAAATTTGCTCCTATTCAGATCTTTTTCAGGGAATATCTTGCATATTTCAGCAGGACAATGCTAAACCACATACTGCATCTATTACGGCAATATGGCTTCATAGTAGAAGAGTCCGAGTTCTGGACTGGCCTTGCCCCAGTCTAGACCAAACACAAAATAGGATTGTTGAGACAGAATGGGCCATTTTGGTATGTTTTCTATGTTACATTGTGAATAATATAATGGTTTATGAGATTTGGAAATCATTGCATCACGTTTTTTTATTTATGTTTTACAGAGCCTGACATCCTTTTTGGTGTTGGGGTTGTAACCTCAACCTGACCCCAAAACACACCCAGCTTATTCACTGAGCAAAATAAGACAGAAGGGCCACAAACAACAGCTAAAGGCATCTGCATTTAAGGTCTTACTGAATATCTATAAGAAGAAGACCTATTCTTTGTTAGACTTTGTTAGGCTAATCACTGTTTTCAGAGGATTCTTGACAAAACATTAAAAATGACCATTTTATTTTTGTTTATTTTCCCTTTTCTACGTATATTTGACACCTGAAAAATGGGTTCAAATTATTTCCAGACCCAACTCGAAATCATCAATGTTGGACTTAAGCTGCTGAAGCACAGATCAGAGGAATGGGATAAGGTTGTGCACGTTACCAATTTTATCATGATGTCAGAAAAAAAAAAAAAAAAAAAAGAAGATTGCCAGGAGCCATGCTAGTCAAAACACAAACATCTTTATGCTGACATTTCTTTTGAAGTGGTTTGAGGGAAGCCATGATAGCATCATGATGAAACACGCTTTTCGCAGGTTGGTTAACAGTGATGGAAATAATTGAGCTTGAGAAGGATTTGCTACGACATGACAAACTGAGGGCAGGAATGAAAAACTCTGTTCCTCTTCCTGCGATCCATATACACGCTATTCTGTGTCAGACAAAATGAACAGAGGGAGGGGTTTGGCTGTGGTCAAATGTGACTGCACACCTCATCTCTCAGCAAACGCAGCATGACTACGACTTACAGCAGCCAATGGAGAGAGGAATCAAGCAGAACAGCACATAGCAGGCAGTCGGCCCTTTTTGCACACAGTGTAAGCAAAAAGTCCGATTCCCCTCAGATTTGTCAAATTTAAGACACATTGAAGTTTAGAGAATCATTACCCTCATTTGCTCAGGTTTAGCATCATCTGGTGCTAAATAGTCTGGATCGAGTCAGGGCTTCCAAGATGTGTTAGCACCTGCACTTTAGCTCTCTGTAAGGTTTCAAGATGTCAAACAACTATGCTGTATCCATATGGATCATAAATGACCACTGTAACGTTTAAAATAAAAGCTGCAGTGCATTGAGTGTGTAGGGTTTTCCGAATGTCTAAAAACATAATAGTCAGTTTCATTCATTTTTGTGAAAAAATTTCAAGCTGAATTTGTGTTAAAAACAACAAAGTGAGCACTGGTGAGAACATGCTGCTTAAATTTGAATATTCTTGGTCGTTTAAGCGGTTATAAAAGAGGCAATTCTTTTTTTCATGAAGTAATGTTTGATGCCATTTCAAACAAATCAATCAGTGTACAAATATTTTTGAAAAGATTTAACATTCCTCCTACTTTTCCTGGGCGCATCTGTTTAAAAGAGTGAACAATACAGCCACAATGCACTTTGTGCGTTGCTTTGTGCAAATTTTAGTTCTTAATGTTGTCTCCTCAGCCTCAGATAAGTCGGAAAAATATTCACATACAACTAACTGATCGTTTTGAGCGTATTTGCATCGCACTTGTATATTTGGTTTTGTTGTATTTTCATCACATGTGGTGCCATCTGTATTTTCTTTGTTTGCTATTGTATGCATTTGCTTAAATGGCACTTATTTTAGCTCTCTCTCTCTGCCACTGCCAACAACGTCAAGTAGCTGCATTAAAATTTTGGCTGAGTTCAGTTGATGAGTACGCAAAGGTATCTCACGAGGATCCTCTTTTATGCGGGTTAACCACCACCAAACATCCTCTGCTTAGCGTCATGCCTAATTTCGAGATGAAACATTGTGGTTTCCCTCTATAATGAGGACAAATCACATACACACACATCCTGCACTCCACACTCCTGCACCACAATGCTCTGCAATTATTTTGTTTTGTGTGACGAAGATCTCGGCTGCCCTGGGGCTGTTTGTTATACTTGATGAATTTGCCCAACTAACCTCATCATACATTACCCATCTGCGGCTTTCTCGCTACATTACCTTGTCAAATGGCACATAGAAAATGTTATTCCATATTGTGTTAAAATTTTTATGGAGATGAAGAATCAAAGGGGAGCAAAACATCATCAGCTCTTTTGATCACCAGACCACAAAAAAAAAAAAAAAAGTCAGAGGATCAAGTTTCCAGAGTCAATGTTACCCATTAAAGTTAACTAAACACAATCTGCTGGTTTTAATTGTTTAATGAGATTTGGAAGCATAGTATATGTGTAAGCTGTCATTTTAAATATCTGTTTGACAAATTCTGCTGATTTATAAACAGGAAAGGAAATAACACAGCACCAGCCTGCTTCTGTGGTTGCACGGAAGCCAAAAATGTAGATTTTTCAAGCAAATGTTAGAGACGCAAAGTTTTAAAAGCTCTGTAAACTTAACTTTCACAAAATTAGTTTCTTGGTAGTAAGACTAGGTATTTATCAAACACATTTTCTAGTTTCCTCCATTTTTTAAGGCTGTTGGTTTAGTTTAAAGGGCTCGGGTTATGTTAGAAAAAGGTGATTTTCAGAGTCAAAATTTGAGGTCTTGATTGTTTAATCATTTTTATATAAACCTAAAGCAAATCAATCTAAGAATACCTACACAGATTCAATTAGAACAATTTCTAAACCCTAAAGAATTAAAGTTTTTTTTTTGCCAGCTTACTTTGATAGCTGATCATTTAACTGTGACGACAATAATAAAATACAAAAAATATATTTTTTTAAAAACACAAGATCTGATACCAGGTTTTCAGACATTTGGAAAGGAATGAGATTAGATTTGCTCGCCTGAGACAGAGCCACCTGTCTGAGAGGCCCGCTGAGAGGCCGAAGGCCAAATCTTCAGCTACATGTCAAATTCTGTGATTAACATTCCTGCCCAGGACTCATTTAGCAGTTCTGTCAACAGGTGGACGGAGGAGGAGAGGTGGCTCTCAGACAGAATAATTGGGAGGAATTCTGACTGTGTCCTTCATCACTGCTAATAATGAGACAGGTGAAAGAAAGAGTTGAACCTATGAGTTTCTGTCTGTTTTCCTCCTGCTCCGTTCCCTTCTCCTCTGGATGAAAAGAGGAAAGCAGTGTGTGTGTGTGCGTGTGTGTGTGTCTGTGTGTCTGGGTTTGTATGAAATAGAGAAATAAAAAAGAAAAAGTAAGTGTATAGGTGTCACAAAAAGAGGGAAAAGTCTGCTGGTGGTGTCAGATTGGAGCCAGTTCCTTGGCAAGGGAACCTCTTTTTTTTTAATGAAAAAAAGGGGGAGATTTTATTTCTTTCCAAGGACCCAGGGTTAGAAAATGCTGTGAAAGCAACAGCTGTTGTTTCCTTTTCTCCAAACAAAGGCCAAGGACCCACTGGAAGCTGATACGCCATTCAGGGGCAGATGTAAAACGAAACCCGGCTCCTCTGAGAAATGACAATTTGTTGCTTTAGCCAAAGAAATTCAAATGAGAAGGGAATCATTTATAGCACCCTTTTTTGGTTTTCACCAATAATCAGGAAAAAGACAGAAAAAAAACTTCAGAAACTTGAATAATTAGATGCAGGATGATTAATTTATTCAGCTCAGCTGCCAACAGGGAGGTGCTAAAACAAATGATCGAAGAAAAGCACAGAAAGTGAGACACGCATACAACAAGACTTTCTCAACTCGTGCCTCGTCGCAGTTCACGGCTTGTAATTTTGAGGGAGGAGAGTCATATATCTCTAAACCAGACGGTGCCATTTCCATTTAACAAATACACAAACAGTATTTTCAGCATTTTGTTTTGCAGATCTGGAAATGATTGCGTGGTTCATAAATCCAGCTGTGGCCCTCGTCATAAAGGATTGAGCAAGATGTTATGCTGCTACTACTAAAACAGAAACACCATCTTAACTTAATACTGATCGTTCGTGTCAAACAGTGTGAATTATGCAATCTGTGTGCCTGCTGTCTGAGGTGCAGCTGAAGGTCAGACTCTAATCTAAATATTTACGCCTTTCACTCCATAAATCCAGTTTTGGGGTCTCGTGTTTGACTGTCTCAGTAAATAATCACACGGCTCAAAGTTAAACAGAAGTCCGTAAATTCCCCCACTGTGCTGCCATCTCCAACCTCACCAGCTAAATTAATTTCTGGAGACGACCACGAGCTCGGCTAAAGTGTTGCAATGTTGGCTATAGGCCTATGAGAGGAAGAACAGACAACTGCAGAACATATTAGAGGTTTTAGTATAGAATGGAAGAGAGATAACATCTAATCCTTCATTTCCAAAACGAGAGGGAAGGACAGAAATGTTTGTGTTTCTGGAGGACTCCTGGGGGACATTTTATCACCTTAACTGAAACATCTTGGTTGTTCTCAAAAATATGAGTGAACCGCTTGAAAGCTACACACTTGATTCATTCGGCTTTACAATGTGACATATTGGAAATGGGATTTTTTGCTTTATAGCTGAAAGTGTGAAAAGAAGGTGGATCCTGTTCCTCGTGTTTGTACATCAAATGCAAAACTTAAGTGAGGAAAAAGTTTCTGTGTTCATTAATACTGGCTCTGTATACGGATTAAAGGCCACTTTGAAAGCCTATACCTGCAAATTTCCATAACCTTCCTCTACAGACCAAAAAATGAAATCTAAACCGCTGTAAAGCCACAAATTTACATTTTGTGAGTGCTGTTTTTTTTTGAGAGAGAATAACACCCGGATTCCTCCGGATGCAGCTGTGATGCGCACACAAGTTCACTGTGGCTCCTAACAGAGTTTGTGATATCGCTAAACATGCCACCGCAGGTTTCAGGAGCATCCAAGAGGTGCCTCTGCTACAAAAACATACATGATCAATCTTATTTTATATATTTTAATGGAAGCTGTTTCAAGCTGCACGGAATAGAAAAGCCATTTACGGGGGTTAGACTCAGTAATGGTATAAAGAATCTGGTAAAGTTTTCAAATGAAAACATATCTTTTGCGAACGCCGGGTCGTATGTCACATCAATATAATCGATTGCATCACGTCAGAAATCATCCAGTCAGAGAATTTTTCGACATGGGAAAAAGATCAGTGGCAGAAAAACTCACGATGTTTGAAATGAACAGTTAATTGTCTCGTCCTCAGCTTCGTGAAACTGACAGAATTGTTATACTACAAAATTGTTTTCCATTATTTAGGGGGCTGACCGACTGACTGATCGAGTTAATGGCAATTGTTTGTTTGACAAATCTAATGAAAAATAGCAGAGTTGGTCCTGAGGACAAAGCGTGAAAATGATTTGCAACAGTTTTGAAAGTAGAAGGTGAGTAACCATGGCCATTTTGCTGACACATGCCAAATGTTTGTCCAGCACTGACCATGGACTTACAGTATGCTCGTCAGTGAGTATGATAATTTGAACGATATATCCACAAGTCTTTGTGCAACTCAAAAACATCCTAAACATATCAGAATAAGAAATTAAACCAAAATATATGCAGAGCACGGTGTTAATGCAGTGAAATACATCACCACACACTTCTGGTGGGTCCTACAACATAACTGAATGGAAATACTTTTATATGGATCTGTATGCTAGTTGTCACTGAATGTCAGGTTTTGTATTCCAACTGAAACCAAAGGTCTTGTTCAAGTGTGTGAATGGGGGAGGGCCAAGAGGAAGCCGCCGTCTCCAGAGGTTTACCTGTTTGACCTTCATCAGCCATGAACTCGCCGTTACTGGTTTACTTGTAAACATTAGTGGCCTCAATCCTGCAATGTCTGTGTCATTCAAAATATTGGAAAACCTGCACTAATTGAAACTACAACTACAAATTACAAACTCTTTTCCCACTCAACATTATCAGATATAAATCTGATATGGCTCACCTTATCTGGGAAAAGGTTTAAATGTGGCAGGAAGGCAAAGTAACATATCTTATTTTACTTAAATTTGGGCAATTTTTTTCACTGTGATGATATTAAGTATGGCTTCACATTTCGGAAAACTAATCACTGCCCAAAGCATAGCTTAAAAAATTAATTCAAACTTCACATGGTATTTGGGAAGGTTATATGTACAAGCTCATTCCTTTGTATCCCTCCTTCTGTTTCAGTGTTGCTTTCTGCTTCACTTTTGCAGACAAAAACACTCCCACTTCCCTGCCAAAACTTCATCCTGTTAACTTTCACTCCCGATCTCGCCTCTGCTGCAACACCCTCCCCCAAAGCACACACACACACACACACACACACACACACACAACTCCCTGGTGCACGCCCCACCTTCCTCTGCTGTTTCTTGCAGCGTCCTTAACATGACATGAGCAGCTTGAGAACAAACATGCTCGGCTTTCTGCCTTTAGTAGAAGGTGGATAATGTGGATTTTCATGTGAGAGAGAAAAAAAAAAGACTTAAGCAGGACAGTGGGAGAATTTTGCATTACTTTTGTTGCATCATAATTTTCATCAGTTATATTATCTCTTTATTTTGCATACTTGATTGTTTAGTTTGACTTATTGGTTCACTGTGTATCATTACATTGCTTGCTGACAAAGAGACACATATTTATGTCCGAGTCCCACTCCTCAAATAAATTCCAGTGCTGAATAATAATGATATTTCATCATCATTTCTTGTGACTAGTGTGTCTACCATGTCTAACTAAGCAAGCAAGCAAACTTCTTGCTGCAGTGAGAACACAACCACACAAGTGAAACGTCTACCTTCTGCATTTTTCTAGTTTGTGGGTTCGATCTCTCTTCAAAAAAACAATGGAGACGCATTTGAAAACCTTCCTGCTCCATCATGCACAAAGAGAGCTTTATTAATCACCCTGAATCACCAGTCCAGCTCTCAGTTGCTTTGGTAAATTGGACCATTGTGTGCAGCACTATTGGATCCAAAATGGGATTATTCATTATGTGTTTAGCTCATGTCAGCCCAGTTAATTAGAAATTCATCACCTTTTGCTCTTTTGTACTCAAAGCCACAGTTTGATGTTGAATTAACTTGAATTATTTTGGAATGGGATATGAATGCAGAAATCTGTAATGGCCATTTATTGTGTATAAACAAATGATTTTTATTATGTTTAATGCCATTTGTGTTTCACAACCCCTATATAGAAAAAGTGCTCCTATATGCAGTATACAAAAACAAAAAACTTAACCTTTTGTGTCCATTGGTTTTGCCCCTTTAAATCAATTAATTGTTTCCTGTTCCAAGTTACACTCAGCACTTCTTTTACTGCCACTTGTTTGACTTCAAAGTACCTCGCCTCTGAACCTCTTACAGCTGAGGGGGCGAAGCGCTGCCTGCTGAAGGCTTTTGGATGTGTTTGCTCTTGGGATTTCACTTGAAGATGTTTACGAATGCCTCTGCAGGAAGCACAACACGAAGAAAAGAGATCTAAACCAGTGTTTAGAGGGTCACACTGAGCTTCTATGGATCATTTACTAATCTATTGAGTACATAAAGAATCATTATCACTCAGAAGTAAGTATGTAGACTGAAAAAAAAATAGCATCGTTTAAAAAGTGGGTTCAGGTCCTAACAGTTTACCAGTATTTTGTGAATATTGAACCTATGGTAACGTTGTGATCTACACACATTCCAGAGGGTGGAATAAAAACACTTGCACATGCATTGGAAAAGGCTATGAATGAACTGCATGTTTTATGGGGATAAACTAAGAACCAGTGTTGTGATCAGTACCTTCCACAGCTCCCTCTGTCTCACGCCTGCCTTTTCATTAATTACTCTGAAGGCTCCCATTTCAGCTCTGGTTAACAAAGTCACTTCAACTCACGCACTGAACAACATATTTATGACCTACAGTCTGTAACAGGGCTGTTCTGCATAAGCCCACACTGCTGCCTGCTCTCCGCTGTGAAAGGAGAAGGAGCATAAAAGAGGAAATGAATGTGTGAGGGGTGAATACGTGGCCCTGGGGGTCAGCTTAATGGAGTGAGACCCCAGCCCCTATTGACTTCCACTGCCAAACTATTAACTCCTCACAACTCCCAAGCTGCAGCGTCATTATTCATTCAGGGTAAAAACACTTCTCCTGTTTACATAATTTGTGTTGTTGAATTATTTATGTTAGTAGATAAATAATTGCAAAGTGTAGGAGTTCATTGTTAATTTGGCTTTGAGACTGCAAAAAAACCCATGACGCAGTCTGTTTTAACACGCTGAAAGTTAATATGACAATTTGGAGAAGTTGTAATCAATCACAGGCTGGATAAGCACGTCGAGTTCAAATAAAAGCAACAGCCGATTTAAAGTGAAGTAAAGTTTGACCCCAGAAATAAAATAACAAGAAGAGCAAGTTCAAACTATTCTCTTTAAGATACTCAAATTCTCATATTTAAGAGCTTAAAGTCAGGAAATGTGCTTAATTTATGTTTGGATGTCTTTTTTTAATTAGTTACTTACCATAAAAATACATACCTGTGTGATAGGGGATAAGAACTGATAAGAATCCGTACTTTTTTTTTCAAGATAACATTTTTTTAACCACTATTGGTGCTATAGAGTTTTTTTCCAATCATATGAGTAAATCTATTTTGTTTTTTGTTTTGTTTGAGACAAAATAGCAATTGTTGCTCATCCTTTCATGGTAGTTCAACAAAAAAAACATGCCCAAAACTGCGATCAGAAAGGCAGGAAGAGACAAGTATGAAAAAATAATGAATGGGCTGCAAAAAAAAATCCTGCGTTTAAAATACCTTTAACTTTACCTTTCTCACACAATGCTGAGAAACCATGAATGAAATCATTCATTTTAGCTGTTAACAGAAAACTGTGACAGAGGACCTTGTGATTTGAAAGAGCAGCATTATAATTATTGGCAGAAAGCAAAAACAGATTCTGATGTTTATCAGAAATGTGCATGCTAACTTATTTGATCAGTGCAGTTCATTGCTGTAGGACTTCTGATTGGGTTACATAAAAACTTGAGCCAACGTTTTTGTTTGGTTGCTGGTTTGTGTCTTGTAAACATATGGTGAATAGTCTATAATGGTGATAACCAGGAAGCTGAGATTACTTTGCAGGAACACAACTGAAAAAGGAGCCTCTTAAAAATTCATGTGGCCTCTGAGATGTTATGGCAGCAAAAAAGCCCACTGACTTTTTGTGTGTGTGTGTGTGTGTGTGTGTGTGTGTGTGTGTGTGTGTGTGTGTGTCTGTGGGTGTTATCAATAACAATTGAGAGGGGTATGTTTCTTTAAGACAGTCCCATAAATGGTGGCCCGGTCACCACCTCCTTCACTCAGAAGGGGCTGGCTGGAGTTCGAGTTTTCCTTGGCGGGTCAAACCAACCATTGAAGTCTGAATGGGCTGCCATGGCAGATTACTCCACACAGCTGTCCCCCTACCGTGGAAATTAAGTTATGCCCCGTGTCAGCAAGTTTTGTATTTTCCTCTCTCTGTCTCTTCCCATCCCCCCCTTTCTCTGCCCATATCCTCCTCTTCCTTAAATTGTGGAGGCCCCACAAAGGTGCACAGCTAGAGGAGGCTTTTAGAGGTGTGGGTATTCATGCCAAGAAAATTCAGATTAGTCAGCTTACTCTTAAACTGACCTACATTCCCCCCACAAAAAAAAACAAAAAAAACACACTTCCTGTTGCAAATCAATGCATTTGCATATGCATCACACCTACGCGTACATAAACACAGGCAAAAGCACACAAACAGAGGCAGCCCTCCAACTCTTTGTTGCAGCACTTCTTGGACTGTGTCCTGCTGCACTTGTGGCCCCTGCCTCGTGTTTTGTTTATTTGGGGGCGAAGTTGTTTGTGTTGTGGTCAAAGTGAAAGGCAAACACTTCAGCTCTTCCACTGATGTGTGAACATGCTGGGAATGTCCCCCACAAGCCCGCAAAGCAGCTGGACCCGCTAGCTGTTACAAGCTGAAGGAGGGTGAGGAGCCACTGCAGCCATGCAGGAAGAGCAAAACAAACTTTGACACAGTTTAAAGGCTATAAATTAGTGATTTAGAAATTGCAGAAATGACAATAAATACCCGGTGGCACCACCAAGTCCTTAAGCATTTACTGCAAAAACTTATTTATGTTTCATATAACCATATATTTAATGATGCAGGGATGAAATGCAATACTTTTCTTCGGGACAATTGCCTTTATGAAGTTACCGTGTTCAGCTTGAGATTTCTTAACTGCTCTGTGACTGTAAATTGTTCAGCAAAAACTGTAATACTCTGAGCTGCAACACGTCCTCCAAATCAAACGACACGACAACAATGCCTGAAGCTGCTTTCACACATTAACTCTGGACGATCCTCCCCCAATTGAAATACTCCAAAGTGGTGCCTTGGAAAGATACAGAATATATGCATATATACATGCTGTTAAAAAAAAAAAAAAAAAAAAGTAGAAGCTCAGGATGTTCCAGTGTTTTGTCAGCATAGTTGCTCTAGAATGTGAAGTTTGCTATTTTATGTTTTTTGAACAGATGGTCCTGAGAATCTAAATGTTTCTCAGGCTTGTAATGTTCAAAACTCAAATGTCAACTTTCATCAGCAAGAAGACCTTGTTGTCAACTCCACCTTATCACATCGTTAAGCTTATTTTATTCTAACCCCCAAGGTCTTTTAATACCCTAAGAGCTAAACTAACTGAAAGCGCGTTTACACGACACTAGAAATAAAAATAATTGTTGTGTTATACTGACCAAAACCCAACTTTTAAAAATAAATATGTTTGACTGACTGAAATCTTACTAAATCGAGCTTCTTAAAACCGAACTAACACACCCAGACAGTGAAATTTTTAATCAAATCACCCCTGCATGTATTGGCTCAACTAGATTCAGATGGTCCAAGGCACTCTAGACTTGCTCCAAAGTTTCATCCTTATCAATCATTTTGTAAAATCAGTAAGCAGTGAAAACAGGCCCCGTTGCTGGGTGTCTTTAGATAGCCAGCGTTTGAGTAAAGAAGCTGGCTGTTAAACACACTGCACAGACGACTTCCAACCACGGGCCAGGACATACACACTACACCTTCACAAGAACACATAGCTCACCAGTCCAGATGTATGTTATGCAATAAGGGAAACTGGAAGGCTACATACATAAAAAAAACATGCTTTTTGGTAATGTCACATAGAGCTAGCCTTTTTTAAATTATGATTATCAGTTGGTCTTTAGTTTTTTTCACTCCTCATGACCAAGTTGTTGTGAAATTGTTGCTTTTTTCGGAGTAATGAAGATGACAAATGAGAAGATATCGCGTGTGACATGCTAGGTTAGCCATTTGCTTTCTGCAGTCATTGTTGCCTCCCGAGCTCTCTTCCCTGAGAGTGAGCTCTCTCCGACAGACGCAATGCTGATTCTACATGTTGAATTGGTGGATGGTGCACACACACCAGACATGCCCGATGACTGGCTGTCGGACACTTGCTTGTTGTAAATTTCCTTAAAAATAACCTAGTCTTTTCACATATGGGCTAGCTGCACTGTAGTTTCTGTAATTATTTTTGGCAGTGGAAAATGTGTAAAAAGCTGCAACAAAATCTTGATCTGATCTGATATCCTTACCTGCAGATGAGTCATTTCTGACAAATTTAAATTCAAATTTGTCAAGATTTGGTTTAATTAGAAATTCTACAACAACGGTTTAATTGGGTAAAGGTGCAAAGACACTTTTAACATCCTTCCAATATGTGCACTATAACATCACATCTATTTTCTTTCTTGGTATTTCAACAGATAACTTCCATACCTACCAGGGGACTTGTAATGGGAACTGTTCATTTAAGATAAACTAATAATAAAAATAATAAAATATGTACTTGTTCGATATCATCAAGCCAGTTTTGGCATTTTGACTGTTTGCAGAATATCTAAATACTAGTAGTTGTTCATTATTACTGACTTACTGGAGACAGCAGCAGGTTATCTTAAACTTTAAAATGCAGTGCTTTGTATTTTGTAGACTCATAACCAACATTTGTATACAACTTGTGTTGATATACACATAGAGTATCATCGCCTTTCTTTAGGTGAAACATGAAAGTTTCATCCTGAGTAAACGATTCTGTTGAAACAGAAACAGAAACTGATGTTGTGCAGACTAAATACGTGCAAAGTCCAACATGATCTGATTCAGTCAAACCACAATAGCTGTCATCCAGATGTCATGGCTACTGTAGCAGCTCACACAGACACACACTATCCAGGTTCACCTAGGTTGGTTGGTTTCTGTTTCCTTCTGGATAAACAGTTCAGGTGTAGATATAGAACTGTTTTCTTACCCTAAGCAGCTAGGCAGCACTGTTTCCCCCCCTTTTTGCCTCGTTTTGATTTTCCCAACACTACACCTGCTTTAAAAGCACTGTAAACCTACCAACAAAACCAATGTGCAACTCTTTGTGACCCCTTTTATATGACTTTCAACAGAAACATTTCAAACAGCGAATATATCAAATGGCTGCCGCAAACAGTCAGGTAGCAAAGCGCTCTCGTGGTGACAGTAGGATTAGTGCTGCAGGTTTTCTCTCAGGACCTGAGGAGTCGCGCTGCAGCTCGAGTAACTGGATTACAGGCCTTTTTCTTATTTCAAAGGGTTGTGAACTCAGCAGAGGTCTTGCATGATGAAATCAAAGTGGCAGCTGAAATAGGAGGGAGGAAAAACGACATGGGTTTCTTGAAAGTCTTCTAGCATCAGTGATGCCGCTAATGAGAGAATTGCGAAATCAATGATTTTTGCTTTGCTGTGTCACTGACATCTCCGGCAAAAAAGTTCAGAGAGCTTTCCCCAACCGTGCATCATATGAAGAAGTGAAATAACTTACAATGCAAAGACACATTCCAAGTGAAAGTGACAAGAGAATGAACTACGAGCAACACACGTTTTTTAAAATGACCTTAACAAGTGTGCGCCAAAGCTGTGGCAGGGGCCCAGAAGGGAGGGGAGGTGAGGTGGGGGCCATTCCATCAAATACCCTGTGGTAACTTTAGGGGATTATTTTCCAATCCTTTCAAATGAACTTTCCATCTCAGTGCCTCCTCCTACGTCTCAGCCATTCCAACTGTCCAGCCATTTCTACATCACTTTTTGCACAACCTCAAGTGGAGCCGAGGCCAAAACAAATGCCTGTGAGAAATATGGCCGGAGCACAAGAGGTGTCAGAAGTTTACTAGAAGGTTTACAAAGGGTGACCATCAGAAATGCAATTCATTAGTAAGAACATTTATATAACACAAAAAAAGAAAACCTGTTACTGTGTTCGACAGACAAACCAGATTTTCAAAATACATATAAACACGTTAGTCCTACCAAAATCCTACAAAATCGGGGTTGGACTAACACACCCAGATAACACACCCAGCAAGCTTCATCTTGCTCTTCGTTTGCCATCTTTCTCGAATGCTTGAGTTTGTTGTTGTTGTTGGTGGTGAAGGGGTCAACCGGAAGTGGCTCTATTACCACAAGTTGAAATGGGTAGTACGCCACCTATCGTACGACATGACATATGGTATGACATGCTTTTTTCCAATGATTCCATTTATTCACCGTCATATATACTTGGAGAATTGCCCTTGCCCAAATAAGGAGCATAATCAAACTGTAGCTATTATCGAATTAATCTCATCATGTAGACCCACTGAGTGAGACTGCAAATTGAACTCACTCTTGCATGTATATGCTCAGAAATGACAGAAGATCCTGCTATATAACACAAGAGGAAGCCTGTAACCACAAAAAAAAACAACAAGGGATAATGTGCATCTTTTTGTAAAAACAGTAAAGTGTACAGCACTTACGAAACATACAGAGGTCTAAAGCAGTCCAATTCTGTGTTCAATTTGTTGCCATTAACGTGGTTTATCAGATCTTTTGGTCTGTGACATAACAGGTCAACTGAAAAGAACACTAACAAGCTGAAAATGGTCATTTTGCAACCTAACGTAGTGGTGTTGGACTTATTTCAGATAACTCAATGCATGTATATTGAGACAAGGACAGTAGTCTGATTAAATGACCAGGATGAACTGTAATCGTGGCTTGATTCAGCTGTACATGTAAATGCTCTGAGTGTGTAAAAAAACTAGAGCACTCAATACCTGTAAGCTAAAGGTTTAATCGTTTAGGAAAACTGCCAAATATGCTAAATTCTGAACTTCAAACATTGCACAGCCTTATAAGTTTGCTGAAACTTCAAGTCAATAGAGAATACACTCACAATTTTTTAAGTATACTATATTTAATTGAGGATTTGAGAAGAAGTTCAAGCTGAATCGACTCGACACACTCCATTTACCTCTCAAAGTAAAAGGAAAAAAAACAAGAAAAACACATCCCGCCAATCCTTGCCAGGAATTAACTGAAAACACTCCAAGGAAAAGTAGGTCTAAGTTCAAATATTCCATGACTCCTCAAGAGTATAAAAGAAGTAATGTAATTCAATGCAGACATTTTACTTATTTAACTTATTTAGCATTGCTCATACAGAATATAGGCAGGAAGGAAAAGAAAAGTAATTTTGCGATAAAAAATAAAATTGTCCAAGAACGATCACAGATGGTATTACAAGCAGCAAAGTAATAGCATCAAACCTCCAGCATCAGTGGCTGGGAGAACTGCACCTTTGTAAACATTGTGCTGTGATAAGCTTGGGGTGAAGGGGTGAAGTGATATGGATGGGGTGAAGTGTGGACCGTTTTGTGCAGGAGGCCAAAGAAACAGAGCTTGGAAGTGAACTGAGCTCACTGAAGCAAAGTTGATGGCAGAGATACCTTACACATGCTCAAAGAGCTGGAACACAAACAGCCACAGTTTGTAAATCAAACCAAAACCACCGCGCCACCCCCACACACCCAACATATGCACTTCTCTGTGCAAGAGCAGCCTGCATCATAAACAGAAGTAATATCTGAGTATAATAGTCACACACAATTATATACATACATATTTATACATACACACGCACACACACACACACATATACATATATATATATATATATATATATATATATATATATATATATATATATATATATATATATATTTATATATCCAAGCCCTCATTGTATAGCAATTGCATTTTATGACAAGAGGGCCTGTTTTGAGAGATTTTTTGCACTTCATTCAACCATTCACACACTATGCATTATTATAGCCTAATCAACACACGCTGCGCTTTTCCTAAGTGCTGAAACTCCCTGAACAAATGCGAGAAGCAAAAGAAAGACAAGGAGGAGGAGGGGAAGACAGGCTGGGCTTTGGAGCTATTCTCTTGCCTGGAAAGCTTCATACACGGTGGATCGCATTACCGACCCTGCAAGAAACAGACTAGGTATTTTATTTAGAAGCAACTGGGTTTCAGGGGCTTTTTTTTTTTTTTTTTTAAACAATTAACAAATATAATGCTTAAATGTTACTTCTCACCGAATTTCAAATAAATAGAAGATTGAAAAAAAGATATATTTCCCCCGTGGCAATTTAAGTTTGCAATTCTTTTGCTAGTTTATTGAAGTACGGCAATAATAAAATGCAGGAAGAAGGGGTAAAACACATGACAATATTCTAGACAAAACATCCCAAACCAGAGCTGTCATGTTTTTTTTTTTTTTCATCTTTCTCGACAGTGGAAGCTTGAGACTCGGGCAGCAGCAGATCGTTCCCACATGCTTCCCCACCGCTCGGCTCTCCAGAGGTGTCAAGCCAGCCTGAAAGAATGAAGTGCCTCCCCATTGTGCTACCCAACTATTATGTGCTTAACATTTCCATGACAAAGATGCCACTCGACTTCTCCTCCATCCATTCAGCTTGAGGGTCCTTGTCCCCCCTCAAATAAAACATTTTGCAGCAAATCTTGGATTTAAAGCTCCTGCGGCCAATCACAAAGATATGCAATATCTCTTACAAATGAACTATTTGCAAGTAGTTCTGATCATACAGATGAACTTACAGGACATACCTGGGTTAATTGGCATATAAAAAAAAAAGGTTGGTAGAATAACATTTGGAATTGCAGCTAATTACAAGACTAATCCATGGCTGTAATTAAAACCAAGTTGTCTTTTCAAGGATGTTGTAAATATACAATTACTTACACATCAAACTATATGTATGTCTGTAAAATAAATACGTGCAATAACAACACACGGTTGTAATATCTCCGGTGTCTTTATCATGTGATAAAGGGCATAGATACAGGCTGAGATTTTTGCCACTGGTGACTGTAAATTGTGATGCCTCAGTGCTGTGCTGAGTGTTGTTGGTGGCGACGTAGGAGAGAGAGGGCGTTTTGTTGATTTATGGTGACAGTTGCTTTTGACAAAAGCCAGCTAAATCAAGACATAGCAGGTCATTAGGCTATCACTCAGCAGGAAAAACAGGCCTGCATTTAAATGTGTATGTAGTGTAGCTCAGAAAAAACCTTTGGAGTTCAAAGGTTTACGGTATGTCTGTTAGGCAGCTGGTTTAAAGGGACTGAAAGCGACCATAGGTTTTACTTTATGAATACAAATCTATTAAGAGTAAAAAATGAAAAAAAACACATATGTTCCATCTAATTAATGAGTTTATCAACATAAAGTGTATTAGCTGAGTAAAACTCGACAAAAGTCTATTAACTAAAAAACTATTGACAGGAGTAAAATCCTGTCACCTTCACCTGTGATTTAAAGTGAAATGGGATCTACAAAAGCTCCTAATAAGTGTGTGTAAAATAAAGATTCACACACTTATCTGATTTACATTCTTTTTATTCAGTAGGCATAAAGCAAAAATATGTGAAACAGATGTAACTCGGAGGGGGTCAATAAAGAAAATTAAAAGAAATACTCTTCTGTCTTTAAAACGGATCAGACCGTCAGCGTAAGTGCTTGTAATCCAAGATTTACGACCATGTTTATTAAAGCATAATGGCTTTGTTGTTTTGTTTTTGTTTTTAAAATGTGTTGGAAAAATTTCAGACTCATGAAAAACCCTTTGAGTATGCCTCACTTTTCATCTGATTTACAGGACAGCGCTGTCAATGAAACTACGTGGCACATATCAAAAAAGTAACTCACAGTCAAGAAATGTATCTTCAAGTTTCTTTTATGCCTTCTGTAAAAGTATATCATTAAGGCAATCATACAGTGGATTTAGACATTTTCTTTTGTTTTTCATCTAAACTTTAAATCATGAATAAATCATCTCATAGCCTAAAACATACAGGATTCTCTGAAAAGAAAAAAAACTATATAGGCTATAAACATATATACAATGAATATAAACTATCTTCAGTCAAAATAACTTCCCTTTAAAGCTGGAATACTCAGTTTGTATACACACGGTGACCATTTGGATGCAACTATTAGGCATGTAATAAATTACTGTTTCACTTTAACTCCTAATCTATTTACAAGTCCATGGATTCCAACATTAAATACTTGTAAATCAGATATCCTGGTGCGAAATGGCAACTGTCATACAAAAATAGTTCATTAAAAAGAAGTAAAAAAAAAAAAGATTGGCAGTGCACAGCTGATTAAAGTGATTAAACGCTGTATTGTTACCAAAATAAGCCAACTGCATCTCTGCCATAATAACTTTACTATCAGTCTGTGACAGAGAATCCTTTGTAGTTTATCTCATGAGCATCTGCAGAACCGTAAAGTTGTGTGGTTTGATAAGAGAGCAGTCCAGAGTTCAGACAATTTGCATCTTCCTCTTTCTATTTGCATAGAAATATCCCGATTTGATGTCCTTCGGGGTCTTCAAGGAAACCAGTTTTAAAGAAAACACCTTTCCCTTTAGTCTTTGAGGCTCCAACCGCTCACAACAGTAGCAGGTCAATGAGTGACAAAAGTTCAGATTGCCTTTTTAACTGGACAATGGTCGGGGCAGCTTAAGAACCGCAGAATTAAAAGGAGGTCATCAGAGCCAAAATGGATGCCAGCAGGGTCACAACACAGCGGGCCGCCGTCAGAGAGGCTCTGCTTTCTAGTTCCACTGGATCATCTGGCTCTTCGGGGTAGTCCTCATCGTCGGTCCCGCTGGCTTCAAACCTATTTGGAAAGTCGAAGCATAGCGCCTTCATGCTGCTCTTGACAAACTCACAGATGGCTCTTTCCGTCCCGTCACACATGCAACTGTCCAGCTGCTGGCCCTTGGGTATTTTACGCATGTTCGCGATCACATCCCGGCAAGCGTTCGTGCAGATCGCCCCGCTGAAAAGTTTCCCACAGTAGTGCAGGTAATCGTGCATAGCGGAGTTGCACTGCGGGTCTCTCTCACACTGGTGCCGGGCTTCAGTGCAGCCAGTGCTGGTAGTCCTGGGCAGGCAGGGCTCGATGGCCCGTTTGGTGTTCGCGCACATCGGATCGTGGCCGCAGCTGCAGTCCTCGAGAGCTGGACCGTTTTTCGTCAGATTCAGCTGGATAAGCGAGGAGATGCAGTGACTGGGACACTTCTTCCTCTCCCCGTTCAGCACGGGGCCGCATGCGCGGCTGTAATGTTCGTAGGCGTAATTGCATTCGGCCTCTGCTTGACAGTTCATGATGGCTTGCCAGCATATCAGCCGCCGTCCATGGGACGGTGAAGCCACAGAGAAGTAGCCAAAAAACAAAAGCATGCAACCAAGAGGCCAAACCAATCTGCAGGCGGTCCGTAGCAATGTACCCGAGTTTGCCATTATTACGGCTGCAGGAAAAAAAAAGAAAAAAAGAAAAGAAAACTCACAACACAGTCACAAGTAAAACTTGCATCACATCCATGGGTAGTGTCCACACTGGAGAGTGTTATTAATTCCGAGGCAGATGGTGTGTGAAAGGCCCGTGTGTGGGCGTTCAACGGGCTGGCACAGCGCAGTGTAATCCCGGCTCCATGAATCCGTCAATGCTGATCCATTTGAGCCGGATTCTTAGACGAACCAACCGCTATCCATACATGCTTGGTATTAAAAACCTCAAACAGACACTCAAAGCAGTCTGATACAACAGCAGAATACTTCTCCACAAGAGTAGGAGTTTCTGCAGAGCCTCATTCCATCGGACTGATTCTGAGCTCTTGAAAACACTACCTCCACTTCAGCGATTCTCTGTTGCGCTCTCTGTCCGAGAGGATCTCCAAGAACAAACGAAGAGGGACAAGTCCGCTGGAGTGGGCTGGATCACTGAGCAGTACTTGCGTGCACGGGAGTGCAAACAAACAGTGCGTGGGGAAAACAACAACCCTCGCGGGTCGCAAAGTGGTCCTCTACTCTCAACCCTTTGAGCGTTTGCCTTTCGGTTCCTCAGCCCCCTCAGCATACATTAGTGAAGAGCCTCTCATTGGTTGGCAACTTGTTGAGGATTCATACGTAGTAATGGGCGGGAGTTTGAGGTGGAAAGAGTCTTGAGAAACACTGGATGAGGGGAGATGAATGCGCCTGAAAAGTAGATTTAGTAGGAAGAACATTGGGCCTGCTTATGTAGGGGGAATTCTTCAGAGACCTTTATATGCTCGCTGAACTTCTTCAAATCACACCGTGCACCCTGAACTCACATAATAGAGGATCTCATGGAAATATTCTTGACATCTGTCAAGGCATGTAACACCAGTTAAGCTTGGTTCAGGATTTTCACCTGGTTCACCCACAGTAAATAAATACAGTCTTCTTACTTCTTTTGCAGTATGGGGAGCTAAGAAGAAGAAGAAGAGCAAACATGATATATTCAAAAGGCTTGTGGTTTGTGTGCTAATTTGAGGAGTCCGTTTTAATTAGGTGCCTTACAATTTGTGAGAATCAGCTGGGGAGTTAAAAAGGATAGTTTGGGGGTTTTTTTAGGTTGGGTTGGTGACCCACTTTTAAGTGTGTCACATAACTAAGCTTAGAAAAACCTGAACTATCCCTTTAAATTAGTCAAGTAAGCAGAATTTTAGATGAGAAACACAAGGTTTTCATCGAAATCTTCAGAACTGTCCTTATTGGTTATTGCCATCTTCTGTTCATAAAGTTTGACTTTGAATCACTTTGTCGGCATTATACAGTGGAAAAAGAATACCGGTGTGTTCGAATGGCTGCTGACATGTTGACATGTCACCGATATTTCCCAGTGACAGCTGATTCAGTTTCCAGAGTGCTTCCCAAAGAACATTCACTCTACTGTGAATTTATAGCTGAACTGACAGAAAGCAAGGGGGACTACGATGCTGGCTTATACAGTAGTTAATACTGTATAAACCATGATACTGTAAAAATCACGTTTTCATCCCACAATATCCCGTGTGGATGTCAGAAAATAGCTCCAAAAATAGCTGCACAAAAAAAATCATTGAACTCTGCTGCTTTATACCTGCATATCTGATGATCTGTGCAGCATTCTTGCTGATTTAATCATCCACATCCTATTAACTCCTTCTCAGCAGAGCTGTTGAGTGAAAATTAATTGAGATATAATGGAGCACACATCAAGAATAATAAGTCATTACAATTAACGCCCCTAATGCTATTGCACCAGAGAGCATGCTGTCAAAAGCTAATCTGGTGAAGCTGAATCAGGGTGGCAGTTTTCCTTGGATTGCGTTGCGTAAACACTAATTGTGATCATAGGAGTTCCATCTCAGCCAAAGAATAATCTTTGAATGGATGCTTAAATGACCACGTGTACAGGGATGTGAATGAGAAGATAAACGCTATATCTAAATTATGATCAAAACTAGGGTAGGACTCAAAACGGGGATGCTATGTGCATGTGAACACACAGAGAACATAAATCAGTTAGTTGTCAAAAAACATGAGTAGGTCTGTACATTTATCTCCATCTGGTGTCAGTTTTCTTTAGTTGGGCACGTTTTTACTGACCCTAACGCCACATTTAAACTTATTTGAGCAAAAGACAATTTTTTTTCTTAATCACATTACTAATTAGTAGAACAGATCACTTTGTGATTCAATCAATTGATTGTTGTGTCTAATCATTCAATAATACTTAAAGTTTGGATTGCCAAAATCAAGTCATTCAATATTTTGCCTTGTTTGAACTCCAAAGGTTTGCCATCATAACGCACAACGAAAAGCAGCGGACCTTCGCATCTGACAAACTGAAACAAGTCAATTTTGAAGCGTTACCAAAACTGTTAAAATTTTGATTTTGAATATCAGTTTATGGATTATCTACCGGGAGTTTTCAATATTTCTGGCAACTTTATTGTGCATGAAAATCAAAACTCATGCACCTGAATGCCATCTGTAACTAAAAGTTACAACCTTTCTCATGCACCCTGAATAGGAGATTCTATCAACTTTATAGTAACAATATTATTTTACTTTGTCTCTGATGATCAAAAAGGTAATTCACACAAGAGACACTGCTGTTTGTGTTTGGAAAAAGTTCAGACCTTACAGCTTTTCTTCCACCAGAGCTTAGATAGCTCAGATATCTTGCCTGGACCTCATCATCAAAATGACACGGGTGTGTTTGTGTGTGAGTGTATGTGGGTGTGAGTAAAATGATAGCCCACATGTTGACACATGAGTGAGAGGAGGCAGTTTAGTTCTTGAGGCTTGATGTGGATGAGGGAGTCAGGGGAAGAGAGCAGTGAGGGCACAAAGGCTGTTTGTGTTTCAAACAGCATTCTGATCTCAGGAATGTACCTTTAGGCCACAGCCGTGAGCTTCCCACTGCAAACAATGCACTCAATGTCAGTTACGGCTGGCTAACGCAGACGCTGCTGGCGCTATTCCAAGGTCCCAACTCGTCGAAAATGATGGATACAGGGAACTCAATACCTCAGGAGTTCCTCTCTGCTTTTCCCTGCAGCACAAAGAATGGAAACACAGAGTTTTAACAAAAGACATCCAAACACCATCTTCATTGTTTCCAAGTGCTTTTAGCTCAGCTGTAATATGAAACAGAAGTAAAACAGAAGGTGTTCGTTCATTCGTTAATGGCTTTTTTTTTTAACCATACTGATGTAAATAAAGAGGACATTATATTTTCAGAATCCTTAATGATTTGGAAAATTGAATTAAAAAAAAAAAACCTTTAGGAGAAAAGAAAAAAAACTCTTTCAAAGTCTTTCATCCTAAACAGTTACAGAGGGAGAGTAAACCCAGATTAAACCATCCAACACTTTTGTCTGAACATCTGTGCATGCAAGCCAGATGTGCTGCAATGAAAGCTGCATGTTGTTCCATTGAGGGATCAATTAAACTTATATTCCTCCCACAACAGTCCAATTAAGGGACAGACAAAATTATATCAAAACCAACCTCTGCTAATGTTCAAAACACTTGAATTCAGTTGAATGAAACAAAATACTCATAATTGTTTTCATTTGCATGTAGCGCCTCTTTCTATTTGATAAGATTTTAAAACATAAACCTAATTTCCAGAAAAAGTTTTTTATGAAATTAAACAAAAACTTGAATTTGTAATTTGATTCATTTGTTTGAAACTTTAATTAACAGATACAAGTACAACAGATATGATTTACGTTCTCTTCAATGACCAACTGTGTCTAAAGTAGAAACCACTGTTAGATGGTCGTTACCAGCGAGACCTCGTGTGGCACTGCATGAGAAACTGTGAGCTCAGGACTATCTTGGAAAACTGTATTCACTCAACACATGCATCCAGAAATGTAGCCTGACACCGTACTATACAAAGAAAACACCACTGAGTTCACTGAGCATAAGCCGATTTGTCAGATGGACAGAGACGGTGGATACACATTCTGTGGTCAGATGAGTTCATGTTTCATCTGCTTTTGGGAAAAAAAATTTACATTTGCTTCTACGTGCCAAAAACAAGAAAGATAATTCGGGCCGTTATCAGCGAAAGGTCCAAAAGCCAGGATCTGTGATGATATGGGAGTGTGTCCGTGTCCATGGCATGTATGACGTGCACAGGTCCGAGTATAGCAAAGATGTAGAGGCATGTATTGGAATTTTTCAGAGACATATGGCATCATCAAGAAGATATCTTTTCCCAGGAGGTCTGTGATTATTTCAGGAGGACAATGCCAGATCTCATTCCGCACAACTTCCAACAGTCTTGCTCCATAAACACAGAGTGCATGACTGGCCTGTCTACAGTCCAGATCTGTCTCTTATTGTACATGTATGGAGCATCATGGAAAGGAAAATAAGACAATAACCACGGACAGTTGAAGAGCTCCAATCAGGATCAGTGCCCTCAGTTCCCAAAAAATTACAATTTTTAGTGCAATTAAAAGGAAGGGTAATAGAAGATAGTGGTAAACATGCCTTCATTCCAACTTTTTTTAATGTGTTGCTGAATACCATGAAGTTGGTCCATAAAGACATCCTGCATGGTAACAAGCACAACAAATTAAATGGATTACCTTCCTCGTAACTGTTTACATATACAGGAACGGAATCAAGATTTTGATTGAGGTATCTCAGAGGCCAGGATGTTGTGAGCTGTGTGAGAAAAGATTTAGGACATCCTGTCGCTTCCAACTTTCTCCATGGGAGATCATCAAACATGCAAGTATAGCTCACAGTCCAGATGTTGTCATCAAGATACTTGAACGATGGTTTTTTTTCAGACGAGGCTGAAGTCATGAAATCTGGATTCTTTTTAGAGCAGAGCAACAGAAATGCTTCAAGTTTCTCACAAAAGAAACAAAAAAAATGATGATGATGTACACTTATGTTTAACTATTATTATAAAAGATGCAACATGATGCAACTTTGGAGCATGCACAGAGCGTTTAGGTCCATTTGCATCTAGTTGAGCACAAAATGCCAGAGGAAAACCAAGTTACAACCGCATTGTCTTGATGTGTTAGTCCATTTGAAGAAGCCAAATTTCATGCGATTTCAGTCAGACCAACATGTTAAAAAAGTATTTTAAAAGTCCAGTGTTAGTTCGAACTAACAATTACAATTTGGTTTTCTTCTTATCTCGAGTGAGAATCATTATCTTCTTAGTTGTGTCTGTAAAAGCTCTAAATTAATTAAAGGGGATAGAGCAGAGGTCTTCAACAGGGGGTCCGCGGAGGTACTGCAGGGGGGTCGCGAAATATTTGGTTGTTTAGACGATTTAAAAAAAAAAAAAATTAATTTTAAAAAAAAATTTAAATTTTTTTTTTTTTTTTTTTAAACAGTTTTTTCTCACAAATTGTGTGCAAACGTGTGCCATCCACACAGGGCCGGCCCAAGCATTTATGGGGCCTTAAGCAGAATTTCATTTGGGGCTGCCCTACCATCACCTCAGCTCCAGATGCCTCATTATTCCATAGGCTACACTGTTATGTGTGTAACGGACCCACAATCATTAGCATTATTTGTAATCATCTTACATTATACAGGTGTCAGCAAACTCATAAATATGGTTTAATTAACTTCTACATAAAGAGTGATGTATAAGTATGGCTCATTAATTTAACTATTTGAAAGTAACATCAGCAGGCTGGAGACTGCATTTATAGTAAACACGTTAAATAGTTTAATTTCTTTCAGATGTGCAATGGTGTGCAAAATGTTCAAAATCCAAATACAAAATAGAATCAAATGACATTCACATTATCTTACAGAAAAATAAATTTGTAATCAAAATTAAATTCAAAATTGTTCTCGGGGCCCCCTGGTGGCGTGGGGGCCCTAAGCGACCGCATAGTTGGCATATGCATCCACAGATGGTTTGAGGATTCATTGTCCCATCTACATGCATGTTTAAAGTTAAAATCTGTGGATTATTTGAATAGCTCATTGTCGTATGCAAGATGTTTGTTTATAAATGGCAGTGGCACGGCCACCTTGTACCTTGCACATGTTTAAAATAAAAACATGAATATATTAACCTGTGTATTATTTGAATAGCTTAGTATTGAATGTACAATAACAGAGTAGCTATGTTTATACACGGCACTAGGCCCCGTTAAATAGAAAACACAATTGTATGCCATATAAAAAGTAGGGGGGTCCCTGCTCCAACTCTCCATCAGTTTGGGGGTCCCTGACCTGAAAAACGTTGAAGACCCCTGGGATAGAGAATCAAAATCGTCTTTTTCACGTTTTTGGTGTTAGTTTTGAGTCTCCCCGCTGTGGGGAGTACACACGAAGTGCCAGCAAGTGTCAGAACCTCTATTTCAAGTACTCCCCTTTTTTGAATATCCCCCAGAAAAAGTGCCAATCCGTTTTTGTGAAAAAGTGATGTCACTTTTTCAGCAATCGCCCCCCCACACCCAAATCCACAGCCACCCCGTTTCAGACACGCCCCTTCGGCGAGAAACAGGAACTGGTGTGCCTTCCAAGGCTGTGAAAGCGGACTATGATCGTTACATAGCCTATTCTTCCCCCGGAAAGCAATGTTCGCGATCAATGGCTTTTATTTATTTTAACAGCATCCCCAGTACATACAACCGCCGACTTTTCCTTTGCGCCGCGCATTTAACGGAGTACAGTTTCACAAACCTTGCACGATTCCGAGCAGGCTTCAGTCGGAATTTTGCTCAGTACAGGGTCAGTTCCAACAGGGACAGACACAGACTGCAGCGAGCTGTGCGCTCCGCTGAGAAGGTGATCGGCTGCAGCCTCCCATCTATCCATGACCTGCACGTCTCCAGGACTATGGGGCGAGCAGGTCGGATCACAGCTGACCCTTCTCTATTTGCACCACTCCCCTCGGGCAGGAAGCTTCGGTCCATTCGGACCAGAATCTCCCGTCACAAAAACAGTTTTTTCCCCCTTGCAGTTGGACTTATGAACACTTCATAATCACCTCATAACCTGCCCCAGTCACTTTACCATCATTAAAATTGCACAGTATCACATTTTATTTTGTTTTAAATGTGTGTTGTGCCATATTCCTGTTGTAAGAATTGCACGTTAGCTCTGGCTTGTTCATCTAAAGGGAATGAGCTTTCTTTCCAGTCAGTGTATTACTCTATAGCTCTGTTTTCAGTGAGAGCAAGGGCAGCCAATCAAGCAACGGCAACCGAATAGCGCCAACACCTACCTGCATTTCATAATGAGGTTGCCAGATAAGCTCCGAAACGACGGCAATAAGGGCAAACGACGCATTCTAAACCCAGCATAGTAACAGCTGTTTCAGAGAGCCTTTTAGGGAGGTTCTGAGCCATTACAGACCCAACCAATTTTTTTTGGGCTACATATCACATCACAGAACAAGGATTAATGCCCCATTCAACCTTTCTCTATCACCTTTAAACTATGGATTTAAACTCTGTAACTCTGTAAAACTGACACAATTCAGGACACTTTGGTTCTCCCTGAGTTAGGTATAGAACACTGGTTCCGCAGACTTTCTGGAGTGCAAGAACTTTAATGAGATCGTTGCATACAAATAAAGAGGCCAATCGGGTATTGCTAGTACATCTGCCAAAAGTTCCACTCAAAGAAAATAAAAAATAAAAAATCTATGACACTAGAATATTTATGATGCCATACTTAATACATCAAAGGAGTGCCAAATGTGGGCTCATTGCTGTTCACAGAACCATATACAGAGAGTTGTGTTGTGAGGATTTCTCCAGTTATTGAGTAAACTGAGTCCTAGCAGAGCAGAGCAGGTCAGCAGCAATGTGCCTACACTGTGATGTCTGAAAAAAGGAAATATCCGAACACAGGAAATGAGTTGGCAGGAATTATCCATTCAAATTGTTTCCTCCTTGGGATTTCAGAGACACGATAATGGCCAGTGATAAGTTATTTGGAACACAATCAACAAGATTAAGAATTCATTTCCTCTCTCATGTCTGCCTATTAATTTGCCTCCGTTTCATACATCCTCTTCCGGGGATTTTGTTGATTTGTTGTTTGGAACTGCAGAGTGATGCACGAATGATTAAAACCCTAATACTTGGCAGCAAATGGCAGATATCTATGAATACCCTGCCTATTTTTACCATTTCTAGAAGGCTGCAAAATCCTTTGAAATTGCTCTGCTAACTTAGTGTTGAGTTTGCAGTGTTGAGTTCCAGTTTGCAGAAACAAACAGCAACAACACATTGTCTCTGAACAACAATAAAAGACTATGGCTATAAATAAAGTTTTGGGGGAACATAATTCACTATAATGTGAATTGTAAACTCAAACCTGCTTTCATGGAGTGTTCAAAAGTCTCCATAAAGAGCAGTTCAATCCCGTCCACAAAATCCTGCGAAATGGCAAAATGTGAAAGGAAGTGTTATAGGAGTGTGTGATCAGTTAGACTTTAATTATCAGTTAGATTCAACTCATCCATCATGTCAAATAGGTAGAGATCCAGCAAACCCTTTTAATAACAGTACACTGCACTGCAGTTCAGACAGGATTTTACATCTGGAGACACAAAAACTTTATTTTGTTTAATTCAGGACATTTTTTAATTTTAAGTCATAAAATCATGTTCCATGGGCCTCTACATGGAACATAATAAATCAAGAATATTGGAATGACTCAAAGCCATCACTATAATTAAAACCAAAGCTGGCAATGTTTTCATACTGTGTCTAAAAAGTGCTTCAGTTGTATTCTTCCTCCCATCATCAAAAATTCATATGGACATCTTCAGAAACAGACCTCATAGACAAGCTGCAAACCAAGCACCAGGTTAAGTGTTGGAGAGCCCAATCACAGATGGCTGAAACTTTCCTTTAAGAAATGCATCCATGGGACTGCAGCCCTACTTAACCCGTAAACAGTCAGAAAGACGGTCAGGTCCATCCTTTTATCCCCTACTACGAGCAGACCCTGTCATGATGGCAAGGACAATAGTATTCATCTTGGATGAAAGTCAAAATGACATATCCAATTAATTACATTACATCTGTAATAGCATCCAGGTAACATCTTCTATGTTTACCCTGAAAGACCTCTATGAATCTCTGCACCGCCTCCACACACCACATATTGCATACGCAGCTGTTGTAACACATGCTGCTCAGCCATGGGCCTGTATGAGCGGCTGTTTATACAGGCCTGAAGGCCTTTCATATTACAGCAGACAAACACCAGCACATATGGACCTACCAATAAAGCCCTAACCTCCGACACAGACATATGACCTTAATCTTACAAACATAAAGTGCAGTAAAAATTTAACCATATAAAAACACAACAAAGCAAAAGTACACATGATCGCTTTAACCACAATTGCTAAACATTCCTGAACTGCTGTTCAGCATTCTTGTACAGAAGAATCGACACATGTGGCACTTTTAACCTCCAAAACTCTTAAGCATTATCACTACAAAGTCAAACGAAAAGGCTTCTTTTTGGCTGATTAGTCTGATGACACTTAAATTGCAACGTTCGATTTGTGGGACTCTGAAATGCAGTGGAAAAAAATAAGAACACCGAGATAACGTTACTTTATAGGATGAAATGGCAAACAGTTGCATATATACACGTCAAGAAGTTAGAGAACAACATTCATGTTGAGTTTTTGGCTCTTTGGAAATGTAAGGCTGCATTTCTACCAAAAGTACAAAGTTCTTTTAGTCCAAAGAGCATATTTTCTAAAAACAAAATTTTAAAAAAATTAAGAAAAATTAAAGTTCTCACCGCTACAAGCCTGTGTGAGAAGCAGGTCTGAATTGCAGCGTTCAGGCAGAACAGAGAAGCCACAGTGAATGAATCTTCTGCAGTCATTCAAACTGGCAGTGTGGCACCATCCCACAAGATTGTGTTGAGGTGTGGTAGTTTTTAATTGTGTAGAAGAAATTTGAGAGGGGAAATACCAGAGAACCAGAGTTTAAGTAAAAATTTCTGTGTCCTCTTATTCAAAATGTTTAAGCTGGTAATAAAGTGTTTTTGTTTTTTAAGAGGCAGAGCAGCAGCTGCCTGATTTGAACTCTTTTCTGTTGGACCGGAGGGTGCCATGACTACTTTTGAACATCTTTTGAGAGCAAGGCTATGTTCCAACAAATTTTAGAGCATTATGCAATATTATGCCACTCAACATAGTGGATACCTTTTTAGAATAGGCATGGCCCCTGGTGGTGTGTTCAGTATACGTGAAAGGACTATAGGTCAGTTCTCTACATTATTTCATAAAAAACATCTTTCTTGTTATAACAGACTTGCACTTTCTTTTAACATTTTCATTGAATTATCAACATGTACCTTGTGTTTTACCCAGACCATAGTTTGTCATAACCACAAAGACTCCCAGCAAGAATATTCCAGAACTGACATTTTAGACATTTGGCTCAGAAAATAAAAACCATAACCATAATAAGCAGGGGTTTCTCTCCAAAGCTTGCTGCACTTTGTATAACTCAAAACACTAGATTTGACATCCAAACATGAAATACAACTGAATCAACTGAACTTTTCCATGCATCTCAAACATATATGCCAACCAGTTTATAGAGCTGATAGCATACATAAACAGCAGAGCTCACAGTAGAATACCATCTCACCATCTCATGTGATTTTCAAACTTGCATATCAGAAACTTCTGCAGTCTTTTGTCAGGCCTAAAAAAAACCTGTGGGCCACTTAAAAAAAAAAAAAAGCACACAAGACAACGATAAACGGCCCCCACCAGATCTCCCCCGGCACAATCTTTGGCATCACAGTCTGCTATAGAGTTGTCAAGTAGTGCGGGAGGGAATGTGAAACTCTAGCATGTTCCCCATTTGGCACGTTCCTGAGGCTCCAACACAGTTATGAGGCCACTTCATAGGAGTGTAAACTGTGTATTTAAAAAGCCGTCATTGTGGGACTAACACTGGCCCTGGCGTAGGTTGTTAGAATAACTGAATGACACAATGGTTTCTTTTCTAAATAAACAGATGTGGGTAGGCTGTTAAAACCTTCATTTTTTTTTCTCTTTTTCTTCATCTCCTCCCCTCCTCCATCCCATCTGTAAGTAGTCTCTCTCTCACACACACACACACACACATACATACACACACGCACAAACTCTCTTTCTCTCCTTTTCTTTCACTCTCACTGCTTAATTCTGTTTCTCTCTTCCCTCCATCAACATGTCTAAGAAAGGAAAAGAGCCGGTTTCCCCTCTGCAGCTGTTCAGTACAGACAGGCCTCTATTCCAGCCTCCACAGTGAAGCGATACTGGTTATGTGCTCAGGCTGATTAACTGCACGTCATACTTTACTCCTGCATGACCACTACCACACTGCAGCCCCCTCAAACCCCCTACTCTTCTTCCTCCCAGGCTGCAAATGAAGGAAGTGAGCTCACCACTATTCTGCTGGCACTGGACTCCCATCAAAAGTAATTCTTTATCAAAGATTATTGTTATGCTTCAAAAAGACAGAGGCTGGAGAAAATGGTAATATTTTGCAGATAGCTGATGCGACACAGCTCACTTCACAAAAAATACTTAGAAAGAGTTAAAAAAAAACACACACACATTGTACATGCTGAACTCTAAATCAGCAATTGAAATAACCATATGTATCATTTGATCACCCTGTTAAATACGACCCATGATGGTGTTCTCTAAACCCCTTCCCCTACAAGCAGCAGGAGGGAAATATGACTCATATGAGCGTTTGCAAATCAAAGAAAATAACATTTTCAGGCATTTCCTTTAAGGAGCCACAAAGTTCCTATTAAAAAACTTCACATGCAGTTGCTCTCACAACCACTAGAAGTCACATTTTCTTTAAATGTCATTCTAGGTCGTTTTTGACCGGATGAGAAAATGTCCAAATTAGTTGGAAAGTTGGAACTGAAATCTTTATCAAACTCTTAGTCTTATTTTTTAATGTAGCACTTTCTGATTTGGCAGATTTATGTTGGTTCAGAAAAAAAAAGAAATCTGTGTTTCTAACAAAATCTATTATAATGAAGTTGATAAACAATTTCTAAGCTTGCTAAGTTATTTAGTTTTCTATATTTTAATCAAAATACAAAATAATCTCATCCAGGGTCAACTAATACTTGAGCGTGACGTATTCCTTGTTACTGAAGTCTGAGTCCAAAAGTCTGAGATCTGGCACGACTACTTTTTTCCACTTAAAATTTTTTTTCCATTTCCTCTTCAAACTCTCTGGATATACACTTCCACTCATTATTAAGATAAGTTTTGGTTTGAAGATGAGTAAATATATTAATGGAACTTAAGTATCTTTTAAAACTGAACATTTCAATCATTATATGCACATGTCTATATGAAGTCGTGCAGGACCGCATTCCCAGCTGGTTCTGCTATGTTGATAAGGCAGAGTGGATGCCTGGTGACCAAATAAAAAACATATGTGTGACAGAGCATCAGAGATGCATCAATCCTCTGTGAACTCTTGACTGCAAAGGAATTAGTGTGGATAGCAGTGATGTGACCGATCTATACACAGAATACTCGGAGGAAACACAGGGGCCATCGAGTCTCGGCTTTTAGAAATGAGGTTTTAGTGCTTTAATGTTGATCACATTTACATTTAGGGCTAAAATCACTTCCATGATATAAAGCTAGCTTTTCTATTTTAAAATAGAATTGTACCGTTTGTTGGAGTGAGCATCTTGTATCAGTTTTCCTTTAGTTGAACTTTACACAATTTCTACTGACTAAAAGAGGCAAGATGCAAGTTGTAAGAACTATAAATGGACACAATACAATATATTTTCTTGATGATAAACCCTACCTGTGTGTAGTCTTGCATGTGAACAAGTCATTAACCAGTACTTGGCTAAAACTGCCTTTTAAACAACAATTACCTGAAAAATGGACACAAGAGATACCGGCCTTCTTCTTCAGCTTCATTTGACTCCATGGTTGCCAACCATCTTGGCTCTTGGCAACATGTAATGGCAGCACAAGACAGCATCTTGAGATGAATGAGGTGGTTTAGACAAGAACTGAGGAAAAAAGAAAGCCAGATTTACACTCTGTGGAAATAAATACCCAGAATCCTTAGTAAAAGACAGTGTCTAAATAACAGCATAACAGCAAAAAGTCAAAAGCTTTACTATCTGACCTGAATCTCTCACCAGGCAGTTTATTTTCAATCCAGGGGAAAATACACTAATCTCTTTGCTATATGAGCTGTTTAGCTAAAGACTAAAATGTTTTGTTATTTCCTTAAGACTCTGTTAAACTTATGAGAGGATTCATTATCTAGCCTGGTAAAATGAATGATTCCTTATCAAATTGTTTCCTTGATAATAGTGTCAGTATCAGTTGAGAAAACAAAGAGAACAGTACCACATCTCACTGTGGTGGTTTTGAGGGCAGGATTGCTGTTGCTTTTTTAAAGAAGATGGTCCGTACGTTATTTCTACAAAATGGAAAGTCTTTGGCAAACAGAGGTTTTAACATTAGTGCAAATGTTCCACCCACAAGTGTGTCATGGTCTGGGATTTCCAATGTACCTCTTTAAATCACTTTACAAAGACAAGTTAATCAGAGTTATTGTGTAATCACGAATATCTTAGATAAGGTGAGTTCAAAACCAATGTATCACAATGACTGACTTTTACCGAGCATTCTTTTAAACACTTAGAAGTCACTCACAGGTTTCTCCTGGAAAACCCAACATGCAAATGTTAAACAAGAAACACCTCAGTGCTGATGTTTTGTCACAACATACCCCGTCAGTGTCGGCTTTCAGCCGATAACAGCCAGGCAATAACTCTAGTGGGGCCCCAGATGGCTTTGGACAGATTCATCACAACTAACACCCCAGGTCAGCCGTAGGTAATCCATCAGCCTTTTTCCTGCGCTCAGTTCAGACCGAGGTTACATCTCTACTGACGCAATTTATGGCTTCCCCCAAAATGCGTAGCCCTGTGTTCTGGTGGTGCTCTAAAATAAATGGGATCAACAAAGTCCGAAAAGGTAAATTAAGCCTGGCATGTAAGTGTCTGCAGCCAGCAAAAGAGTTTACTCAGGCCCAAAATTACAAGCAGACACATTACAGTGAGATGTTTCTTATTATCCACTTACAACTTCCATTTATTCCAAAGAGGGAAAAACTCTTGACTCCATTACGTATGATGTATGTATGTGTGATGTGGTATGACTTAAATCACAGGAGCAACTGACAAAAGTAAACGAGTCAGCAGCCTCATTACTCAGCATTCTGGGCAACTCCTAACATGGCAGTGCAGGGAGACATACCGCCCTCTGCTCTGTGTCTGCCGCATCCTGGCTGCTCACAGCAACTACTAACAAACAAATGACATAGCCTGCAAAAATCATGAAAGAATCAGCAAGGCAGAAAAAGTCATTCCCGGATCTTCACATTGAGATCTCCAACACGTGTGCCAAAAATACACTTTCTCTTTTTTTTTTTTTACATTGTCCGTTTACTATATATTAGTAATAGACTTGGTATGGTTTTGCTAACTACCAAGATTTGTTTATTTTACCCAAAGGAAAGCTCAAATTCAATAGTGTCTGAAAAGTAACATGCATGAAAAAAATAATTTTTTAATCAATCCTTAGATTCAAAGTAGCAAATGTTCATGAATGACCAAAATCCTTTAAAATCATTATCAACTTCTCTGATTCACGACTTATGTTACATCTTGAGGTGACATTCACTTAATTGTCGTTTCTTTTTCAATTCCGAAAGCTTTTTCTATAATTGAGCTTGATATCTTGCTGGTTCAGACAATATCTGGTATTCCCAATTCATGTTTCATGCCAAACTACAAAATTGGTGATGTTTCATGTTTTTTGGTGGAATATCAACCCCATCAAATTAATTTTTTTCAAAATCTTCAATGGTAGAATCAAAAATTCTTCTATAATCACAGTCTAAAGGCAAGAAGTATTAAGTCTACAAATTAGGAAAAATAACATCCGGTGGCATGTTGGGTTTTTCTCAAAAAGACAGAAACACTGAAGAGCTGTCTGGGCCCGTCTTATTTAGGAGAAAAGAATGCATCGGTATGCATCCAATTTAAAAATTATTAGGAACAATTTCATCTTTTTGACAACTAAATTCATGCAGACATCATATAGGTATGTTATTTCATTATGAAGCTATACTGTAAAGAATACAATTTTTTGACATATTTATTCAACTAATGTCTATAAGAAGCTCAACTATTTGTGCATCACAGTCAGTAAAATCTGGCTTTAGTTCTCATAAAATGAGATTGTGGGTCATGTGTAAAATCTGCCAAAGCACGAAAGACATGTCATTCAGCTTCAGCCAATGCTCTGATGTTTGGCTGCTTAGTTTTGTTGCAGCAGTCAACATTTTCAGTCCAGGTGTGCACCCGAGATTACTCCTTGTGTCTCTCTACGCGAAAGGCCAGGTGTGTCCTGATGCTTTGGCAAAGGTTTATGACCTTGTGCACTGCCATTTTCTGTTACCTCACACCATTAGCCTGTGGTCGTCCTCTGAGCTGGAAGGAATGCAAGAGTGGATGTGCAGTGGCTTGCTCGAGACGTATTTTATGACCCTTGGGTGCCTGCTAAACGCTCACCTTTGCTAATAAACTGGAAATCTACTGTGGAAAGATGTTCACTCATTTGTGCACACTAAAACTAAAGAGGATGTATTGATGTTGGTAAAGAATGCATTAAACAAACAGCAAAGAAAAGCAAGGTTAATTTCTGACATCTTAAAATAAAGACTTATGGAACAGCAAAAACTGATGGTCGGGCTTTAACTCTGAGGCCACATTACTAGTCTATTACATACCATAACCACACCACAAAGGACACTAAAACTAAGGGGATATTGGCCATAATCATGGTAATTTCCTGAACCCTAGCTGTCTTCTATGCATGGAGTCTGGCAGTCTGGTATATAGACGGTGCAAACATGCAGGGAGCACACACTCATCTTTCCAGCACACAGCAGACTTCTGATTCATCTGCAACAACAGCCGGACAATCTGCTCCTTCTTCTGGCTTTTCCCTGTCCAGACATACTTGCTCTGTCCGCCCTGAATGAAGATAAATTGGGTTGTGGTGTTCTTCTTTATCAGTCAACATTGAACTATCTGAAAGTCCCCTGCACAGATGGCTGGATAATGTCAACTTAAAGACCCCCCCCCAGATTTCTTTCATCTTTCTCCAGACATATTCCTGAGAATACTCAAGAGCACTAATGATAAGCACGGAGTTCCAAAGTTAGAACACAATGATTAAAAAACTGTGCCTCTGTTTCTCATGTTGCCCCACTTTTGACTGCAGGAGAATCTGTGATAATAACTGGAAAAATAAGTTGACCGAAACATGATTGGGGTTCAGCAATCTGCAAATTATGCATCTACAAATTGAGGAGGAATTTCAGAATAATAATCTTTGATGTAAAATTGTGAGGACTTTCAAAAGTCTATTATAAGAATATTCTACAGAATAATCTACAGTAAATAATATCATCTAAATATTCAGAAAATCTGGAGACTTCTCTGTGTGCCAGGGACAAGGCCGAAAACTTATATGTTATATTGGATGCCCACGATCTTCAGGCCCACAGGCAGCGGTGCATTAAAAAAAGTCATGACTGTGTCATGAAAAAAAAAAAAAAAAAAAAATCACTGTATGGGCTCAGAAACACTTCCAGAAATCACTGTCTGTGAACACAGTTCACTGTACCAACCACAAATGCAGTTTAAATCTCTATCATGCAAAGAAGAAGCCGTATGTGAACATGATCCAGAAAAAGCAGTAGTCTCCTGTGGGCCAAAGCACATTTTAAATGGACTGAGGCAAAGTGGAAAAACTGTTCTATAGGTCAGACAAGTCAAAATCGGAAAATATTTTTTGAAAATCATGGAGGCCGCGTCCTCAAGACTAATAAGGAAAGGGACCATTCGACTTGTTATAAGCACTCTGTTCAAAAGCCTGTATCTCTGATGGTACAGGGCTGCATGAATGCCTACGGAATTGGCAACTTGCACATCTGGAAAGGCAACATCAATGCTGAAAGGTATATATAAGTTTTAGAGCAGCATATACTACCATCCAGATGTCTTTTTTTTTTTTTTTTTTTTTTTTTTAGAAGGCCTATCCTATTTCAGCAAGACAATGCTAAACCACATGCTGCATCTATTACAACAGTATGGCTTCATTGTGAAAAGAATCCGGTTTCTGGCCTGCCTGCAGTCCAGACCTGTCACCAATTGAAAAGGTTTGTTGCATCAAGACATGCAAAATACAACAAAGAATTCTTTATAAGACAAGAATGGGACAGTATTCCTCTTCCAAAGGTCCAGCAACTGTTCGCCTCAGTTCCAAGACGTTTATGGACTGTTGTTAAAAGAAGAGATGCTAAAGCTGGCACTGTACCAGTATTTTCGAGCTGTTGTACTCATCAAATTGAAGACGAGATTACATTTTTCTTTAAATGTAATCTCACTTTCAACACTGCTTCATGCAGTGTGTATATGTCAAGGTTTATTTTTGCCATTAGTGGCAGTAGAAGAATCATAGAACTTAATTTTCAACATCCAGAAAACATTTTAAAATGTAAGAAGTTGTGTAGATGACAAAGAAAAGAAAAGTTCACTATTCACTTTCCCTCTAGAGTAGATCAGTAGGCTTCTATTCTCATTGTATCAGAACAACAAAATTAGAAGGCTCAAAAGTTGGTCATTAATAAGGAAAATCACCTCAACTTCAAAGATATGTTCCCCTTTCCTCTCACCTGTAGTTACATCCATTCAGAGCTAACAAGTATAGAGATGTCTGCTTTGGAAAGAATGCAATTAGAAATTCACTGTATAGTGATGCTAAAATCACCAACAAAGTATGTTTGAAGAACTCAACAGCAAAGTCTTTGTCCAGAAATGATCACCACCTGATATAATAAATATGATAATGATAAAAAATATCCCATAATCTTACTGCGACTAATGTCTTATGGGTTTCTTTTGTACAATACTAAAACATCAACAATATCAGTGCACGAAAAGTAAAATGCATGATCATTACACTGGACTCCTGCTTGAGATTGCATCAATGCATGTGAGCAATAATGGGTACCTCTAACTGAGTTGTGTTTAGACAAACTTAGAAGGACAAACCTGTCTTGCTCAACTGTATTCACTTGAACCAGAGCACAGAGATGAAGAATTGCAACAGATGAATCGAGCAAGACCTGAGAGGCAAGCAGTGGGTGCTACTACTTGAACTAACCCAGGACCGCTGGTGCCAACTGCGACTGCTGCAGCTGCACCCATACCAGAAAGTGTGGAAACTTCTGGGTCCCATCTGAGTCTGGGTGTTATAGATCTCATAAATCCATCTGAAGTACATTTGGACATCCAAGCAGTGACTTAATGAAGTACCCCTGATAGAGGAACCAATCACAAAGACTTCCCTGCTCTTATCAGTTCAGGAGTTCTGGTAGCTTTTTTCCATGAAACCAAAAAATGAAAACGGGAAAACCAAATAAGGCAAGCAAGAACAAATAGCCAAATCTCCATGTTAAAAAAAAAAAAAAGAAAAAAGTTATTTCTGTGCTTTATGATAGATCTCAAGTTTGTTACTGCTAGCTAATATTATGTGAAAGGGTTATGGAATAGGTTTTATTCTTGTCCTGGCACCACATTGCCATGATGTACCAGTCAATGCTAAAATCATGGGGTCTCTTAGCCGTCTTGTTGGGCACATAAAGACCCCGGTTCAATTCTCAAAAACAATTGAACCATTTATTTATATTTTGGCCATTGTTACTATTGCTTTATGTCCAGTTAGGATTAATAGAAAAAATTATTATTATTATTGTTGGCTATATTTGGATCTTAAAATGCAGTAGGAGCCTGACCATACCTTAAATAAGATTTCACTATTCAAATGATCCTTTCTTCTAAATGAATTACTAACCTTTTCACAGAAGCAGTGGTGTCATCCCTTTAGGATGAGCTTGACTTCTTAACACGATGTTGTCAGTGGAGGAAAAGCTCGGCATTCTCTGAAGTAGCAGCATATAACTTAAACTCATTACATGTGTTCAACATGTAATGCAGCATATTTCATATATTGTTTTGTGTAAAGTTTGAGAAAAACTTGGCTCCCCGACCTGTTGACATATATGAGACAAGCACGGTCTTATCCTGCATAAAGCCTATATTTACAATGAACTGCATTGCTTATGCTAATTTTTTTTGTCTTTTCAGTTTCTTTACTTTCGAGTAAGTTTGCATTTGCAGCTGGTCCCATAAAGCTTTCCCTGTGTGTCAGCAAAGCTCAACAAAAGCATGATAGAGTGAAAAAAAATCTAAAGTGATTATCTGTCACTGGCATCAAATATTCTTTCCAGAGGTGTTGTAATGTAACATCTGAAACTCCTTCAACCTTAAACATGTTTTGACAAATCTGGCATGTAGCGACCATTTTGTTTTGTTTTTATAGAAGTATGCAGACTCTGATAGTTGTCTAATCAGTGAAATCTTCTCAAGACGGAAAAAAAAAACCTTGATGTGGGAAAATGTATCCATTCTTGTTTTTGTCTTTTTACTTGGACAGATGGTGACAATTCTGGCTTTGACTGGATGAATCACTCTCCCAGAACTTTGCACCAACTTTTTCTTTCAGCCTGCAAGACGGAAAAACTGAACCGACAAAATCCATTTTGCTGCTGCTCAGCAGAACTGATTTGAGGTGTGATCACCTTCAAATATTCAACGAGGCAAAACTTACATGTTAAAACGTATTAAGTTTTAAAAGTCTGGTGCCTTTCTTCAGTTGAACCATGCAGACATTTTTCCCTCACGTGTCTGGCGCATACATTTTTGATATCAAACTATGCAGCACGCTGAGGTCTTATCATAAAAGCATTTTCCAGGGTTTAGAAAATTTCTTCACAGAGAAAGAAGGACACTGGGGCTATGCTTTGAACTTGAGATAACATGGTCGCCACATGGTCTGAGCTATGGAAGTATTTTGTGTGAGTGAATGCAGTTGCGTTTTCATGTCAAAATAAAATCAAGCATACGGAAAATCTGGCAGATCGGCTCTGCAGAGAATGCTAAACGTTTTTTTTTCTTCTTTTTTTTCCCCCTCAAGAAACACTGGGTATTAAAATGTACTCAGCTAATGATCTAAAACATAAACTATTCGCAAAAAGACCAAACTCTATGCAACATTAACCAATTTACCACATCATGATGTTAATTTTCTTGATTATAATGCTACCTTCAACATGAGATTCCTTCAGTTTGATGAGCATGCAGAAGACAAACTTTCCTGAGAGGAAATCCTTCAGAGTCCAAAGGATTCCTTCTAAGTTATTTTCCCATCATGCTTTTCTCAAGTCTGGTCAGTTTGGCGACAAGCAAGTCCTAATTTACACATCTTCCATTTCCCAACACTGACCATCTCCCCTACCTGACAAGAGCAGCTGCATCTCATGACATATGGGCCATGTCATTTCCAAAATTCCTGCAGTGCTGCCCTGCTCTCAGCATTTCTGTCAACACTCAATATGATGGTCTAATTTTACCAAGGGTGGTACGCCTGTGCCACCTGACCATTAACACTCATGCATATACATACATACACACGCATTTTTTATATATACATATATATATATACACAGAATATTACTACTACTAATATAGTAGTTTGATGGAATTTGAGGCATTTCTCCTAACTTGATCTCACATTGTCTGCTACTTAAACCTCATTTTAGAGGGAAATATTGTGCTTTTAACCCACTTTTTTGTAATTGATAGGTGTGAGTCTTTTTGCACACTTCATGCTGTACATCTCTAGATATTTCAAGTATAAAAGGAAATATAAGAGCTTTTCAATATGTTAAAAAAAAGTTAATAAAGTAGTTACAATTTCACCACATTATAAGTTAGTCAATCAGTTATAATAATCCATTTACATAACAAGTAAAAATCAGAGTCATCCATGAGTTTGACTCCTTCTGAACTTTTGTATGTAATGGCGCACTGTTAGATTGTGGTACTGCTGCATGTGTTCTGTACAATAGAGGGGCCTGCTGGTATCTCTGGATTTGCAAGTACCTGCTGACCGAAAACATATTTCATGCCATGAAATGGTTTTCTACCATTTCTTCTCCAAATTCTCTCCCTAACATGGTATGAATCACTTACAACTTCAAATGCACAGCCATACACAAACCAACGCAGGCCCTCCAAGGTCTTGTTAAGGCCATGGAATGAGCTGCACAGCCCTCTGGGTAATGGGCTGGGGATGTGCTGGAAGGAAACTCAAGCCCTCATGCCATTCCAGGCAGAGCACAGCAGGCCACGCTTAGTATCAATGACAAAAGCAGACAGACAGCAAGCACTGATGCATAAAACATGAGCGTGAGAAAGTTAGTGCAACTGAGTCAATTATAACATTATAACTTTTTGAGGAACATGGAGGAAGTTGTCTCAGCAGAACATATGAATTAGTGCTTGGTTAACTAAATACATATACCAGAATAAGTTGTCACTGTTTAACCTGTATAATAAGTTGGAAATCAAATGAAGAAGAAAAACAGGCAGGTGGAGACCGAACTCCAGAAATGTCAAACTGCAGACTCCACAGAGAATGACTTAATGAACTGCTGAGGAATATATTTAGCATAAGAGTAAGTACATTTAGTGAAAGATGACAGTTGAGAAGTGTTAACACTAACACAAACACATTTAAACAAGCATGTAGTCAGACTACTGTGTAGTCCACAAAGTTACAGCAGTGTTGTATAAATTCAGTCGAGGCCGAGGAGTTGTTTTGGTTGAAACCATATGGGAGTCATTTGCAAGAGAACTGCTGGCATTGATTCCAGGGCCTGTTTTTGATGTGCAGATAGGCACGGTACACATTTCGGTCAACGTGAAAATATTCCAAGATAAATGTGTCACTATCACTGCGTTAGTGATGAAAATTCCAAACCTAAACCATGAACACATTGATTTTACTTAAATTTGTTTTTCCATACATCAACACAAGTGTTGGGGATTAGTTGTTCCATATTTTCTAATCATTCCATGCTACAACAATAAAAAAACTAATGGCCCTTTCAATATTTTTTCTCTATAAAGTTGAGAACAGCTTTTTATGGCAAGATATTCCAGTAAATGGAGTAAAAAAAAAAAGAAAAGGGCGAAAACAATTCTGCCAACAAAGTTACAGTGAACGTTTCTCAGCTCAGCTTTACAGGCAGATTTGTGTCTGCTTTTTCCTCCTGCTAGGATCAAATTAGTTGAGGGGCCTGTTTAGGGAGAACTACACCAGGGACCAACAAAGGATTCAACTCACAAACTCTTTTGTTGCATCAGCTTCTCCTACAGTTAAGATTAAATCTTTGGAAAAGAAATAGTTCCCGGAAAGAGTGTCCTGAAAAATAGAGGAGTCGTGGTGAAGCCCTGACTTCTAAGACGGGGAGCCAACGGACATTTATGAAAACTTCATTAACTTTAGTTTTCAGTCATGAATAATACAGAAATGCTTAGAATAGATTGAAAAAGGCTTTCAAACACTTTACATGGAGGACTTGAGACGCCACATTTCTCTAAACTTCGAACATGTGACAAAGAAACCAAAACATAAAATTAAACTAGGCTACTTGCATTGATTGTCCAGTTTAGTTTGTTTCAGTGGGTTCTCAGAACGAGGTTCTCACGATGAAAACAAAAGTGCACTGTTGTCCATGGGTCCCTGGGGCCTCCAAAAAAAGTTCTAGCCCAATCAAATTTCCAGAGTAAAAACAGCACAGAATAAAACAATACCACCAAAAAGTACATCAAATTAATTCTAATTGTGGTGAACGGCAATAATTAAAATAGTACAGCTCTCAGACAGCAGCACAACATATTTGGCATCTTTTAATCTAGTGTGTTGCCCTTGAAGCACAGTAATGCCCTCAGCATGTTAACCATGCAGATTACAATCTGAGCAGTCATGAGAACACCATTTACTTCAGATGGTTGGTAAATTACAAGGAAAACAAAGCACACACACCCATATAGTAACATGCAGACACTATGGCACCATTACATATAGCTTGCTCTTTGTGAGAACACCTCCAGCACTCCTGACTGTGCCTGTACTAAACTATACCTATAGAATACTGACATAAGGCAACAGAGAGGAAAAGTATTCTCAAATTTCCACAGACAAAGTTCTTGCTCCTCCAAAGCTGAAAGAAGAAGGACAAGCTGTAATCGTTTCAGGATTCTCTGCAAGTCAAAACTACCTTTAAGCTTAAGTGGTTTCTTGGCAGATGGAGAAATATTTTTTCCAAACTCAGAAAGCACTTTAATCTTGAGGCTTTTCTTGAAATAGATGGATTTGACTTTTCCTCAGATTCTAAGTTATATTAATGTAGAGTTTAACAGAACAAGTAGAGCCAACGTATAGTGTTTAACCATTGACAGGCCACAAACCATGTTGTTTTGTAAGTTATAGGTGATGTTAAAAGTAGGCTTTGGAGCAGGATATCTGAAAATGCTTTCAAAAGTTTGGAGACAGAAGGATAGATCTGTCAGATTTAAAAGGTACTCAAATCAAAGTGTCTCTGCTGAGCCTCTGCCTTTCTTTGATTGGAACGCCACAAAGAGGGTGTTTTCTTTGAACAGTCAGAAAAAAAAGAGCACCCTGTAGCTTCCCCTTCTGCAGCCCATGACTCTTTCAACCTGCAACTTCAGTCTACAAGCAGCTGCACACCCGCATGGAACTGCCTCCATGAAAACTGCACGGCCTGCATCCATCAGAACGACAGAAAGATTGAGGTTGCAGTGCAGGCTGCTGGCATGCACTGCAGGTTGGATTTCTTTTTAATGTATTCATCAGAGGAGATGTGCAGGATCTCCAATATTAACTTAGACACTCACATTTATATTTAAGAATATTCATCTTGATGCTTTCAAAGCAAGGTTCTGTAGATTGTTCCTAATAGAAGATAAAGATTTTCAGGGGGTTTCAGTAGCAGTATAACACACGTTTGGTATTGATGAACATAGGAAAATAAACTTCAGAGGTCATGCTCCTCGACATGAAAAAATATCTCACCCTGAGCAAAAGTGCTTTTGACGGATGCGTTTTAAATGGTTTCTGAACAAGGATGTAACTTTAGGTATTTCTCAGTTATAAAAAAATTTACACATCGTGAAAAATTTTCCAGAAATAAAAAGGAGAGTGCGCAAATAGCGCTTCTGTGCAGGCATTATTAATGCTGAACTGTGCACAAATCATCTGGAGAAACAGAGTGTGTGCTGTCATCCAGGAGTTTTTTTTTTTTTTAGTGGTCTTGCTTATTTCAGCAAGGCAAAAGCCAAGAACATTCTGCTCATTTTACAACAGCATGGCTGATCACTTTATTAGCAGAAGTCCTTTAGCAAGCAATACTGTCAAAATACTTCACAATCAAAACCAAAGCAATTGGTCTAACCAGTTCTCAAAGGCGTTTGCAGTGCTGTTAAAAGAAGAGGTGATACACGTTTTAAAAGTGTTGCAGGCATCTGAATAAAATCTCTTCATACAGTGTTTTTTCCCAAAAAAATCCTGTAACATTTCTTAATTAGGTTTACATAGCATTACAGCTTGTTTTGGAAATGGGGTTGCATTAGTTAGTAAGATAAATTGGGTTGTTGTTTTTGCTGTTTTCATTGCATTTGCTTACATTGACAACATATATAGCTGCCAACCTAAGAGGAATTCAGTCTGCTTTTTGTCTACAGGTTTTGACCTCTCCCTTAAAGCTGCCGTCGGCAACTTTTTTTTAGTCATATTAGCTTGAACTGTCATGGGATTCTGGAAGTAGAATATTAAATAGGCTGTTTAGGAAAAATCCCAAATTCTGTAGCTCCCTCTGAAGCCTGTAATCGTGCTTGCAAAAATCGAGCGCTCCTGGCTGTTTTTAACCAATCACGTTAGGTTTATTATTTATCACCACGTCTTCCATGCTGAGCGTGAGTCTGCCCCCAGCTTGTGTGCGCGCACACTGGTGTGAACTCACGTGCACAATCTCGTCCACAGAGGGGGAGGGACCGGAAAGTTGTATCAGTTCGAATTTTCCGACTTTAGACTCGGAATTTTGAAAACCTGCCGACAGCAGCTTTAAAGGGGAAGTTCGTTTTTTTTTTTTTTTAACCTGGACCTTATTTCTGCCATAAAATACGTTCATCTACTCGCCGATAACAGTTTGGTGAAAGTCGGCGTCCTTCGGAAGATTTTTAGATTTTTAGATTACCCTTCTTACCCTTCTGTTCACCCTATACATGCTGCCTCTGGGTCAAATTCTGAAGAACTCTAAAGTCAACTACCACAGCTATGCAGATGACACACAGATATATCTGGCACTGTCTCCGGATGACTGCAGTCCTATGGAGTCATTGTGCGACTGCTTAGAGCAAGTCAAAAAGTGGATGAACCAAAATTTCCTTCAGTTAAATCAAGAAAAAACTGAGGTCATTGTGTTTGGCAACAAAGAGAAGAGGTTTGCTGTCAGTAAACATCTTGAGTCACTGTCTCTAGAAACTAAAGACCAAGTCCGGAACCTCGGCGTGCTGATAGACTCAGACCTGACCTTCAACAATCATATCAAATCAGTCACCAAATCAGCCTTTTATCAACTTAAGAACATATCCAGAATTAAGGGTTTCATGTCCCAAACAGATCAGGAGAAGCTGATTCATGCTAACATCTCCAGCAGACTTGACTACTGTAACGGTCCTCTGACTGGACTCCCCCAAAAGAGTCTCAAACAGCTGCAGCTCATTCAGAACGCTGCAGCCCGAGTTTTAACCAGAACAAAGAGATCAGATCACATCACCCCAGTTCTCAAGTCTTTACATGGGCTCCCGGTCAGATACAGAATAGATTTTAAAGTTCTGCTACTCGTCTACAAATCACAGAATGGTTTAGGTCCAGAATACATGAATGACATGCTAGCAGAGTATAAACCCAGTAGAGCTCTGAGATCTGCTGACTCAGGTCAGATAGTGGAGCCCAGAGTTCAAACTAGACACGGTGAAACAGCTTTTAGCTGTCATGCTGCACACAACTGGAACAAACTACCAGCAGAACTGAAATCAGCCACAACTGTAAGCACTTTTAAATCCAGGTTAAAAACATTTCTCTTTCGGTGTGCTTATGGTTGAGTTTATATCTTTCTTTTTCCCCTCTTCTTTGATTGCTTTTAACTGTGTTTTTAATTTTTATTCTATTTTTTTTTCTCTTTAAATTGCTGCTTTATGCTGTTCTTTTAAATGCCTTGTCTTTATGTAAAGCACATTGAGTTGCCTGTGGTATGAAATGCGCTATATAAATAAAGATGCCTTGCCTTGCCTTGCCTTACCCGTGATCTGCGTATAACCATATAACGGGAGAGAACGGGGCATAGACAAGGCAGCCTTTAAATAAGGCATTATCTGTCTTTATTTCACCAATACTTTAAGACAAATGAATAAATGAATGCGTACTATTGCACTGTTAGCTCATAGCTGCCATGTTGTTGTTATCTGGGGCTATCGGGGGGCTTATAGGAAGCTTTCTACACACACGTCTAGTGGGATGACTTCATCGATGCGTGCCGCTGCAGCACAGCTCATTCACTCGGGTAAGAGCGTCCATCGTACTCAAAGTCGTTGTCCACGTCGTCAAAATCTGATAAATATCCCGCCATGTTGCACAAAACTAGCAGTAGCAAACTCTGTGTGAAGTTAGCCGGCTGTCACAGAGCATGGAGTGAATGAGCTTACAAAGGATGCCGACTTTCACCACACTGTTATCGGTGAGTAGATGAACGTATTTTATGCTGGAAATAAGGTCCAGGTTTAAAAAAAAACAACGAACTCCTCCTTTAATCAGCTGTTTCTCCATCTCAACATTGTCATTCACATTTATGATTTGCACGTAAGGTCCAAATACTTGGAGCGAAACTGGATACCTTCACTTCTGGTTGGGACAGATGGTCAGCGAGAGTGAGAGGGGTGCAGTGTGTGTGTGTGTGTGTGTGTGTGTGTGTGTGTGTGTGTGTGTGTGTGTGTGAGAGAGAGAGAACGTGATTGAATGATAGAGATAGATAAATAGGGAAAGAGAGGATGCAGCTGCAACCTGGCTATATGATGGTAGGGGTTCAGAAGCAGATGGGGGCTTCACATTAAACTGCAACTAGATAGCCATTTTAAAATACCCACATAGATTCAAACCGAAAAGAAAAAAAACAAACAAATAAAATCACTTTCTGTGTCTGCGTTCTTGGGCATAAAAAACAAAGAAAATGAAGCATTGACCGAGCCCATATTTACCCAAGTTTTTGGCTCTTGTTTCGAAGCTCTTACTTAAACCCTATGATGTTCTCTTGTAATTTAAAACAACCTCCTGCACATTAAACATTAAACACATTTACTATAAGCTTCTTTAATTCGTAATCTCTCGTGAAAAAATTGCTGCACACACAATCATTTACAAATGTTGTTCTTTCTACAAACAAAACCAAGCTTCCCACAAACAGAGATGCTGCTTAATTAGAGTCCTGCTGCTCAAGATTGGAATCCAGGTTTTGTCCAAAGACTGCAGGTTTTGAAGAACTTTGGCATCTGGACTGAAGGAAACCTAATATTAGGAATGTCCTCTCCTCACCCCACCCCAATAAAGTATCTCCCATCCCCCTCCTCTCTGCCCTCGGGGCTTCCAGCAGACAACTTCATGAGGCCTCGGTCTGATCATTCAGGCAATTTTGGTTGAAAAGGAATCTTGCATGAAATTTACTCCAGGCCAGTTATACATTGTCCCTGTGTGAAAAGTAATCAGCTTCTGATTAGTAAAAATGTGTTTTTCCCTTATAATAAGTAGAATGTTCTCATTTACAAAAACAGAACTAGGTATAAACTGGATGATGCTGGATTAGTAATTGACTTTCTGTGTTCATAATATAATGCAAACAATGTCAAACATGGGGGGATGGTATGATAAGATTTCATATCAAAATATGTATTTTAAAAAATGCAAACTTAGCCCACTACATACATCCCTATTAATGGCATGTCATCATGAAATACTTTAATCTCACACACCATCAGTCAGAAATTGAGCGGCCTTGATTCCCTGGCTGTGACCCAGGCCGGCCGTCTCTCGTGGAGATCGACCCCATGAGTCCTGGACCACAGAAACTCTTAAGAATGTTATCAGTGGGCTGCCAAATCTATTTGATTGCATCTGCTTTTCTCACGTTTGTCTTCTTTGACAGCTTTGGGAACAATCTGAACTCGCCTGCAAAGAAATGGGCCGGGCGATAAGAATGGAAATTTGTAACACAAAATTTTGACACTTAAATATATGCCAGTATTTTGGGGGAATTTCCATCATTAGGATTTTGACAACAGTCATTTAGAATACTTAGCAGCATTGCGTCAGCTCTCCGACTCTCATATACTGGTTTTAAAAACAGATGAATTGCTAATACAGCTGCTGTCATGGAAGTCTTTAATATTTAAAATGGTCAGGAAGATAATGAGCTAGTTCATATAGGCAGCTTACATCTGTTTGGTCGGCTTAATCTCTTCAACATCATATAGCTACAAATTGTCTGAAACATGTCCAGATTTGTCACTTTGGAATTTTTGTGAATTGGCAAAAAGGCTCACCTTTACCTTTCACCCCTCTCTGTATGAAGAGAGGTGAAGTGAGAGGTGAGATACTACATGGAAAGTTTAACGACATTTAATAAAGACTACATTAATAATATGTTCATATATTGATAGCTGTCTGCCAGGTTCTAAACTATTTGGCTGGCAGCAGAGGGGATAGTTGAACGCTCGCAAAGTGGTGAGGATGACAATATTTACGTCTCAAACAAGTCTTGCAGCTGAGCGGAATACTGGTTGGCAATCTTGTGACTGTAAAATCCAAGGGCCCACAAGGGACATCTTGGTTCGACCCTTTGGGAGCTACGCACATTTACTGTCTTGCTGAAATTGAGATGAGATGATTAATACCACTCTGATGTCATGAAGCTGGAGCAGATGTTTACAAAGAAGACTGCAAGATCAGAAGAAAGCATGTCACCTTGACCTTGTCATGAGAATATTCTTCTTCTAACAATAGCAAAGCCATACCTTGAACCTTGTAAAATGTGGCCTTTGAATAGATCAAATTTACAAGATATTACCTATTAATCAGTGAGCTTTGGAGATGTTCTCACGTGAATGTTTTTTCCTTACTTAAAAAAGAGTTGTTTACCTTTATCCAGTCTTAAACTAAAATAATCATTATTGCTACATCGCTGTACTTTGCTGTTTCCAGTATGATAACTTGGATTTCGTTCATCCATTTCTTCACTTCCCCTTCAGTACGTAAACCGTTATATACGTTGCTCCCGTCCGGCCATGAGTTACAGCTACTATAATGTGGTGGCTGTTTTACTTTTATCACTCCAATTATAGTTAAAAAACATGACGCCTGTGTAAGTGCCTGTTTGAATTTTCATTGGTCAGGGGCAGAGAGGAGGAGAGAGGACGGCTGTAGAGAGACGCATGCTCTCCCCACAGTGAAGTGAGGGTTTATGAAGAGCCTATGCCCCCAGCAGGAGATGTTTTATTAGTGGTGTTTAAATGACCGGCTTGTTAAACATCAAGCGGCAGGCGGGCAAGAGGGCAGCCAGGCGGCTGTGTCTGCATTGCTACATCGCTGGCTATTTTCACCCTCTTCAGAGCTTTATTTGACATGCTAGTGTGTAGACAGGGTTGTTTCGAGACACAATAATCACTTTTAACTTGAGCTGAAACACAAGATTCCCACCTGTGAGTGAGAGTTGAGGCCCGGGTGGTCTTGGGTTATTCAGTGTCTCAGGAACATCAGACAGAGAACAAAGAAGAAGAAGAAAAAAAGAAAAAAAGGCCAGTAATCTCGTGTCTGAATATTCACACTGTGACACATGTAGAGAATCTACTTAAAAATCCACATAGATAGTTGTTCACATGCAAGAAGTAAAAATCCAATTATTTTTTCACTTTTGTGATATGCTGGTTCCTTTGCTTGAGGGTCATGGGAGTGTTATAGAAAATAATCCCCAGAGATAAGAATCGCAGTCATGGAAAATATGAGAATGTTTTTTATGATAAAAAAATTATGATGATGATGATATAGAAGAGCGGCCAAGAGATGGGGAAAAATACTTCAGATGTCAGGTTACATCATGTCATTGTGAGTAAACCCCAGCAGATTTACGATATATATTTATTTTCTTTAATTCAGTTATTTCTTATTTTCTTTGTGGGGTATGATCGAGCTGATGGTAAAGTCCCAAAAATTAGGGTGTATCACATTTACAATATTTTCCTAGATCACTGAGCAAGTTTAGGGGATATGTTCTTGTAGTTCAAAGGCCTCTGGACACCACAAATGGTATTATGCTGTAGTATTTTCAGCACCCTTGAAATCACCATGACCCTTCCTGCTGGATAACACAATAGACATTTTGAAAGAAAACTTTGCCCAGAGATTCCAACAGAACAAGCAAATAAAATGTTCTCATACTTTATTATCAACAACACCCTACAAAACTCGAGTAAAACAGAGACTATAAAATGTAATTTCTTGCAGTAACAAATCTTATACTAATTCAAAATGTTGCAGTAAATCGCATGTTAAAGAGCAGCTCAAGAAGGATGATCATGGTGGCATCATGGAAATATATTTTGGGATATTTTATTCTGTCTCCACTCCAAATCTTTTTCATCCTGTTACTTAATTTCTTTGATTTGTGATCTACATTAATATCAGTGCTGGTATAGTGGTATGATGAGGATCAGAAAAATGTAGATTTGAATTCAAATGTACACCATAGGCCTGAATCCCAAAGAACATTTCTCAGTGCTGGACATAACCCTGTGCTGTGTCTGGATGATCTATTTATCCATGCATATTTGAGTTAGTAAAATAGTTAAAAGAAAAAAGAAGAGCAACATACCTGCTAACAGATTTACTATGTTTTAAACACTCAGCTCAGAGAGAAGCAAAAACAGTTCCTGAAGAACCGTAACAGAGTAGATGTTTTAAATGTGACCTGCTAATTACAACACCAGAAAACTGAAGAAAGAACCATCAAGGACTGTCTCATGGAATAAACATTTTCATACAGCATTTCAAAAGTCAAGAATAGCATGCTATGTATCTACTGATAAGGATGCAGGACAGGCAACAGATCTTGAAACTAACAAACCTTCACAGAAATTCACAGAAGACAACTTATCTCTGTTGTAACTCAAACAACACACTAGATTTAGCAAGCTTATCATCAAATCCACCTGCAACACTCTAAATAAAGCTATGTTCTTCAGCTGGACAGATTGCTAGGACACTTAAGAGTCCTGGTTATACTGAATACTTAGGGGTGTTCTGGTCTCTTTATCAAACCTGTTATATATTATCACTGTTTTCATGTCCCAGCCTGAAATAACTCCCGGTTTTCTTTGATCAAAGAAATGACTGTGTGACGACTCCTCCTCAGTGTTCCTTTAGACAGAGATGGATGGATGAAGGATTTTAGATTATTGTCAGGAACAGAAAGTTACACCAAATCAAGGTAGTGGGTTTACACATTTATCAAAAATGTAAAAGAAGGTGCAGGGTTCTATCAAATTTTACAAGAAGTCTACACAATTATACTACAATCATTATTCACAATTATTCAAAGCATAGCCATGCCATCACCGTGTTCTGTCCAAAAGGGCTCACGCAAATTATCCATCCATCCATCCATCCATCATCTTCCGCTGGTCCGGGGATCGGGTCGCGGGGGCAGCAGCTTGAGCAAAGAGACCCAGACGTCCCTGTCCCCGGCCACTTCCTCCAGCTCTTCTGGCGGGACCCCGAGGCGTTCCCAGGCCAGCCGAGAGACATAGTCTCTCCAACGTGTCCTGGGTCTTCCCCGGGGCCTCCTCCCAGTGGGACGGGCCCGGAACACCTCACCGGGGAGGCGTCCAGGAGGCATTCTCACTAGATGCCCGAGCCACCTCATCTGACTCCTCTCGATGCGGAGGAGCAGCGGTTCTACTCCGAGCCTCTCCCGGATGACCGAGCTTCTCACCCTATCTCTAAGGGAGAGCCCAGACACCCTGCGGAGGAAACTCATTTCGGCCGCTTGTATTCGCGATCTCGTTCTTTCGGTCACTACCCACAGCTCGTGACCATAGGTGAGGGTAGGAACATAGATTGACCGGTAAATCGAGAGCTTCGCCTTCTGGCTCAGCTCCTTCTTCACCACGACGGGCCGGTGCAGAGCCCGCATCACTGCAGACGCCGCACCGATCCGTCTGTCAATCTCCTGCTCCATTCGTCCCTCACTCGTGAACAAGACCCCGAGATACTTGAACTCCTCCACTTGGGGAAGGATCTCATTCCCGACCCGGAGAGGGCATTCCACCCTTTTCCGGCCGAAGACCATGGTCTCGGATTTGGAGGTGCTGATTCTCATCCCAGCCGCTTCACATTCGGCTGCGAACCGCTCCAGTGAGAGCTGAAGGTCACGGCCTGAGGACGCCAACAGAACCACATCGTCCGCAAAGAGCAGAGACCCGATTCTGAGGTCGCCAAACCGGACCCCCTCAACGCCCTGGCTGCGCCTAGAAATTCTGTCCATAAAAATTATGAACAGAATCGGTGACAAAGGGCAGCCCTGACGGAGTCCAACCCTCACAGGAAACATGTCCGACTTACTGCCGGCAATGCGGACCAAACTCTGACACCGGTCATACAGGGACCGAACAGCCTGTATCAAAGAGTCCGGCACTCCATACTCCCGGAGCACCCCCCACAAGAGTCCCCGAGGGACACGGTCGAACGCCTTCTCCAAGTCCACAAAACACATGTAGACCGGTTGGGCGAACTCCCATGCACCCTCCAGGACCCTGCGGAGGGTATAGAGCTGGTCCACTGTTCCACGGCCAGGACGAAAACCACACTGCACCTCCTGAATCCGAGATTCGACTATCCGTCGGATCCTCCTCTCCAGTACCCCCGAATAGACCTTACCAGGGAGGCTGAGGAGTGTGATCCCCACTATAGTTGGAACACACCCTCCGGTCCCCCTTTTTAAAGAGGGGGACCACCACCCCAATCTGCCAGTCCAGAGGCACTGCCCCCGATGTCCACGCGATGCTGCAGAGGCGTGTCAACCAAGACAGCCCCACAACATCCAGAGCCTTGAGGAACTCAGGACGGACCTCATCCACCCCCGGGGCCTTGCCACCGAGGAGTTTTTTGACCACCTCGGCGACCTCAGCCCCAGAGATGGGAGGTCCCACGTCCGAGCTCCCCAACTCTGCTTCCTCATCGGAAGGCGTGTCGGTAGGATTGAGGAGGCCCTCGAAGTATCGGGCTCAATGTCCCCCACCTCCCTCGGGACATGGTTGAAGCTCTGCCGGAGGTGGGAGTTGAAACTCCTCCTTACAGGGGATTCCGCCAGCCGTTCCCAACAGACCCTCACAATACGTTTGGGCCTGCCAGGTCTGACCGGCTTCCTCCCCCACCAGCGGAGCCAACTCACCACCAGGTGGTGATCAGTTGACAGCTCCGCCCCTCTCTTCACCCGAGTGTCCAGGACATACGGCCGCAAGTCCGACGATACAACCACAAAGTCGATCATCGAGCTGAGGCCTAGGGTGTCCTGGTGCCAGGTGCACATATGGACACCCTTATGCCTGAACATGGTGTTTGTTATGGACAGTCCGTGACGAGCACAGAAGTCCAACAACAAAACACCACTCTGATTCAGATCGGGGGGGCCGTTCCTCCCAATCACGCCCCTCCAGGTCTCACTGTCATTGCCCACGTGAGCATTGAAGTCTCCCAGCAGGACGAGGGAGTCTCCCGGAGGAGCACTCTCCAGTGCCTCCTCCAGGGACTCCAAAAAGGGTGGGTACTCTGAACTGCCGTTCGGTGCATAAGCACAAACAACAGTCAGGACCCGTCCCCCCACCCTAAGGCGGAGGGAGGCTACCCTCTCGTCTACCGGGGTGAACCCCAATGTACAGGCGCACAGCCGGGGGGCAATAAGTATGCCCACACCTGCTCTACGCCTCTCACCACGGGCAACTCCAGAGTGGAAGAGAGTCCAACCCCTCTCGAGGAGGCTGGTTCCGGAGCCCAAGCCATGTGTCGAGGTGAGTCCAACTATATCTAGCCGGAACCGCTCAGCCTCGCGCACCAGCTCAGGCTCCTTCCCCAGCAGAGAGGTGACGTTCCACGTCCCAAGAGCCAGCTTCAGTAGCCGAGGATCAGACCGCCAAGGTCCCCGCCTTCGGCTGCCGCCCAGCTCACACTGCACCCGACCCCCATGGCCCCTCCCACGGGTGGTGAGCCCGTGGGAAGGGGGACCCGTGCCGTTTCTTCGGGCTGTGCCCGACCGAGCCCCACGGGCACAGACCCGGCCACCAGGCGCTCGCCGGCGGGCCCAACCCATGGGCCTGGCTCCAGGGGGGGGCCCCGGTGACCCGCGTCCGGGCGAAGGAACACGGTGTCCAATTATTTTATTCATCATAGGGGTTTTGTGAGCCACCCAAATTATGTAGAACTCAATGTCCTGAAGTCCTATCACTTTTTCAATCCATTTTTTTTCATTATTGTTTTATTCTTAGGGGAATAAAACACCTGAATAAGGTTGGAAAATAAAATACCTGGACAGGGTTAGGGAAAAATACATGGCTTTTCTTTATATAGGCAGATAGACACCTGTCCCATTTCACCACTTGGCTCTCATTTACAGAAGAGTAGGGTTACAAGCAAAAAATACAGAAATAAGGTAAGAATTAATATACATGGTTAGGAGTTACTCATCTTACTATTCATAGGATACGGTCCCCTTCATGTCACGTGGGCACTACCCTACACAAAACAAGTACTGAACTTGTGAACAAACGTACGTATTACACGTTTCTGCCAACACTGGGTTGGCAATGTTCAACATCCAGCTAAAAGCAGTTAAAATAAGGTAATTAATCATTTAACAATTTAATTTAAAACAGATTTGACTTTTTCTTTTTACAGAGATACAGAGATATGATTTGATCCTAGTAGAAAATATTCAGGGTTGTTATCCAGACTGACTGTGATTTATCTGGTGTTTCTAGATTAAACAGTGTACACTGCTGGCAGCCTCAGAGACAAGCTGCACTCATTGCACAAATTTCAAATGTAAATACCATCTGACTATCCAAATCTGTCTTAGAGCTTCAGGGCTCCACTCTGTTTCCAAAGCAAACGGGGGCAGTTAGAAGGAGCAGGATGACTAACTGCACAGGGAGTCTTCCTGCAGCTAGTGAAAAACTTAGAAATGTATTGTACAAACCTCAAAATCTGAGGAATTGTGAAAAACAGACATTTTTTTTCCAAAAGCTCCTGACTAATTCAAACAACATCATGAAAAGAGAGTCAGCATTGTGCATAATTTAAGCTGAACAAGCTGAAATAACCCTCCTTTGCTGTGATATGAATCCTGGCCTGCTTACCAAAGACAGTGTCTGAAAGCAAAATCAGGCTGCATAGACAAAGTGCTGTATTAATGTTCCACTTGGGAGTGGCTTGAGTCTAAAACACATTTCATAAGCCAGGAGAATGTGCGCTGAGGTTTCTGGTTTGGGGTCATCTGAAGAGTCAAGACCAAACATCCCTCATGCAGTCCCCCACAGGAAGTCATCGCTAAGAGTGCAATTAGACAGAGGCCCCGGTTTTTAGCTTTGGGAATATTCCCATCCCAAACACAGCATTAGCATTATCTTGGGTTTGAAGCAGAAGGTGAAAGTCTGGTCTTTGCAGTCCGAGTCAAATCTGCAAGATAACATTCTGTATCTTTGAATATATTTTCTGCAAGATTCAGTTACTTGAAACATATTTCAAATTGTTCGGTATTTGGGCAACTAGAGAAAAATTATATACTCTATATATACACTACACCTTAGACTGAGGAAGAGAGATTTCTGTTATAAAACTTTAAAAATGCATGCTGATTAATATGTTTCAACACAAAGTGGCTTAAAAAAAACCTCATTAAATTTAGTCCATAAGATGAAATATCTATTCATAATATGCAGACAAAAAATAAAGAAAATCTCATTCCTGTTTACAGACGATTTCTGGAAGTGTTCCAGAGCCCATGCAGTGAATTCTATCACGGTCATGACTGTTTTTAATGCAGTGCTGTCTGAGGGCCAGAAGATCAAGAGCAAGAATATATAAGAGTTTTGTCCACGTTCGTTCCACACAGAGATGTCTTCAAATTCTCTGAATCTTTTGATGATATGATGAACTACAGATGATGGAAAAGTTCAGCGTCTTTGTGATTTTACAGTAATTATCAGAACATCATTCGGCAATTGCTCCAGAATTTGTCGATTGCAGTTTACCTCAGATTACTGAACCTCTGCTCATCTTTATTTCTGAGACTTTTTATGCCAAATCATGTTATTGGTCTGTTTCCAAATAAACTAATTAATTGCAACATGTGCCTCCTGCGGCTGGGGCCTTTCTGTGTGGAGTTTGCATGTTCTCCCCGTGTATGCGTGGGTTCTCTCTGGGTACTCCGGCTTCCTCCCACCGTCCAAAAACATGCATGTTAGGTTCATTGGTGACTCTAAAATCGTTCTTAGTGAGTGTGAGCGTGTGTGTGGTTGTTTGTCTTGTTTGTCTCTGTGTGGCCTTGTGGTGGACTGGCGGCCTGTCCAGGGTGTGCCTCTCGCCCGATGACCGCTGGGATAGGCTCCAGCCCCCCCGCTACCCGACCAACAGATTCAGCTGGTATAGAAAATGGATGGATAGATGGTTTTGCCTCCTGCCTCCTAAAACTGACTTTTCCAAACTTTTGTTCGCCCCGTCTCAACCTTTTGAGATGCGTTGCTTCAATCAAACTCAAGGTGAACTAATATTCTTCATGAAACAGTAAAATATCTCAATTTCAATGTTTCATATATTTTCTAAGTCACTGTTTTCTAAGTGCTGTGGACTATATAAAATATTCCACAAAATTGTAAAAACTGAATAAAAACTTTCTTTATTTTCAAATAAACACATCTATCTATATCAGCTAAATACTTGTATTCACTTCATCTATGTCTTTCATAGTCATATCTGTTCCTTTCAAAGGCATATGTATTTATTCAATGAATTAGTCATTTAATTACTATTGATGGTATTCCATAAAAGGGGCCATTGTGTGCATCTCAGATATCACATGAGCTTTGACAAAACTACAGTATTTGACACCTTTGGCCAACAGCACATTGGTTTCTTGGTAATGTTAAGTTATAGTATTAGTGGATGCTTATTTCTTAATATTCATGTCATCTGTATGATGAGATACAAAAAAATGGTAACTATATTGCAATATACAATATATACAATATACAAATATTGCAAAAACAATGCACTTGTTAGCACTAGGAAAGCTTCACTTGCATTACAATATCTTTTTTGAAGAAAACAACTGAACTATTTCTTAGACATCAATGTATATAGTAGAAAAACTTAAGAGTTAATGGTTTTCCACTACTTTTTTTAATTTTTTTTATCTCTGCATTTCTAAATCTTATAGGCATCAATCCGCTAATTTGTCAAAACACAGCGCGGTTTACTTTCAAGGTTTAGATTTTGACTGAGTGAACTTTCATGCAGTTTGACACTGTTCAAGACACATTTATTTGCAAAAAAAAAAGTCTATTTTAATCTTCTGAGAAGGTTTACACAGTTTTCGTGAAAATGGTCAGCAGCAGTTTTGCTTCTATGACAGTATAATTTAATCAGTGAAACGTAAGCATAGCCAGAATGGAAAACAGTCAAATGATGTGTCGAAGGTTGCCATCTTAGAAGTGATGGATGGAATTAAAGTAATCCAAAAACAACCGAATGCTATCAGCATTCCCTTGTTTTCACTGTATAAATTCACAGCGTCACAGTTTTTAAGCTCAACTTTCAAAGTCCCTGCATGTTGATGTGCTCAGTAAAGTGTTCCACGCCCACTTACTCTTAGAACTGAACGTGTGTTTATGTGTTGAAGAGCTTGGCATTTGTGCCAGTTAAGATCCAGCTTCAGCTGACTGTTTATGTTCATTCTGGAGACCAACCACCTTCATGGGACATCAATTCAGACAAGAGAGACACAACCACTATGTGTTAGTGTTCTCTTACTGTAAATATTTCCTTAGCTGTGCATTTGCCAGCTGCCCTCCCTGCCTGCGCTTACATCTTGTAATGGGTCCGAGTATAGACAACTTTAGACAGCGCTACATCTTGTGTGACATAAAAATCAGGGGCTGCTGAAGATTACTTGTCAAAATTAGCACTCTGTCAGCTAAAATACTGTCTCTCTGCTCACTAACTTGATTAACCATGGTTTTGCCCCCATCATTATCATGAGTTAGTTGCTATGGTGGGCTACATCGACGCTGTATACTGCGGCTACTTGAATATACTACAAATGTCTATGCTTAATTAGCCTCTGATTACACACCTACGTTGACGTCTTTACTGTTGTATTGACAAGCATAAACAACACATCCAACACTGATGACTAGCTAGATTTAGCAATGTGCCCTGTTCATACTGACTGGGATTTTTCTTTTACTATGTATCAGCACAACAGTAACTTAAACTTTGTAAGAAGAACACCAGAACCGATTAGACCTTTCGTCATGATTCTCACCAGATTACTGTCCAAGAGTGTTAAATGTTCCTCTCATGGCCAAGTCACATACAAACACGCATGACTACTCAAAGGCAGTCTCATTTATGTTGCTGTTTGGAAACTTTTCACGATTCATCTTCACAAATTGCAACAATGTGGAAAAAGCGTTTTATTTATTTATTATGTTTTTCAACAAGCAACCATAACATATTAGTTGGCACATGGACTTTTTTTTTTTTTTACAATAAATAATTAGTTGCTATGGCTATGCTGAAGGGAAAATATGATGTTGCTCCATTGGAATGTCTCCTCGGTGTCCTGCCAAATCTGAGCTGGAAACACTTAGTAGGGAACCTGTGTGTACTAGGAGCTGCTAATAATTTGCTTAAGGGAACCCACATCTGGACGAATGGCTGCAGCAGAGGTTAAGAGTGTCGAAAATAGGCCAGCCTTTCTTGCCAGTTGCAGGCTGATAGTAGGGCCTAACGTTAAACAAAAATCTTAACTACAGGAAATAAGCCTGTTATCATAATATAACCATTTGCCTTGGCTGACAACCAGACTAAAATTGTTCCTTGTTTACTATTTGTGAGTAGAGCCAAACGTTTAGAGACAGATAAATCACAAATCCTCAGCAGAGTAACTCCAGTCCCTGGGCTATTTATTTTTAGTATCGTGGCCAAAAAGTTGAGCAAATAGACGGAACAAGTGAAAAAACAAAAAGAGGAGAGAAAAAAATGCAATCTTGTTTACAGAGCTATCAGCTTCGTTTGAGGGCTTAGATGATAATCCAAAGAGTTCCACCCTCTGAGCTACTGAACACTGACGACTCCTGAAAACGCTTCATAATTTCTTACAACATCTGCTTTTGGAAACGGAAGCAAACACAGAACATTGTTTAAAAGCTACAACCTGGCTGGAACAAAACTGAAAACCAATTAAACAGTATGAGGAAAGCAATGTTGTTGTTTTTTTAGCCTGCAGTTGTTTCTGTCATTTTGAGATCTTATGAGCTGAGGATAGAGTCCCGAAGAAGGGAATGTCCAGAGGGAGAGAGAGAGAGCATATGAAAGGGTGGAAAGATGTGAAAGAATTTTTGGCATGGCATTTGCGCTTTAGCATTATGGATGAAAGTTTGTGTGAATTTTGGCCTCGAGGACCTCACCTGTGTTCTTCAAACAATGTTGAACTTGCTGACAGAGCATTCCTTCCATTCGATAAACTTTCAGTTCCGTGTGTAATAGACTAACTTTAACTGACATTTGCACGGTGCTTTGAACATGACTTCTTAAATACATCCTGTAAGACCCTTAAAGGCAGCAAGAGGGGCACATTCTGGGCAGAGGACACTGCCCTGTGTTGATGGAGTCATTGTTTTGGTTCCTCTGTCAGGGTGTAGTTTTCTATACAGGTTGGGTAGTCATCTATGTTTGCATGTGCAAGTTAAACCAGCTTCAAATTGGCATGATGACCAGCTTAGAAGTAGCACCTGGTTTGCATAAGCACGAGAGCTTTCGCTGCCACATTCTAACTCGAACACATTAGTGCCCGTTAAAAGATGTTTACATTTTCAGAAAACAAAAGAATTCTCTTTCATAGAGAAAGCATAAAGGTCAGAGCAAGTATTGCATGCAGTGTTTTGTCTCACTATCAATTATAGCAATACACTCCTCAGACAACTCCAGAAGGATATGATTAATGTCTCAGACCAACAAAAAACAGATGTAATTCTTTTCATAAAGAGGCCACCATGCAGCTTCTACTCATGTATTAGTGAAAAACTATTTGCTTCAGGCACTCTTACATGCATATTTCTTTTAACAAGGAGTTCCAGCCTCAGTAGTCATTCTTATTCAAGCAGTAACCAAAAAAAAAAAAAGGCGGGGGGGACTAGATCAGAAAATCGTAAAGGTAATATTTGCAATGAGTTCTTCACAACACAAGTATGGAAGGAAATCCAAACCTCTAAGATCTGGTTCACATCAGTTTTCACAACTTTCACATTTCATACCAAAACAAAAAAAACAAATGAACATGTGCTGAAAGTGAGAGACAGGGAAGGAGAAGTAATGGGCAGCACAAACCTACGACATGTGTGTAAGGTCATTCATGAGGCAGACAGCTAAGTCTTTCATTTGAACACCATTAAAATGGCCTCTTTGTGAAAATGCACAGCATGCACCTGATAGAGTCTTGAGTTTGGATTTTTTTTTTTCTGTTTCCATCTGCGTGGATGTGAAGACATGTTTTCAGTTATATCCCTTTACATAGTGATTGTCAGCTTTAGCAATCACCTGATCAGATGTCTGACTCTGTTGGATTACATTTGTCTGTCCAAACACAGTGCTGCTGCTCCTACAAGTAGTGCTAGCACAGCTTGGCACCTTCCAAACAGAAAAGTGACCGGTAACATCTGCAACATCTGTGAGTACAAGCCAACTTTCCAGCTTTTTGTTTGTGGTCACTCTGAGCAACACACTGACTCAGTATTTAATGGGAGAAGTCAACTAGTCTTTGAGGCTCACAATTATTTTTAATGGAGGCTGGTGCTGTAAAGTAAAGAGTTACGGTAACAAGTCATCCTGTACTAATCTTTTCCTATGAGGTCATTATATGCTAACTGAAGATTTCATTTGGGATGACTCAAGATTCAGTATCATTATGGATCAGCTTTTTTGTTTGTATATGTTGATTTTATGGCATAAACATGACATAACAAAGGATTAAGTGTAGAGAATAACACATTCTTGCATTTTATATGTATGCTGATGTAATAAAAGTTCCTCTGTTATCACTTGTTATCACCTGTTATCAAGTGTTATTTTGTTTTCAGGGTGGGGCTGGTAACTATATGAGGTAGTCCAATAGGTTTTTGTTCGCAGGCCTATCTTAAACATCTAAGGGAACCTAAAGAAGGGGGCTGTACCTAAATCTACAGACTCTTGTTGGAGTTAATTTCCCCCAAACCTCCTCCTTTCAATGAATTCCAGATGTTTTGCAGACTAAAGTAGATTTAAAGGGGTGGAGGGGTGCTGGTAGTTGCGGGGAGCTGCTCTTTTTTTTGTACAGTATGCATAAAGTATGTATGTTCCTTACATAAAAAAGTAGCATAGGCCCCTTACACTTTGGCAGATCTCCAACATTGTGCCGAGACATCTAATCTTTTCTCTCTTAAACAAGTCATGCACATGAGGTTTAACCTGTACAAATAGATGAATAATTCACAAAGAAAAATTGCAAATGCAAATTAAACAACATATACAGCCAGAATAGTTGTAACCCAAAGCAAGTCAACACAAACCATAGGACTGCCAGTGTTACTTGAACTGCCAGTTCAAGTAACACTCTGTTCAGAAACTATTCCAAGTCTAATGAAGTCCTGACTTGCACGCTTTGGCACAGAAAAGTTCACAATTCTGCAAACCCTCAAATTCAAATAGTAGGTCAGGCAAACAAGCGGATGAGATGTTTCAGATCTAGCGACTGTGTGTGGTCCGCCTCACTGGAATAACCTGAGGTAATGAAGTCATGACTGGAAGAAATATACTGCTCTCCATTTTTAATAAATATCAAATCCTTCTTGCCAGAGGCCCAGAGGAAAAGAAGCCTCAGTCTCGTGTTCTTCTTGGCTCCAAATAAAGTGGCAGCCCCCATGGAAGATTCTCAGACATAGGGTATGAAATGAAAAATGCATGAAATGCGCCAATTGTCCCTGCAGTTCCAACGATCTAAAAGTAAAGCACACCAATGAGAGGATTCTTCTCATGGAAACAACTGAACAGAACCGTATAGTAGACTCGAACATTCTACACCTTTAAATCTTTTGTAAGCATGTTTATTGCTCTTAGCTTCCTTTGGCTTATATCTTTCGAATATGAAGGAGACTAATTGGAGAAACTAAGTGTTTCGCCATGAACTCCTCTGACTCCCTCATCACATCCATTAAGGCATCCCTCAAACCAATGCAAGCACCACCATTATAAAACAACTCTGACTTCAAGCTGCAAATCATGGTTTCGCACTCGCCACTCTTTTGCCTGACTCACTCAGTCAGAGCTGCAGAGTCATTGTTTGCTTTTCCTCCCTGGTAGCGGCACACATTGGTTACTGCAAATGACATTGGCAGCAGATGTGGAGGGGCCCTGAAAAAATAAACTGGCCGACGATGATGCCGTCCGCAGAAGCTAAATATTGACTTAGCGACCTGTAATCAGATTCACACACATAACAGAATGGAAATAAACAGCAACATTTGCTCGTGTCGCCTCTGCCGACCCTCCCACCACAACACAGGAGCCCCAGCTCGCAGGGAAAACCCACCAGCTTGGGTCTCTCAGCTCAGCCGATCTGGTAATGAGAACTTGCGTATGACGCCAAGGGGTGGGGATAAGAATATGGGAGACATATTATGATGTATAATTACTTCTCTCACAGTCCTGCCTCCTTCCAGCTTTCAAATCAAGTTGTGTGAAAGCTTTGGTGTGGACGTTTCTCTTAAAATAGACCTAAAAACTTAACAGAGGATTTCAAGGAAAACAGCTGACTTTCCGAGATGACGGGACATGGTGTAAAGTGATCATGCTGCCACATCAAGATCTATTGACATGCCACGACAAATAACTGGAAAAAAATGTTCACAATGATTCAGTGGGATTTAGAGCGTCTTCTTGTCGACTAAAGCAAATGTTAAAGAGATAACCTTTCCTCACATGTGTTTATAAGATCAATGTTAAAGCAAGCATCTGTTTATCTGAGTCACAGTGCTGGCTTATCCTCTACAGAGAGAGAAAACATTAAGCCAGGGCTCTATAAATTATGACTCCAAATAGAAGACCTTCATGTGGTTGGAATCTGGAGATTAAACAATGGTCGTAAATCAGGCACATCTGGGGTGTCATAAATCTGTCGTGCTATCTTTGGACTCATCGCGCCCTGAGTCCCGTTTAACAGGATTTGAGGAGCTTTCGGTGCAGATAGAGGGATCACTTTGGGATGGAGATTATCTCTCACAGTTTTGTTCATACATGAAAATCACTTTCTGCAATGGATCAGCATGTACTTGGAATCAAACCGTCTATGAATCTAATGATCTAAATACTTACGTAAGCGTCCAAGAATGATTTTGGCACACAAAAAAGGTTTTTACTTTCCACTGAACCAAAAAAAAAAAGCCACATGATTGGTAAAGTAAAGGCAAATATATCTCTACAGTTTTAACTGAAAACATCTAGCAAGTCACAGCATGTGTGTTACGTTCCAGAATTATTTCAAAACATTTCTTGACCCAAAAGAATAAGTGCACCTGCTACCATACTTGCAGAAACTAGTCAACAGATTAAATAACTTGAATGAAAACTGTGTTCTGCTTTGTGTTAAAACAAATAGGAAAATCATGTGAGTGCATAACTTAAGACAATGGACATACATTTTTCTGGACATATAAAGCCACTCCTAATTTTATCTGCTTTTACATGTCATTCTTTTCTTACTGTGAAGTGTTTCATGTCATATTCATAAAATAATTGACTATGTTATTGTACATTTCTGGATAAAAGCAAAGCTCTGATCAGCTGTACTCTCATCTATATTTGAGTTACAAGCACATTATTATTAATTTTCCCCGGGTTATTTGGAGCAGATGTTTGGGAATTCATTCTGTACTGCACAGCAAACCATCTGCAATTCATTCACTCTTTATTTGTTTTGTTTTATATGGGTTGAACATACTCAAAATGAATGTTCAGAATCTTTTATCACTTGCCAGTTGACAAAAATAATGAGGGGCATAAAATCTTTTCACTAAGCTTTATGTTTCTCAGTACTAAGGCTTTCAACCACTTGCCTTTGCAGCTTGTGTATATACAGTGTATAAGTGTGTCTGTGTATCTATCTGAAACCATCAATATATGGAGCTAAAAGATGAAAAACTGATGAACCCTGCAAAATGCTTGTTTTTACCAACTAAAAGCTGGCTTTATTTGTGGTAGTTCTTGTTGTTGACTGAGGGCAAAGGACACAAAAGCAATGGCTGACAGGAAAATATGTGTTTAATATATTTCACTGCATGGTACACATAGGTAGAACAGCTGACTTCTACTGGATTCCGATGATCACCATTACAAAACAGACCTTAGTTGTGTTTGATAAGCTGAAACCTTTCGAATGATCTGTGAAACTGAACTTCCTTGATGAAGTTCCATGTCTTGCCACTATTAAGCCTCATTACCAGGATTAAAAGGCACAAACACATCATCCCAGTGCTTGCCTCCCTATACTGGCTATTTGTTAGATTTTGTATTGATTTTAAAAATCTTACTGCCCACTTTCAGGGCCTTTACCCAAAATATATCTCTCGCATTTCATAAAATTATTAAGAAAAGTGCTATACAAATAAAATCTGTCCATTCACGCGTTTAGGTGCAGTGGGAATTTTTAGAGCTCGACATATCGTACACTCAGATTGACAACTAAGAGGAAAACAAAATCCTTTTGGGGGTGGATCACCTTCTTGGACTGAGTGCAACATAACTAGCCACCTCTGCAGAGAACTCACCAACTAAAAGGAAAAAGATTCGAGAAAAAAAAAAATCTAAGTGGATATTTTTATGATTGTTACCTGTCACTTGGCTAACAGCAACATGGTGCCAAGCAAACTGTAGCTGTATTTCTCCTCGGAAAACATATATATTTTCCACATCAGGAAAATGCCGCCATCTTTGAAAGAGCTGGAGAGCCAAAGCAGTGGCAGCAAGACTGACTATTGGTTGTGTGAGTGTGTCTGATGATACAGTCATAAAGTAGAGTAAACCTCCCGTTGTTGTAAGTTTAAACATCGTAGAAAACAGCATTTAATTGACTTATCGAGCTCCAAGTCAAGCGCATTGTATTTCAACATTACAGGTATAAATCAAGGATTAAACTTCTATGATGATTTTTTCATCTGTCAGTGATACATGGCTTTATCAGTGTTTCCTCATGTGTGCACAGATACTTTTGTACGGTAAAATAATGGATGAATATTATTTTGGATATATGGATATATATATATATATATCTGGTGTATTACTATGCATCAGGGGTTGTACATTTTACAGTGAAGATGTAAGATTGGAATAGCTCTGAAAGTACTGTTGATGCTTCTTTTTTCAAAACCTCTATGTAGCATTGCTTTTAACTGAATCAAGGTAAGATGGCTGCCATATGCTTCCATTTCTGTGTGGGAATGTGTTTTGACATTTCCTCTCTATTGTCAAGATCTAAACGAAATATCCAAATGTTGCCTTTTACTTCAGTAGAAGGCTTTTATAGTTGGATGCCTGGATAAACTGTTAGCTTAGACCAATTTTGTCCACAGCCATCTGGGCCATTCATGATTTGGCCCATTAGTCCGTCTTCAATGCCTGCACATTTTTGGCCTCACTACACAGGAGAGGAGATAGCGGCTCAGATGACGCCGAAGGTAATCACAGGAACTTGAATGAGCCTCTGAAATTGGGGCATAGGCCAGACTGATAAATTGGACAAAAAGCACATTGGAGGCTAAGGAGGAGATTATATTCCATGCCAGGCTAATTGTTGCTGATTAGTGGGCAGATTGGTGGATCGCTGGCTAATCTAGATGAGAGCCAGTTGATTAAGCCTTGGCCAATCCTTTAAATGACGGCCTGTTCCCTACAGGTTAAACAACTCCATCGTGGGAGCAAAAAAAAAAAAAAGTCAGGAAAGAAACATCTGTTTCATGAGATATGCGTGTCATGTTCATGCACACGCATTCCATTTCTCTGGTTATTTTTAGGAAAGAAAGGAGAAATTTGTGAATAACTCAAGGCAGGTTAAAGCCCCCAGTGGGATCTGTGGAGCCTGTGTTGAGCACCTAAACCACTCTGGGTCCATACGAGTACATACATGCAACTACCAACCGCATTGTCATGATGTATAGGTATGACAATAATCAATTCAATTTAATATGATCTTGGTCAGAATAAAATGTTTACATGCAATATAAAAGTCAAACTTGATATTTTCAGGCAAACTAACACAATAATTACATTGTTACCAAATTCATGTTAACATACTGATTGTAAGGAAATCTAACCATACACGTTTCCTGCCTTTTATACACCACTTCTACAGTTATGATACTACATTTTCTGTTGGTTTATATGCCTTCACCTGTCCCTTTTACCATTTATGGTGCCATGTACTTTGTGTGCTAAAATTTGAAATTGTGCATTTGCAACTGTTTGTGCTGCCATCTTGACCAGGGCTTCCTGAAAGAAGAGATCATATATATATTGATGGTACTTTCCTAGTAAAATGAATGTCCAGTTGAAAAAGAAGAAAAAAAAACAGTTTTTCCTTCAAATGTCTCTTAAATGACCGGAAGTCAGATGGTGCTTTCTCTCCAGCAGGATGCAATAATTAATTCATAGTGTCTTTGTGTCAAATTCTGAGCCATTAGTCTACTGCCAACACAATTTTAATCAGTGTGTAGAAACAATGTTCGCTTTATTTCTTATAATTATGAAATGCTTGAAACAATTTCACATTGTGACATTTTCCCCCACTACATATTCTGCTACAATATGAAAGCTTTCTAGATTCAACAATTAAAATGTGAAAGCTGTTAAAACGGTAATATTTTCTACATGGAATTCTAATTAGACATCCAATAAAACGTCAATAAGAAAACCTCTTTTTGTCATTTACACAAATTACTCAAGATCTGCACAGGAATTCTCATCTCGCAAATATTTTGCACCACATAAATTCCCCTCAACTGTAATTTAAATCGGCACTAAATATAAACTGCATGCTGGATGCTTTATTATGAAAGTAAAAAAAACTCAGAAAGAATTTAGGGAAAGAACAACTGTCTCTGTCGTTTCTGTAACATGAAATATGCAAAACCTTTTTCTGATAAGTGTTAAATGAAGAGTCCACAAGTATCAACTTTTGCTCCCTAACAAAGCTTAATTTCCCAGCTGTTTGATACCGTAAAGTGACCTGTACTATAACTTAAGAAGATGCAAAATTCCCTATAATTTCAGCTGGGATGTCACCAGTAAAGTGCGTAAAGGCAGCTGCAGGAAAGCAGAGGTGAGCTGGAGAAGTCATAAATCCTTGTCAGCTCTTGTGTTGTTTGCTTCTGACAAATTTTCAAAGAGAAGCCATTTAGCTTGTCCAGCTGTTTTAAGAAATGGGTTGTGAATGTGGCAGGCTTGTTTTTGAAGTCCTCTAATGATGATGAATGAGATGGTGAAGCAGTGGATATACTTACAGTACTAATATCACTTCCAGGAACAGATCTGATGCCCAGAAAAATGAGCTATAAGAATGCTATGTGCATCTTTTTTTTTTTCTCTCATCTAATTCATTTTATCCGGGGCTTTGCTCAAATGAAACTCCTTGCTTGCCTCGGACAAAGGAATAATGCATTGTAGTGAACATTATATACTGCAAACTATTGTAAAAGCAATCCAGCAGCATTCATATCAGATTCCATCATTTTAGAGGTTAAGTTGCGCTTGGTCTTGCAACAGCTCAGCAACGAGCTGATTTGACTTTGATTCGACTTTAAAGTTGAATGTGAAAGAAAAAAGAAAGGTTTGAAGGACCAGGATTTGAGCAACCAGGACTCTACAAAGTTCTTTAAAACTGATGAAAATATACCATATGTTAGCATTTAATCTAACCTGCTTTAAATAATAATAATAATAATAATAATAATAATAACTTTGCTGGTCTGTCTGCCGGTAGTATATATAAGTTGTTGTTTTTTTTCTAAATTAGCTGCAAAATGCAGCAGATGTCAGATTAGGTCTGTCGCATTAGATACACGCCCAAAACAACACTCATACACATTGCTTGACACATTCCAAGAACAAAGACATGGGCAGTGGTCGGGCTGGTAACTGGCCAATTATACTCGGTCGCGTGTAAGTCCAATCTCTGTACGGGGCAGACTCAGCCCAAGAAGATAAATATGAACTATTTCCAGAGGCCCAGCGCTGCCATACTTTACCTGTGACCTAAATAAATACTTTGTCTGTGAACAGAAGATTTCTGCGGTTTGTTCTTGGGCTTCCAACATAAGAATCGGGCTAACAATGGAGACAAAAAAAAAAATTCAGGAACGATCTTCCACAAATAGATTTGTTTATTCACTGCTGAAGATTCAGACGCTGAAGTCACAGACTGTGGAGATTGTGGATCTTAGTGTTAGGTTTCACAATAAAGCCATACAATTGCTGACTGAGAAAAATTCAAGAACGCATCCAGCAGAAAAATTTGCCTTGAATCGCTCCAAATCCACCAAATTTCCATTTGAGAAGCATTGTCAGAGAGATAAAATCACATCAGAGACCCGGGTACAGCAAACTCTTGTTTATCTTTAGCCTTTTCAAAAGGCACTGAGAAAATGCCAACAAGGTTTTCATTGTGAAAGAACAGACGTTCTTTTGTGGGCCCTGCCACCAAGCTCTGTGTTTCCATAGCCCTGACTCTCCACTCTCTAAATCATACAATATTCCCAAATTACAATGACATGTGCAGTATAGGATTACTCCATACTCAGACGTTTCTGTCAGAGTGTCTTAAAGTTTTGTCTTGGCAGGGGAAATCTGAGCCCCGCTCCACAGTCTGACTGAAGACAATGCCTTTCAGTGATTTGTTGGCTTTAAGATATCACGTGTAAAGGCCTTTAAAAAGTCTCATGGCAGAGGGACAGTTGTATTTCATTTCTGAATGTGACACAGTGTGCCAACAGCATGCAAAGTGGATTTAATCAGCAGTCTAATTAACAAGGCTAAAGTCTATAACCAGCAGCTCTGTGCAGTTGTACTAAAGGAGAGCAGCGCCTTCAGCTAAATGTGATCAGATACTGATGTTTAGCTGCAAATGGTTCACCATTTTAATCATTGAGGCTTCACGTTAGCATGCTAACAACTTATTATAAGTATTTGGTTACGTTGTAAAATTTAAAAATTTGATCTGCTGATGATCCTACATGAGGAATTTGGATATCCAGACTGTTATACTGTAGCCTGACGGGAACATGATTGACCAGATAAACTAAACCAAATTTTCAGACCAAATTTTTTATGTTTCATTTCCTTCATACCACAACTGAAAATATTGATGCTGGAGAAAAACTCATTTGCTCACTAAAACTGCTGGATTCATCATCAAAGATCAACTGAGGGAAAAGTGTTTTTTTGTAAATTGTTTAAACATCATATACTTGGAGAAATGCCTGTGCACATGTAGCAAATATAGTACATGTAAAAATGTGTGCCTGCCTATCATTCCTGGAAGCATAGCTGAAAGCATCCAGTTCACATGTGGAGTCCACTAAGCAAAACAAACACAAGGTAACATTTCATGTTAGTATCTTAATATTAATCAATAAGCTTGTTAGTTGAGATGGATGATAGCAGAGAACTCAAGCACGCTGTGGCTTTTAAAATGTATTTAATATGGTGCTTAAATGCTAGCCTGGGAATTCCCATGCTGCTTTGCGCGTGATTTCATTCACACTGCAAAGGCAGCCTGGAAACCACCGCCCTTATTTTTGCCTGAGTTAGGGAACCAATCACAGAACAGGGGAGGCAGCAAGACGATGTCGAAGCAAGTTTACTTTTAAAAAAGAGCAACGTTCTTCTTCTTCCTCATCGAATTTCTGTCGCTCTACATACGTCATCTGGTATAAGTGATACAATTGGCTATGAATCGCGTGTAAAGCAGCATGGGAAGAACCAGACGCCATTTGATAGACATTCGTAGCACCCAATAAACGGCTCTAGGCATTCGTAAACCACGCCTCAAATACGAGAAAATGCACACCTAGTTCCCAGACCACCATCCACATCTCATCGAGATGTGGACGCGTCAGCCAGGCTACTTAAATGCACTGCTTGGATTTGCTCTTGTACCTTTTCATGCAGTTTAATACTTAAATTTGTTGCATTTTCTAAAAAAAAAAAATCAATCAATGGTACATTTTAAGACACCCGTCTTTGTGTTCTTTTAAATAGTTATGACTGCAAAAGTATTTCTTATCTGGTTACTCGATTAATCAATTGAATAATCGATAGAATACTCGATTACCAAAACAACAATAACTTGCTACAACCTTACTGTACATTGATATCTTTGTTTAAATACAGCTTCCTCTTCACTTCACTCCCTCTTAACTCTCCCATCATTTCACACTCTTCCCTTCTCTTACTGGTTGTCAGTGACATGTCTGTGGTTCCATGGGAACCTCCCATGTAAACAGCCATGTTTCACCACCAGCAAATTGCCAAAACCCCTGAATTTGTCACTTCCAAGTCAGTTAGTGTTTTGTGGCTTGCAAGGTGCTAGCAAAAGGTACTTTAAAGAAGAAACCTCAGGCAAAGTGAGCCCAGAGATGGAAGAGATGTGGTTGATGGTTTGTGTTGCTTTGAAGGTGTGTGGAAAGTGCAAACCACCAGACTGGCTCAGACAGAAACCCATCATCTATTTACACTTCAGACCTTCTTTTAGCAAAAGGTTTGTTGTATCTTCAGGAATTGGGCCAGCAGGTCATCATATTACTCGTACTATAACTAAACTGTGTAACATGGTCACCGGCAGCCAGAACTTGGCATCTGTGTGATCTGAGCCACAAACCATTCATCGGCAGCACATGTCTGGGGAAGGTTTTTGGTAAAGTACAGCTCAGCTAAAAAGTGAAGGTCTCTTATGAATTACATTAGTTTTCTAAATGTGATCCGTCAGTAGTCTCATGAGTTATTCCCAGTATTCGCTGACACGTTTTTTATTTTTATTTCAAATGACCCCAAACTTTGTGAAAAGATTATCAGTCATGGGGCCACGATGTCAGCAACAGGTCGTTTAATTTTTGAGGGAGCCTATAATATTTGTTACTTATATTTACCTTGTAAAAACATATTGTAGTGGAAGATGATATTTTTCCCAAAGGGGTCTTAGTATCCTAAATTTATGCAGCAGAAAATTCTGTTTTAAAGTGTGGATAGAGCAAGGATTTTGTCATTTAGTAGAAAAACATCAAATAAACAACTGGAAGTAAATAGTGAACTATACTTTACAGAAGTAGAACAACTAAGCCACATGAAGATTTACCATTTTCCACCCTTTATATCCTAACAACCAAAACGTGTTTAGGCTTCATTGTTGGACTCTCTGTGAAATAGTTTCTTCTGTATTTTAGACGCAGGAAAAGCGATCTATTGACCAAGAAAGTAATCTGTCAGTTGCAGCTTTCACCATGATATCTTGCAAGATTTCAACACATCCGTAGTCCAAAGTCGAAGGAAGGTCTGAGGCGGCTGACCAGATTCACAATCACATTTTATACTGAACATGAAGATTCACTGATTACACAATGGTTTCGGTTGTATGTGCTCGTAACAACTTGTCAGACAATCCCATGCGGCATCTGAATAATCTAGTGAGGGCCTAGGGGTACTTGGGGTTTCATAAGTAAAGAATATAATCAGACAATAAACTTATGTTGAACCGCTGGATGTCTGTACACACATTCCCAGCATAATACAACTGATACGTGGGAGCATATTTAAAAAAAAAAAAAAAAAAAAAAAGGTAGATATAAAGATGTAGATATTCATGATCTGTCATAAAAATATAAAGGTTTTGTAATTGTTTGACCACATCCAAATCTGATACCCGTCCAAAATTGTACCAGAGTTGCAGAACATACAAAAGGGAATCAGATGAAGTCAATGAATCAATTTATGAATCAACTATACCCGACACAGTGAAGCAGTGGATGGTGGGAAAAAGCGCTCAAGACATTTCACATTAGCATCTTAATATTTATCAGTAAACTTTAGGATCCCAAAGTTTATGATTTCTCTCATCATACATGCAAGTATGGCCGAATTCACAAGATAAACTGAATGGTGATTTCGTCAGATGAACATCATAGCCCGTTTGCTTTTCGTTGAGCGTATACATGATGATTTGATCCCCAACTGCATTATCTGGTGTGTGTTAGTCAGGCTTTCAGAGCTTTCTTTTAATCAAATTTTGGTAAGAGTAACAGGTTTGCATGCATTTTAAATGTCTGGTTTTGGTCAGGCTACAGAGTTCTTTTTTTTGTGTGTGTGTGTGTGACCATTTCATTACAGGACTGACTCTGCATCCAACAAGGCATCGCTGCCAGCTTTTCAAATGCTGGATATGTTCCTGATATCCTGACGGATTGGTACATCAAGAGATTCCCAACATTTGTTGTTCAACAGCTGAGCGACTCGAGTGTCAGTGGTTTTGTGGGTGTCGGTTGAGTGTGGAACCAAAAGCTCAAAGGAAAACACTCTCAGATGGGATTTCTTTTTTCTTTTTTTTTTTGACAGAGGAATAGAGTTGCCTTTGTCATCTGTGCACACATGCAGATGTGCAAGGCCGCCCCCGCACACCACGCACGCACACCAGCCTACACACTTCTCCCATTACTCGTCTGCCGTCTTTCCACAGCTCATGTTCGCCAGATGCAACAGGAAACAGACGAGAGAGAGTGGCAAAAAACGGACCCCGATTGTGAGTATCTGAGGAGAATGAGAAAGCAAAAGAATGATAACGAGAGATGTTGACGTGAGGGGAGGGGAGAGTTGGGAGTGGATAGAGATGTGAGCGTTTCCGATAATTCATACCCGCAAGGTGAAGGGGTGGGGTAGAGAGGTTAAGGGCACTGCAAGCAGGGGAGGGGAGGGGGAGTGTAAACCTAATTTAGCAGAACTAAAAAATCCTGGTGATGTGTGTTAGCCGCATGAGACTGGCCTACACAGGTCACCTCACTTTCACTCTTCACTCAACATTTACCTTCTGCTCTATCACCTTGCTTTTCCTCCTCTTTTTCCAAGCCTCTAACTGCTGCAAACAAGCAGCCTTTGCTTTTACGAAGGTCAAGTAAAACAAGGCTTCACAAATTTATGGCCCTTTTTGATATCTGATTGACCAAAACATCAATAAACTGATTAACTTACAAAGAAGAAAACCATTTATGGAACCCAAATAAGGTTACACATGATTTAATATACATTTGCCTTCTTGCAATATACTTTAATTTCATGATAGTCGAAAGACATGTTCAATTTCATCCATTCTGACAACTGACTATATCTGCAAATCCCAAATCAGGTGTGTCCATAACCAATCTATCTCATAAATTCCACTCAGCCTTTCACAGGGCACGGGGTCAAAGCAGAACACAGAAAAAGCCCAGGAGCCTCCTGGAGCTATCTGGAGAATGCTGAACATGGCCGACAAATGAAGACACAGCTGCGCTCGTCAGAGAGCTCCCAGTCTCTCAGGAACAGGAAGTTACGGGGCCACTCACACACGACTGTGTTTGCTTAGTCTCTGACACGAAGAGACAACCAACACACAAGATGGGAAGAGGGAGAGAGGAAGGGGGAAAAAAAGGGCTCAGATGGGGGAAACAAGAGTCGGCGGGTGAAGGACTGATGGTGAAGATCAAAGTCAGTGCGAATACAGATTCTTCAAAGAAAGAGGAGTACGGAGAAAGCATTGGAAAGATGTCTGGGAATCAGAATGTACATTTGTAAGAGTGGCTGATCCCCGTCACCGGTTGCTTTTTATCATTTATCATCTGTGAGCATAAGGGTGGTTGAGCTTCTACCAAAAATAGCAAAATAGGTTCATTTGTCTTTTTAAAGTATGATTAATAGAGAATAAAATAGTCATATTCTAAAAACTACAAGGTTGTGTTTTGGATAGTTTGCCCAATTCTAGCCTCGGTATCTAAAACCAATTATTTGGGCAATGTATCCTTTGGCAAAGCTGCCCATAATCTTTAAAGAAGCTTCATTTAATTTTTCACCATAAACGCTCACATAAAAAAGGTGAATGTACCTTTCACCCTTCATTATATTGAATATAATTTTCCTAAAATGGTCTAACGTGTTTGGAGACAAAGTTTTGACTAAAAATATTACCCTCTTTTCCCACATTTTACTGCATTTTGTTTTGTTGTGCAGTCACAACCAAAGTCAAAGTTTTTGTTCTTGTGTAAGAAAAGTTAAGAAAAAAACAACAACTTTACATTGACTTAATTGATTTTATCTTTTTTTAAACAAACTGCTCCTATGTTCTGGAACAACATGCAGAAACAGAGTAACTTTGACAACTATATTACCTCCCAAGTATTACAACTTTTCGCTGATTTGAAGGAAACGCTTACATTTTCTTTGGTTTCTAAAGTGTGATAAAACATTAAAAGTGCCCATTACCCAATTATTAACTCATCACTGCTGTCACCACTGCCAAATAGGGTTCCTTTAGGTGTTGTAAAGGAGATGAATGGAAACTGTAGCTTCTTGGACGGTAAAACGTGAAAGGATGATAACACAGTGAAGTGCACATCATTTGTACTGGCCCACACACACACACTCTAAACATCAACCAAAAGGTGTCAGTCATTGCTCCAAGTTGGTGGCCCACTGAAGACAATGTGAAAACAAACTCACCAACCCACCCCAATCACGCAGACACACACAGTTGAAACAGCTGGCCAAGCTAAACTTGTATCAATGGAGGCAACAAGTTAATTTGAAGACAGGGGTTCTCTTTGAAGTTGTGTCACTTGGTCAGTGAGCCAACACTTTTGTGAGCTAACAAGATTTACGAGCTCTCCTGCTCACCTTTGCTTCCCTACAGCTGCTTCAACACTATCTGATGACGATAGCCGAGCCTGAGAGCTGATAAAGGCTCACATAAATGCCAATACCACCACCTTTTAAAACCCAAACTCAAAGTTAAGTATAAATTTTCTTAGTTGTTTTTTGTTAAGATGTGGTTCAAAAACAAAATGTGAATTTCATTAGTGGGTTAAAACCCTGATGATGTGGACTCATCTATGCTGGAACCACGTCTCGGTTGGTGAAGAAAAACTGAGCTTCAGTTCAGGACACGTCCAAATTAAAAGGGGAAGTGGTGACCCCTGCTGGTCACCCCAGCTCACTGCAGTTATTATTTGCAGAGAATTAAGGCTGGTGGGCTTAAGTTAATAAAGTATGTCAAGAGAGGTGAAGCATTTATTTCAATAAAGTATATTCCTAGTAATTATAAAAGGTGACAAAATATATTTTCTTCTTGTTCTTCCGATTCTTTTGTGAGATTTATAAATGATGGGGATGAGGGACTTTGGGTTGAATTGCTTATTGCAGTTACCAACACTTCTCTGTGATTAAACAAATGCTTTTCCAGTTGGAAGTGCTGGTCAGACAGCAGATGCATTGTTCAGGACTTGGGTTCATGCAGAAATGTAACTTATCTCAGTTAGGAAAGCACAGGGAGAATTAATACTCCTTTTGGTGTCCTCATAAGTAATGTTACTAAACCGGCATGCACAAACGCAGGACCTCCCTCAGTGAACTGCAGCCACTGTTAACACACCTGTGCTTTCCCTACTGTGACAAGTCAAAAGGTCAGCCTTGAAATACGTCTGTGTTCAACAGGATTACATTTCATTTTCTTTCTGCGTAACATCAGGCATTACATTGATTCAAAGAAAACACGGAAATAGAAAACTAGCAAGCTTGATAAAAGTTTTGCCATTGATAAAGAGTACAACCAAAGATCTGTTGTTTTGTGTTGTGCTTGTCTCTGAAGGTCTCCAAGTGTCCCCACCTGTGTTCCAGTGGCAGTGAGGGAGAAAAAAAAAAACTTGAATTACAGACAATATAACACATAAGTTTCTCATGATTTTCTGATATTTGCATCAAGAAAAAGTTTTAAAATTTGCCCAAAGCGCTGAATAAAACCATTTCTAATCTTACTGATTTAATTGACTTTTTTGTATAGAAAAATGCTTACCGCAGTCTCCTAAAATCCAAGACAATGTCTTCAAAGGGCTTATCTATCCTTTAATGTGTCTGAGTAACAGTCCAAAACTCAAAGTAAACAGTTCACCGTAGCAGGAAACTGACACAACCAGCTAATATCTACATCTGAGGCACAAGAACCAAATCATGTTGGGCATTTTTCCAGTCAAAAACTGAGCATGCATAATACTAAGACAGACATCACCTATGCAGACATGTTGCACACATCTATGGTAGCAATTGTGTTCCTCATCTCAAATTCTGCAGACACTAAAACGTTTACGTGGCACACACACATTGCATTTAGTCGAAATCATTGCAGCCACTAAGCTGCACTTAAAGCATTATGGCTGTTAAAGCTCAGGCAACCACAATGAAACTAGAGAACCTCTCACCTACGGCCCCCTGCCACTATTTCACAACGCTAATGCTCCTCCTTGGCCCTACCATAGTCCAATAACTGCTGTGATCACAAAGTTTGTTTCCTTTTAAACACTAAAAAGTAATTTTCATCTTCTGTATCACCTTAAAACAACAAGCCCTCACTCAGTTCCCATTACATGGTATTTATTTTCAGAATTCTTCAATGATTATACTGAGATCATGGGAATATTGTGTGAGAAATATTCCTTGGATAATGTAGGACTTTAAATGCTTTCCAATAAAAGCTCTGGAAATCTGTAAAAACTGAGAAACTGATCGAGGTCCAAGTTACTTTTTTTTTTTTTTTAATGTGATTTTGGGCCTCAAGTGGCCTTTATTACACAGTGGAGAGAAACAGGAAAATGAGCAGAGAGAGTAGAAGATGTGCAGCAGAGGGCCAGGGGCTGGGACCCAAACCTGGACCCGATGACCCAAGGACTTTCACCCTCCACACGTTGCATGTCCGCCCAAACAGCCGAGACACCCGGCACAATACAGTTAAAGACATCATTTTAGGTTTGTGGAAACTAAGAAATAAAAATGAACTCTAACAACAGAGGTGGTGGAAGCCCAAATAGATTGTCAGTCACAAATTCAATACCTATATTTGAGGAAATATACCTGGACTATCTGAAAAAACAACCAGTCAAACTGTTGCTAAAAAATACTTTAAACTTGAATTGTCAAAAGAAATATTGATTTTGATATTTAGCTCTGAGTGAGACAAAAAAAAACAACAGACATGCATACAGTTCTAAGCCAAAGGTTTGAACCATCTCTCATTTCTTTAGATCTATTACCAGAAAAATGGGAGATAGATGCAGTATATAATGCAAAAACAGAGTTTGTAAGTCAGTATTTAGTATAGCTATACCTTTATTCTTCGACAGTCTGAACCCTCTTAGACAAGCTTTCTTGTCATCTCTTTAAGTAGCTATAGTTCTTCAGGCTACTTTAAAGACATTTCAAAGCTCTTCTTTGGATGTTAGCTGTCTTTTGTTCCATTCTCTGTGAAGATGAACCCAAGACCTGTTGCCACTGATTTTCTGTCCAGTTCTTGTGTCTCCTGGCATACCTCAGCCTTTTCTCAATGGTTTCTTGACAGCCAACCATCCATGGCAATTATTTCAGATGAGGCTTCAGTAAACAGTACCGGGATCAAATGAAGGGACAAATGCACCTCTCGGGCCCTGTGTCTGAGGTCTTTACTGGATTTTTTTCTTCTATTTCTTAAGGACATAACGTATGGACACTGTTCATCTGCTGTAGACAGTTTTTTTTTTTTTTGGCCTGTCACTTCTTTTGTCCTCCACTTAAAAAGAGTGAAAAAGCTGTGAAAGTCCAAAGAAAAACTTTGAAAGACTTTCAGAAAGCCTGGAAATCTATTGCTAAAGACCACTTTAAAAGATTACAAGAAAGTCTGACTCCTTAGGAAGCTAAGAAATGAAGGGTGGCTCAAGACTTTTGCACAGCACTGTACATGTTTCTTGTAAGAAGAAAAACTTTTATACAGTCCGAATAGAGCGCTCCCTCAGATGGAGCCAGCAGTGAAAGACTAAAGACCGTTTTATACCCATGTCCGCAAGGCTCCGGCCAACAGACACGACACACCTGTCAGACAAATGTAACATTTGCAAAAATCCCACATTCAGTGAAAATTAGAACTCAGTTTTACAAAAACATGAATAACTTCATACACAAAAACGTAAACAAACAAAGCCCAAGCAAAACTAAGGTCCCAAAATTGCCATGTCTGTAACCATCAAATTACAAGGTAACTTTATAGTTTATACAGCTATAAAAACATAACTACGCACTGCTGGTTCATGAATACTGTGGTTTTCAAAATTAGGTCCCTAAGAAAAGCTAAATACCTTTCTGTTAATTCGTTCCTGTTTCCCAGGCCTTTGATTCGGCCACTGTGGTGAGATAAACGTTTAGAAATCGCGGGGTTAGTAACAGAGACACTCTCTGAGAGCACACAAGCGTGTCAGTCTAGAAAGAATATGGTTTTGATTTTGAGAACATGCAAACGCTCCAGCCAATGCTAATCATGGGGGAAAGCTTGTGAAAACCATGATGGATTTCACAGACATGGGTTTTGAGCTTGAGGTTTCGTCACAAATCCATTTAAGCTTTTATGTAATTTGGTTAAATATACAGAATCCTTTTAATCTTTTTATGTGGCCATTTTGGACCCTCTCAAATTGTTGGAAAGTATGACATAAAAGGGGAAATTCCCACTGAAATAATTTTTTAAAAGAAAAAACTTTGCAGAGCAGGCGTGTGTGTGTGAGAAAGAGAGAGTCCAGTGTTTTGTGTAAGGAGCTCTGCTGGCACCGGTGTGAGTGAGCAGCTCAGCTTCCAATGCTGACCACTGTCCAATCCAATTTTCACAGTGTTAACGAAAGACAAAATGATTAGCTGTGAACCCAATTGTCTGCAGACGACATGCTGTGTAACTTCCACAGTCATGCCTAATGAGAAACACAACAGAGACTTTTGTGATTGATACACAAGAAGAATGTCTGGATTCCACACCAAATACTTATAAGTAATCCCACACAGATCTTACAAAGACAGACCCTCTACAACAGCAGAATATCCTCTATTTAAAATGAATCACGACTAATACAAAGCCCCCAAAATATTAAGATCGTCGCATCAGTTTGGATGCGTTTGAAGACCTGCCTTGGAGACTTGGAGCCTTAGTCATCGTCATTGTTTTAATCTCCTTCTCTTTTCCACTCCATGGAACAATTTTCTGACTTTGAAAATGCCAGTCAGTGCATAACATTTTTTATTTTTTTTTAAAAAGTACATAAATAGCTTTTAAAAGAGTTTGACAAGACAAAACAACAAATGCAATGGTGTAGATAGATGTGAAAGGGGGAGAGACAGCACACAAGTAGCTACAGGATCAACATCTGTATTTAGGGCTGCCGATATTAGGATAACATGTGATATGCAATAACATTGTAGTCCATTATGATATCTGCATGCTTGTGATAGATGAACAAATACTTCAGAATGGTGTTAAGGTATATTGATGAGGGCTTCATTCCACTTCTGCACCACTTGTGCGTGCTGGTTAGTTCTGCAACGTGAACAAAATCCGAACTTCCTTTAAGTGGAATGCAGCCATCATTAGTGCTTGTTCTGCTCTTTCAAGTAAAACTGATACTGATATTGCGATGACAGCAGATTTTCCTAAAATGCACCCCAAGGAAAGAGAAGTGAGGGGATGAGGTTTTCTGCAGGAGCTATAAGTGAGGATGTGCCTTTGTGTCCTCTTTTCGACAAATGTGCTGGTCTAAAGGGGCGTGACACCTTAATCCAACATTGAAAATCAAACACATACATTGATACAAACACCTTTGGAGCTCATCCACCAGATAACTGAACACAGCAGTATGCTGAAACAAAACCCCGGTAAAATGTTGCAGCAGTGCCACACATTAGATATAAAGTTATAGGTTTTAATTCAAGGCTCCAAACAGCAATGTCTAATTGTGTTAAATGCCTGTCACCTCGTATACTATCTCCTCCTCTCTGGTTCATCTCCTCTACTTGGATCTCTGGTGGAAGTGAGTATATATGAGAAGAAGAAAACGGAGAGGAATTGCGTGATGTGCAAAGTGCTGAATAGGATAAGTTTGTTGATCATTTGTTTGCTGTTGTCTCTTATTTCTCCTCAACATCTGCGCAATTTCAGAAAGCACAACATTTCCTGCTAAGGTGCCAGACAACCAAATACAGATTTATGAAACACCACTTCGAAGAACTATGGAGGATTTCACAGATATGCATTTTGTAATTGAGTAACGGTGCCACAGCAGCAGTAGAATAACTAAATGATCAATTCAATTAAGGAGGTGGAGTTACAGCAAATCATTGAAAACATGCACATTTGAGTTAATATGAAAGCTTTTAGCTGGTCTTATACCATTAGAAAAAGAAGATTAATCTAACAACAGCACAGCCAGCTGCTTAGCTATAATAGTGGTAATAAAAACAATCAGCCTCCCAAATAAAACTTTGTTTAAAATTGAATTATTTCTATCATGCTTGGCCAAACATACTTAAAGTCTAAAGTATAAAAGAGGGGAATTAATATGTGAATGCAATATAGCCAAAACAATCATGCCTCAGTGTAATATTACCATCTGACTGTGTCACAGGTAAATACAGCAAGTCAACAGAAAACGTGAAATACATGCAAAAACCAAACCAGAAAACCAATGGAAACAAGAATTGTGAGACAAACAAAGCTGCAGTCTGTCAGCTGTCAAACATTATATGTAAGGCAAACGAAGGAAACGGAGGAAAGTAAACATACGCACACTGCTACCGTGTTTACAGGAAAGAAGCCTCTACTTACCTTGAACAGGAGTAGAGCAACAGAGCAGGAAACATCACGCAAGTGCGGTCTTTTTTTCCACTATCCCTTTCATAATCAGTGCGATCGGACGCTTGGCGGATAAATCTTCTAACGTATTATTGTCACGTACAAATAAATGTTTCTAACCCAGCGCAATCTGCAACAGGTGTACCACGCACAGGTGTCGGGGAGTCGAAAAGACCGCCATGTAAAGGTGAGACGTGGTGAGATGTAAAGGTTCAATGTCATCTTTCCAGGTATGGATTTTAATTTGTTGCACTCTACTTAACCAGCGACAACAGGCTACTACTGTAGTTCATGTGTTTTAAAGCAAAAATATTCACAATCAAAAGCTGTTCAAAAGTTTTTTTTCAGGTGTGTTTTTATCATTTCAGCCAAAAAAAAAGCGATGAAAAAGAAGGCGATGTGGCAAGAGAGCAAAATGTAAAGCCTAATTAGGAAATGCAATACAGATTAAAAAATAAACAAATAATGTAGAAACTATTATACAATAAATTAAGAAAGTTGGAATTGAATTCAAGTGAATGACGCAAAGCGTTTTTTATCATTTAATTTTTGTTGAGAAGGCTAAAGCATTAGGCCCAGTACAGTGGCTACTGGGTGTGACACAATTTGTTTGTTTTTGTTGTTTTGTTTCAATGTGTTGGGCCTAAATACTGATCCAGGGAAATAAAGCTGCCAAATGAAAAAATATATAAATAGATAAGTAAATCAAACAGATTCTAAAGAAGGTATTTCTATATATAATTTACTGTAGCTTGGGACTGATTCACCAGATTTTCACCTCCACCATTGTTTCTCAAGCTGCTTCTCAATCAGTCACTTACTTAAACTATAGGACCTAGTCATCCAAGGGGACAACAAATATTTGCCAGTTTGAAATTGATATAATAGCTATGGTCGGAGGTAGGAGAGTTGCAGGCTGCAGCCAGCTGTGCAAACACAATCTAGATTATTCATGATCCCAGCTGTGAGCTGTTAGTTGTCCAAAATGACCAAGAACCCACTGCAGCTCAGGAAGTACAACTCACTGATTAACTACTGCAGCACAGCCCGTTAATATATACAGTACAAAGAGATAGGTGGGTGGTCTCAAAGAGAGATAAATGAGCAGTTTTGGAAATTTCTTCTCTCTTATCAATTTGTATCACTTTGTTTATGCAGCTAGGAGCTAAAACACGTGAAAGCAACATCTACACTACAATAACATTTTTTTCTCTTTGACCGTGTCTGTATATGTAAACGAAAGGAGGAGAACGGATGGAGGGACCGAAAGGGTAGGAGTGTCAGTGTGCATACAAAAAGCACTTTTTGTATGCTCAAAATGAATCCACAGCTGGAACATTGTAGGAGCATAGCAAGAGTCTGTGTGTTTTCATCCCCATTTTTTTTTTTTTTTCACTTGGTTCTAATTTTGCCCCAGGGTTACATCGGGATGTTCCATGGAGAGACTTGTGAGGTTTTAGGGTTGCTATGGGTGCACTAAGGTGTCTGCCCTGAGTGGAGCTGTGTGCAAAATGCCCCCCAATACTTTTGTAAGTGCACTCCAGTAAAAATGGTAGCGGTCGGCTGCCACTAAATGAGCAGGAAATATTTATCATAGCTGAATAATTCTTTCTTTGGATGAAAAACAGACAAAGAACCAAAAACAGACTATTACTACTGATATTGGTAATACATAACCTGAAATATAGTTTATTTTTCTCTTCCACATAATTATTACAGTGAGAGTGTGTGGAAAGGAGCCTGCAGCAATGTTAATCTCATGAAAACATTGTTTTTTTAAAGGAATATCAGTGTTTCTTTGAAGAGGAATGACATGAAATAGAGTCAGCACGCATATAAATTAACACTCATTTTTATTTCGATAGGGTCTTGGATGTTGATGGCCTTTAACCAGCATCACAATGTCAAACAGCCCTTTCTGTTGGAAAAGAATATCCATACAGGAAGCTCTCTTAAAGCCGCTAAACTAAAATACCAAATAGAGATTTTTTTTTGGACAGAGGCCTTTAAAAGCAGCATAAAAGTATTACAATGAATTGTATGACACTTAGCTTGAAATGGACTGTTTCTTAGAAGTGCCTTGAGATGACATTGGCTGTGATTCGATGCTCTATAGATAAAACTGAATTGAATGGAATTAAAACATTCAGTAAGGATGAAGTGGTGCAAATACATAAATGGCCACATGAAGGCAGAATGGAGCCATGAGTACTTTGATTTCCGCTGGTGTGTCAATGAGTGTTCTCAGAGATTATTTTAAAAGATTGAGCCAAGGTAGCTGCTGATTTAAACCAAAAAAGAAAGATCGGTCCTCAAATCCAATATGTTTGCTTCAGGGCAGATGTATTGGGCTTGTTAATCTCATTGGTTAAAAGTGACAGTTTGTCTCCCTGCAGTTGATGTTCTTGTCGATTATAACAGTAAGCAGGACTGCAGTTAGACTTAGTTTATTCAAATGAAAGAGTTTGAAATCCTGTTTAAAATGTCTGTTTAATCTGGATGAAAGAAGCATAAGAAATCCATTTATTGTAAAATGTCATTTACAAAACAAACCCGTGCATGGACTTCAAATGACAAGCAGTCACAGTGCATTTTTATTGTCTTTTGGAGACAAAGGACATTTCAAGTACATAAAAGGTAAAGAGGACCCAGGGAGACATTTTATTGAATGATGAGTCACTCTGCAAGCACTGTTGGGTCAAGCTGCAGTTAAGAGACCGACCCATGATATACGTGGGTGTTAGTGGTGGTGAATTGAATTATTGACTCAAGTACGTCCGAACACTGTGGACTGCACGAGTAAACATTCAAACCATTCTGCTGCCACGAACTTTCTCTGCCGGAGATCATCATACTGCCCTCATTTTCTATTTAAGTACAGATACAGATCTGTTCAAGCGGAAGATAATCAGGAAGGCAAATGCCATTCTTTCTGACCGCTCCCATCCTTTACATTCTGAGTTCCAGTTTCTGCCTTCTGGCCCCCGGCTCAGACTTCCTCGTATGAAAAGTAGCAGGTACAAGCACTCCTTCGTCCCTACAGCCATTTCCCTTTTGAATCTCTTTTGCTACTTTGTATGGGCTGCTACTGATGTTGTTTCAGCACACTGTATTACCCCCCCCCCCCCCCCTTTTTTTTTTTGTTACTTGCTGCAACACTAATTGCCCTACGGGGACACAAATAAAGCTGAATCTGAATCTAAGTTACTTTAAGTGCGATTTAGTCAGATGTCACTGCAGTTATAAAATCATCTATTTTTATTTTTTTTATAGCAGAGGAAACGCTTTAAGCAACCATCTACATGGGGTTACGAGGGGATTTTCAATCCCAACTTCTGATGCATTTAGCAATCTAGGAAACAAGGAAACAAATACGTGTCAATTAGAGCAGCTTTGGAACTTTGGCAGGACTGATTCAATCCCCAACTGCAACATTTGGGTGTCATTGCATGTATTTTATTACAACTGCTTTGGTCTGATCATGTAAACATGGTTCCTGTATTCGGAGCTACTGGCACACAGAGCTTCAGTGTATACTATAGACTTTGAATTAAAATCCCAGATCCATGGTATGATAAAAAAAAAAGAGCTATTTTGACGATTCTATTTGAATGTTAATGGACGCCGTTTCTCTCCTTCTGGCATGTGAGCTGCTGCTCAGCCACACAGATAATATTTTGACTCCCAACTGTTAAAATATTAAGGAATTACGGACAACATAACTATCATTTTTTTAAAAGAAGTTGGCTTTAATTTAATGTTTACTGAACTTAAATATGAGTGACAGGCATGACATTATAAAACAGGATGAACTTATCAGCAGTTTGGTTAATCTGTATCTCACATTTCAACTAAACTGTGACAGTTGACACCCTCATCACAGGCAACTGTGGTCTCATTATCATGATTTCCTCCACAGGTGCAGTTAGTCGCTCATTGATCATCTTTCCAATGAATTGCAACACCAAAGAACTATCTCACTCGTCCAAAGGGAAACCGTTTCACTTCCTAACCCGATGACAATCAAAAGAGGGCAGGCCTCTAAAAGAAATTCAAATTCATTATTGACTGTTGCACTAAAATCATTCAAAACACTTCAAATAAATGATTAGCAAAATAAAACACTAAAGTAAAAAAAAAATGAAAGATCCTGGAAGAGGAGGCATTAAATCACAACTTTCTTAATTTAAAGCAATTCAATGTAACTTCTCAAAAAGCCCATTATGGAGCTCCCCCTACAGGCTTGGAGGTAATGTACGGTTACACTGTCGTAAATACAACACCCTTTCGCTTTCACGTTTCACGTTTGTTGACGAACCGGCGAGGAGTCAGAAGGTGCAAGCTATGTCGACCGAGAAGGTAAGAGTAATCAAATGTACCTGGGAGCGTGAGAGGGGTCTATTTGTTTTTGCGGTAGGTGTGCCAGAAAGCAAGTCGAAGTACTTCCGCTCAGCTCCCGGGCCGCTCCCGGGTCGCTCCAGCAAAGTTACTTAGCGCAGTTTTTCCAACTCAGACCCCCGAAGGGCATAGGAGCCAGGCCAATCGTAATATTAAAACTCATTCTAGCCGCACAATTTTTTTCAAGCTGTTATTTTAAGGTAGAAATGTTACATAGTATTGCTTTAACTATCAACGACGCCTTAAAAAAAAATCATCCATTCCTGCATTTTCTGTACCCGCTTAATCCTTACAAAACAATAATAGAAATTATGACATCTTCTAAAAGTACTTAAAGAACTTTCAAGAAAATTTACAAGGTACAAAACTTTGGAATTTGGCTCTGACGATTTCAGAACTTCTGTTTTATGGTCCGTGTCGGTCCGATGGATCAGAGCCACAGTTTATAAATCTAGAGCTCAGTGTTAAAAATACGTACTCCTATTTACATTCAAGTTCTTTGTCAAACGCTTTTCAAGCGTCAGTGAACTTCATGAGGAAATAAAATCCACAAAAACTAAAATCTTTCTTGGTGATCATACATGGAATTAATTTTGAGTAAGAATTATATGACCAGCAAAGCTTCTTGAAGACTGACAACAGTGGAAAAGATTCACATTCACAGAAACAGCAACGCAAAACAACACAAAACAGCCAAAAAAACAAACTTGAAGACCAATAATAAATACAAGCTCACATTCATGGTCGACTAACCATGAGGAAAGTGCAAATCCACAGTGGTTAAATCATGACATTCTACACCGTAGTGCGGGAAGTTAGTGCCTGATATGCCTTTAAAACAACCGTAGATCCTGTACTTAGACCAAACTTCAAGAATTAACTGCAGGGCTGCAAGTTTAGGTATGTAGACGAAGTGCAATTTCCAGTCTGACCGCTTGAAAAGTTAAAAAACAAACTGGAAAAAAAAAAGAAACAAACAAAACACAGGTGTGTTACTCCCGTTTGAAACCACTCAGATGAGATCCTTTTTTTTCTTTCAAACCACATGCCTTTGGTTCAAAGGGTTGAAGATGCGTTAAACACGCATCCCACCTGCAGCTGTTACTGTTACAGCGAGTTCAGAGCGTAAAACGCACAGATGTTAATCAGTGGAGCTTTGCGTCACTCAAGTGGATGCGCTTGTGTTTGCTGAGTTTTATCCAGGTGGAGAAGCATTCCTCGCAACTATTGCATTTGTAAGGTTTCTCGCCGGTGTGCGTCCTCATGTGGCCTTTAAGGTCTGTCCTGTGACCGAAGTTTTTGTCGCACACGCTGCACTTGTACGGTTTCTCGCCCGTGTGTGTTCGGACGTGCCTTTTCAAAGTCGTGCTGATGGCAAACTTCCTATTGCAAAATGTACACTTGAAGGGCTTTTCCCCCGTGTGCACCCGCACGTGATTTTTGAACGCGGAGGAATCCGCGAACTCTTTGCTGCAATATTTGCAGGTGTAAGGCTTCTCACCCGTGTGGACCCTCATGTGCTTCTTCATATTCACCAAAGCGCTGAAGGTCCTGCCGCAGGTGCTGCATTTGTACGGCTTCTCCCCCGTGTGGACCCGGGCATGCAGGTCGAGGTTGTAACGCCGGTTGAATCCGTTTCCGCAGACGTCGCACTTGAAGGGCTTCACCTCCGAATGAACTATCATATGTTTGTTCAGCTCCCAACTCTCCCGGAACATTTTCCCACAGGTGTCACATTTAAAAGTCTTCTCAACCGTGTGGGATTTCATGTGGAATTTGTAGTTTTTGAAATTGGTCATCACTTTACCACATCTGTCACACTTGAACGGATTCTCCTCTTCCTCGGCATCCTCATCGGAACTGTTCCTGTCACTCTGATGCGGTGGAAAGTTCGCACTTTCATTCGATGCATTCTCTTCATTATGTAGCGTAAGTTTTTCATCAGTACTGATCGATGTGGTCTTGTGATTACATTTCTTCTTGAGTGTCGGATCAGAACTCTCATTTGATGTTGCATCCCTATCGTTTGGTCTTTTAAGCGATGTTGTCTCCTTGCTTCTTGAAGGTGCATTTTCATCGCTAGCTTTTTTCCTTGTTGTTAACTCATCGCATCTACTGGATGTTGGGCCACGATCACTAGATGTACGTTTTGATTTCGAACTTGAGGTTGCGCTTTTCCCATCTCTGGTTCTCCTATTTGGTGTTGCCTTGGTCCGTTCAGCTGTTTTCTCACCAACGCTCTTACTCTTTGTTGACTCGGTTTTTCTAGAAGAAGTTGCTTTCCCATCACCGCGTTTCTTATTTCGTACAGATTTTAAACTCGAAGTGTCCATCGTTTCCCCCTCTTGGGCTTTTGAAGTTGTTGTCTGATCTGTCTTGTCATTAGATGTCGCCTTCTCACTTTGCATTTGTTCAGAGCTTCCAGCTGGTGCATCATCATGACATGAGGAGCTTGTGGGTGTATCTCCATCTGATCTCGTGCTCTTGCCATGGTCTTTCTTGTGTGGCCTTGTTTCAACACTTCCATCTTTGGACTTCCTCTTTGCCGTTGGGTCAGAACTTGTACTTGACGTCATCTTCCCATCTTTATGCTTCCTGACTGATGTAATGTCAGCCCTTTTAGCTGACTTTGCTTTCTCTTTGTTACTTTTCTGGTTTGGTGCTGATGTTTTGCTCTCATCTTTGCTTCTCTTATGTGGTGTTGACTCAACACTTCCAGCTGAGACTGGTCCTTCATCGGGACTTTTCTCATTGGGTGTCAGCTCCTTACATGTGTCTGATGTGCTATTATCGCTTTTCTCTTCTGGTCTTTCGTTTTTGTCCCCCTCATTTGAAGATGGTTCTACACTTCCAGCTGAGGCTGGTCTCCCATCCGGGCTTTTATCATTTGGTGTTGGCGTAAAATCTGAAGTTGACATTGCTGCCCCATCTTGCCTTTTCTCAGATGGAATTGGCTCAACCCTTTCAGTTGAGGCTTGTCTCCCATCTTGACTTTTCTCAGATGGAATTGGCTCAACACTTTCAGGTGAGGCTTGTCTCCCATCTTGACTTTTCTCAGATGGAATTGGCTCAACACTTTCAGGTGAGGCTTGTCTCCCATCTTGAATCATCTCAGCTGCTGTTGGCTCCCCATCGCATTTCGCGTTTGGCTTTGGTTCAGTGGATCTAGTTGCCACTGTGGTCATTCTACCACTGGTATGCTTCACGTTTGGAGCTGGTTCAGTACTTGCAGTTGATGTTGCGGCCTTGGTGTTACACTCCTCATTGTGCGTTAGTTCTGCACTACAGGTTGAAGTCTCAGCTTTACGGTCTTCATTTGGCACCGACTCGGCGCTTACATCTGCCGGAGTCTCACTTTGACATTCCTCCAGCTGTGTTAACTCTGTGTTAGCTGTCGACATGCTGGTTGACGCTGCACTTTCCTCATTTTGGAGTGCCTCACTATGCCTAGTTGGTGTTACACTTCCATCATCAAAAGTTGGGTAATCCTGATTCTCAGCTTCACAGGAGCCTTGAGAGAGGAGCTGGTGGTCACTGTTTGCAGGTGACACTGCAGACGTTTCCCTGTCAGGCCCCGATTCTACATCTTTGCTTGGAGTGTTGGATGGAGGATTGTCATTCGCTGACTGGTTGGGGTCCAAATGCTGAGGCTGATAACTGGAGACAGTTCGATCAGAAGTCGGAGTCTGCTTAAAAACGCTGGCCTCCTGACTGATGCAGATTTCCTCGTGTTCATCTTTAACCCTTGGAGAATGTGGTGGAAACAATCTGGAGTCTGTCCCGTGGTTACTGTGCTGCTGCTGGCTCAGGACAGCCTGATCCTCCTTACTGAGAGACGTTTGATCTTCAGAGAAAGACAAAGACAAGTGATGATGAAAATCTGGAAATGTTAAATCTGATACTTAAAGCAATTCAATGTAACTTCTCAAAAAGCCCACTATGGAGCTCCCCCTACAGGCTTGGAGGTAATGTACGGTTACACTGTTGTAAATACAACAACCTTTCGCTTTCACGTTTCACGTTTGTTGACGAACCGGCGAGGAGTCAGAAGGTGCAAGCTATGTTGACCGAGAAGGTAAAAGTAATCAAATGTACCTGGGAGCGTGAGAGGGGTCTATTTGTTTTTGCGGTAGGTGTGCCAGAAAGCAAGTCGAAGTACTTCCGCTCATCTCCCGGGCCGGTCCAGCAAAGTTACATAGCGCAGTTTTTCCAACTCAGACCCCCGAAGGGCATAGGAGACAGGCCAATCGTAATATTAAAACTCGTTCTAGCCGCACAATTATTTTCAAGCTGTTATTTTAAGGTAGAAATGTTACATAGTATTGCTTTAACAGTACAAATTAAAACCTCTGTAGCTCCCTATAGCCAAATACTGATATTTCTAATAGGCTCTTTTTTAAAAAAAAAAAAAAGATGTGTAATGTTTTAGGTAAGGTAAAGAAACACATTTGGGGTGTTACGGGGCTATGGTAATGACAGACTTACTGTGAAAATGAAAAAAATATATATTCTCAGTAATTCTCCCAGCACTTGTAACTGACTACAAAATTTTGCATCGCTAAAGTCAGCAACTATGAGGTATGACAGTCCTTACTGCGCTCAGTAACTTCAGTCTAATGATCCTTCTAACTTTCTAAAAATGTTGCTTACAGAAACAATGCATCGCCATTACAAGTCAGGTCTGTTCGTTCCCAGTACTGGAGCTTGTGTGTCGAGATTTTCACCTTAGAGAGGGGCTTGTGAAAATATAGAATGAAGGTTTAAGATTGTGTCAAAAGATGTGCACTGCATAGTTTCACCACTTAATGCCAAACAGAAACTTCTTAGAAACTCAACCACAAATGAGATTAAACTTCTGGCCCATGCTTGGGGATTTGTCAAAAAAAAAAAAAAAAAAAACATAAAAGGAATCAGTGGAACACTGGCTGCTTCATGAACTTAAATCGTGTTTAGTGCCATGGATCTCCAAAAGCTATTCAAATGGCACAACCTTATAAATCTACTTTCTCTTTACAACCACACACTGAATACTGTGGTAACACTACTTGTTAGCATAGTGGAGAATAGTGGAGCACTTCTGAATGATCAGAGTTAATCAAAATCACAAAAAAAACATCTTTATCTGACCAGTGCTTACAGTTGAAGGGGTTAAAAAGGAGTTAATGACCTGTGAACTGCTGCCTCAGGGAAACATGCGGCAACTTCCGCATATGAAATAACATCAATTATTTTGAACTGCTGTACTTTAACTTTCGCGTCCCATAAGCGTGACCATGTGTTTGCTTTAGCTTCTTAGCGAAGTGCTGCGCCACAATCTAACTCGTGTGCCCTCGTTATTAATGTGAAACTACAAGTTGACGCGTCAAACCTGTCCAACAGGTTATGCCATAAGGTTAGCCGGAAAAAAAAACGCAGCTAAAACTAATAGTGAATGGGCCAACTCATTCGACAAATTCAGACCGACCCCCATTAGTTAGGGACTTGGGTGTTTCAGCTAACCTGTCCTTTGTAGCTTTGTCTCAGGCGAAAACACCGTGTCCAACAGTCTTCGTTGACGAACGATCTCGATTTCGTAGTCTTCCACTCTCTTCTCGAAGGCTCCCAGTATTTCTTGAGCAGCCGCAGTCAGTCGATCACAGACGAACTTGCGCATACTTTGAACTGGATACATGGTTAAATCAGAGACGCAAATAGAACTTCATGAAATAACCAAAAAGAAAAATAACTCTTTGCGCTCGCTCTTGTCTGTTTACTTCCGCGTGGGTTTGAGCTGTCACTTCCACTTACCATCACGTGCGCGCTGGTAGAGTTCGCACGTTCGGCAGTCAGGGCACAGTTTGGAGACAGTGCTGCCGATGCAGTACACACGCCACTGTGTCACGCCACGCTGTGAGACAATAGAGAAGTGTTAAAATTGGCTCACAGCGTCAACGTTTGACTGACGCAAAAACGTTTTAGCTGTAACAATGGAAACGAAACGAGGCCGTTTTCAAACTTTCCCACTCTGGAACCCGTTCTCAAAAACTATCGTTTAGGGGTAGTGGGAACGCCGGCTCCGTGTGGCCGCGACAGCGAAACGATAAGAAAAAGTATCGTTTACAGTGAAAAACGTTTTCGTGTAGCCGCAGCCTTAAGCACACCTCCTGATTTAACAGCTCATAGAACCATTTCTAGCATGGATAACTTGAATAAATTATTTATTTTCTGGGATTATGAGTCTGTCACGTCATTTTGGTGGGATTTTGACCCACTCTTCTTCCCAACATTGCTGCAGGTCTTTCGAGGTCTTCAAACATATACTATACACAGCTCTCTTTAGGCATTTCAGACAGGCAGAGAGGTCAGCTCTTTGACTGAACCATCATAACGCCCTGGTGCTTTTTCCTCCCAGCCATTGTTGAAGATTTGACAACAGATCAGTGTTTCGATATGTGACACAGTTGATTTAGCTGCTGGACAGACGGCCTAACATTTGATTTCATTGTTTTGTTACAGCCTACTGTACATTCCTATTTGGGGTAGTTGTCATTAACATTGTTTGCCTTTTCTTTGCCTCGTCCACTTAAGGGACAAGAAGAGTTGAGGAAAGGAATAAAGGATGTTAAATTTAGGAAATGAGATGTAGGGTTTTCCTTTGAAGTAAGAATAAACTACTAAATTCCCTATATTCCCTATATATCTAGAGAATTATTGAGGCTATTCCTTTATAATGACTTTTTAATTCTGTGAGAATGATGTGGTATAAGATACATGCTCTGGTCTAAAATCCACACCTGGTTAAAGTATTTTCTCTCTTTTTTTGCCGCTATTAGAAGACACAGTCTGCCATTTGGAGTTCTCTTGACAGACACTGAAAAGTCACCTTATGCTTGGCCAAGTTTTTCATTCATTAAAAACTGAATGTTGAACTTTTCTCAAAGATCCATCATCACCCCGAGCTAATTCCATCACCTTTAAACCGAAATAGATCATTGAGAAATAAAGGCTGTGTATTTTACGGAAGCTGAAAGAGGCTGTGCTCGAAATATCATTTTTAACATCATCATCTGGATATCATGAGCGAATTATCTTTTTCATTTTGTTCAACTTGTTTTGCAGGGATAAGGGGTTGATTCTGTCATAATCTTGAGAGTACAAGTCTTGTTTACCGGAGACAACGGGTTAATATAATTTGTTGGTTCTGCCCAGTACAGTTTGTTTTCAGTGGGATCGCCTGAGGAGCAGCTGCAGGCAGAGCGGAATAGATTAAACTCTTATTTACAAGCACAGATGCTCGGTATGTGGCGTGTAATCGAGAGCAGATGCTCTTCACTGAAATTCTGTGCAGCACGCAGAATTACAGGTCTCGAGAAAACAAGATAAACTAACTTGTCATCACACAAAAACTCTTTGAATAATGGATTGCTCAACTCACGATGAAGATACAGCATCAAAATAAACGATTGCAGGAAAGGTCACTCTCGGCTTCTAAAGGGTGGAGTTCTCCTTGTTTCATTTCGTTATTAGGATTTTTTCCATCTATGATTTTCTATTTCTACATTTATTTACATATTATTTGTGATTATTCTTAGTTACTATGATTGCACCCCATTTCATTGACAAATTATTTTGAACTTGTTCATTGGGGAAGATTCTGCAGCCACATTTGTTTGTGTAAATTTACCAGTAAAGATAAAAGTGGTAAAGTGAATAAGGGTGTTCCTTGGGTCCAACTTCAGTATACATACCACATTCCGCATTTTCATCAGGGTTATTAAGCATGAGGTATGTGAAGAAAAGACACTCTATGGTGGGGCGTCATCTTAGCTTTATAGACCGGGGGATACAGATTCTGGCAGACTGAGAAATCCAGTTTGCCAAAAATCTGCATCCCTCTCCAATTTTGATACAGAAATAAGAAATTTCTCCATATTTACTAACGTCTAACACCAGGTGCACCACTCGTCACGTGACCACTTTTGTTTTCATGCCAGCTTTAAAGTCAAGAATGACAATTTGAGTCAATCAACCAAAAATCAAGCTGGAACAATAAATGACAACAAACTGAACAAATAAACTGCCAACAAAAATGTTTCTCCGATGCAACATCAGAGTTTACAATCCCTTCATAAATGATGTAGTGTAAAAAAAAAAAAAAAAAAAAAAAAAAAAAAAAAAAAAGAAGCAGTCCAAATACAAACTCCATTCAGATGACAATCTTCTTCTATTTTTCCCGACATTTACATGATGCAATTGTTACACAGTATACATAATCAACAGAAATATAAGTATATACCCATATGGAGAATTAATTAAGCAATATACGCAGCCCTCATATTATGCCATCTACATATTAGAAAACATCATTAATTTTGATGCATTGATGTATATGTAGCAAAACTATTTCAATTCAAGCTTGAGAACTCTCCTAAACAGAGGTTTTAGCTTGATTATTTCTCCTGATTAGTCTTATTTAGTCTTCATCAAAGGTAACATTTTTAAGCTTGAGCTCTAATTACGTGTGTGCACACCACTTCAGTACAGTGAAAGTGTCCACGTCTGCAAGGCTACATGATTGATTTAAGATGAATCACAATTACAAGTCGTTTCACGTGAACACAGAGAAGCCCAGACAAAATCCAGGGGTTCGGGTTCGGACATTGCTCGCAAATGCTTTTCACGCACGTTACAGTTGAGCATTTTCACAGCAGGAAATACTCCGGGGGAGTTAGTTTGTACATGAGATGACACACTGGAAAAAAAAAAAAAAACACATTAGCTTTTTTTTTTGGAGGGGGGTTGCTCTGCCTTCAGTGCATCTACAGTGTCAACAAATCCAAATTCTCACATCAAAGACACTGCTCTTAAAACACCAAAAAAAGCCACCTTGTAGTCCAGGCTTTTCTTCCAGGATTTGATAACATCTTGGCAACATATTAGCAAAAACTTTGGCATGTGTTTATTTCTCCCTTTCTTTGTGCGCTCTCCCAAACGAAGAATTTAGCGGCAGATGGTCAATCTTTAGCGTATCCCTTTCCTATTTGCCGCCAGCAGCCCACACCTTTAGTTAGCTAGCAGCAGGTCTTCAGTCCGTGCACTCCTACGGGAGAAGCCAGTGACCTGTACTTTCACCCCACAGTCACAAATGAAAATACTGGACCTAAATCTAACATGAGCACAGCAGAAATCGAAGTGATTTGTTTGCTGCATAATGACAATGGTGGGCGACTCATCGATAGGAAAAAACGTTTTTTTTTTTATAACATCTTTGCTACGTGTTTAGAAGCATCCAAGGCAGGAACAAATGCGTATACAGAAACAAGTGGAGCCATCAAATGTCCGCAGATAGCACACTTGCTCCCCACGACTTCTCTATTCCCACAGACAATCAGAAATGATGGAAACTTTCTAATATAAAGCTGATAGAGTAATCTGCAGTTAGTATCGGGGTATTTCATTTATACATTCAGGTAAGGCTACAGTGCGTGTCCTAAATCAGATGTACATTCCTTTACAAAGGAAATGCGGAAAAGTAGCTTCTGCTCCAGGCAATGAGACTTATTCAATATTTACAGGTTAGCAAACAGTTCACTGCATGTTGGATGAATGCAGGGGTTCTCACCAGTAGGGCTCTCGCGCAGAGTTTCGAGGAACAGCTAAGTCTGAAATCTCTCCCACATGTCACAAGAATACCCCCCCTCATCTGTGTGCGTTTTCATGTGAACCAACAAGCTTGACTGACTCCTAAGACATTTGCCACAGGTTTTGCAAGAGTATGGTCTCTCGCTTGTGTGGATTATTCTATGGCCGTTCAGTATTGATTTCTGAGTGAATCTTTTGCCGCAGATTTCACAAGGATACGGCCTCTCGCCCGTGTGGATTCTTCTGTGAACGTTCAGTATCGAGGTCTGATTGAATCTTTTACCGCAGATGTCACACGGATACGGCCTCTCGCCCGTGTGGATTCTTTGATGAACTTGCAATATGGATTTCTGATTGAATCTTTTACCACAGATGTGACACCGGTATGGCCTCACTCCTGTGTGGATCCTCAGGTGTCGAATCAGTCTGGACTTAAACCGAAATACTTTCCCACAGGTGTCACATTTATACTCACACTTTTTGGAAATGTAAGAATTAAAGGGAGTCTTCAACGGGATGGGGTGATATACATGACCGCTTTTGTGGCGTCTCTTTTCTGCTTGCTTGCCTCCTTTACAGTCCGATGAGTTGGGTGTGGACCCCTCCCCCGACGCGCTCCGGAATCCAACAGGATCCGCGTAGAAGGTTTGAGCACCGCTGTGATCACCTTTGTTGCACAGAAAAGTCGGCATAAATGTGTCAGACTCCTGTTTCAGCCCACACTGCTCGTTGTCCTGACTGGTGAAGAGGTCCTCCTGTTCCTCTTTAATTTGTGGAGACTCAAAGTCCTCTTGGCCCAAACTGTAATTCCACTCCTGGTTACAGATCTGCTGTTCGGTGAAAACATCTTCCTCCTTACAGACATATCGCTCTGGAAGGAGAAGCAACAGAAAAACACGTGACTATACTTGACAGAAAACAACTTTGTGCGATGGTAAACAGATGTAAATTACCCGCCGTTCAGTCCCTAGATTTCTACCCCACTCAAATTTATCTCCCTCTCTCAAGCTTTCTTAAACACTCTACTGTTCAGACTACCTTCTGGAAGATTCCACATTGGATAAATAACTCGTCAGTAAAAACCTAAGAAGAGAATTGAGATTCAGGTCTTGACATTAATGGTTTACACACAGACTGCATTCACAGCTCACAGATCAATGTGATGTTCTTGTGCTGCGAGATTGAAAATCTCAAACCTGCAGTGTGATTCCAACCACCTATGGTTGACTAAGTTTGTGGGGGAATAAAAGCCTAAAAACTACATGTGAACAATAAAAAAAAAAAAAATCAGCACGACTTGGCCACAACTTTAAAAATTAGTTGAATGTTTAAAGATCAACTCAACTGGCATAATTGCAATCTTTAAACCGTAATTTCTTTGTTTTGTTTTTTTTACCAACAGCTATCTAAACTTTTCACTTAAGTTTAACTCTGGTTAAGATTCCTCCTGCCCTGACATCTGTAACAATGTTGAAGCTGTGCAGATACAGCTATCTTTTTTATAGCACTGGATAGATGAAACTACAAAAAACAATAATGTTTGTCCCTTGACAAAGAACAGCTTTGTGTAAACATCTGACAAAAACGGCAGATAAAGGAGAGTGGCTCAAAAAGCTTAATGTGATGGCCTGAGATTGGTCCATCAATGCAATCCTTTTAAAAAATTTCATTTAGAGGCTTCAAGAAAAAACAAACAAACAGAGGAGCATTAGAAACCGACGAGCTCGACTAACTGCCGGCACATTTGTCACGTGTGGTTCTCACCCGGGTGCCACATTAAATGAGACTCCAGTTTGGATTTCTGATTGAATCTTTTTCCACAGATATCGCAGGAGTACGGCCTCTCGATCGAGTGGGTTCTTTTGTGAACGTTCAGTATGGATTTTTGATTGAATCTTTTCCCGCAGATGTCACAAGAATACGGCTTCTCGCCGGTGTGGATTCTTTCATGGACCTTCAAGATTGATTTTTGGTTGAATCTTTTACCGCAGATGGCGCAACAATAAGGCTTCACTCCCGTGTGGATTATCTGGTGTCTGATCAGTTTAGACTTAAACGGGAATGCTTTCCCGCAGGTGTCACATCTAAACTCGCACGTTTTACCCGTGCGAGTACAAAAGGGAGTCCTCAGCGTGATAGGATCGTGTTCAGCGACGCTTTTCTGACGTCTTTTCTGTAGCTTTGTTTCTTCATTTCCAGTTGGTCCCGAGCTGGGTTCTGGTACCTCAGAACTTTTCCCCGATATGGTGTCTATGGACTCCTCTCCTGAGAAACTCAGAGCCTCGACGGGATTCAAACATAGAATTTGATCTCCACAGCGATCACCTTCAGCACAAGTAAGAGTCAGCAAAAAGCTATCAGTCTCTTGTTTCAGGACAAGCTGCTCTTTGTCCTGACTGGTGCAGACTTCCCCGTGTTCGTCTTCAATCTGTCCATACACCGAGTCCTTTTGGTCCAAACTAGAGTTCCTGTCCTGGACACAGAGCTGCTGTTCGGTTTGGACATCCTTCACCTTGAAGAAGTTTTGTTGTGGGAGTTCTGTAAGGGAAAGTGAGAGAAAAAAAAAAAGTAGGTGACATAAGTAGGATGTCAGAGAAAAGTAGTTGTTAAATACAAGTAGCTTTAATATGTGAATGTATGCAGAGTTACGCCACAGGCAAATTTGCCTTCCCTTCCATATTTAACTTAAACCGTTGTTTTTAAATCTGATTTTATTCAACACTTGGGGACAAATTAATATTGAGAGTGAAGTGAAGACAAGAAGCTAACTGTCTGCGTATTTTTCCTTGCAAGGAAAAGTCAGAGAGTTAGAAAGAGTGACAAGCAGCGTGAGAAACAGTGATGTACAGTTCGTTTATTTTTTTGGGTTTTTTATAATCACATTGTACATGTACACCACACCCCCTGCACTGCAGTCAGCAGCGTTTTGTGTTTTCTGATTCATCCTGCTACGTTATATATTCATTCTACTTCTGTATTTATACATTGTTACTCCTATATTCTATTAGATTTTTTATTCTTTTTATTTTTCAACAGTTTTATCTTTTCCTTTATATTTTAACTAAATGTTATTTAAGTGCATTTTTTTTGTTTCTATGACGTGCAATATTTGAGATAGTCCAAGAATTCCATTACCGATAATGACTGGTTCCTGTGTACGGCACTAAAAGTTTGAAAACACCGTTTCACTTCCTTATGAAGTTTAACTTCATCATCTTCCTCATGAGAAGTTTACTCATGACTGTGACACCTGCAGCTCTCAGTTCTGCACTGTACTCCATCTACAGTGCTGAGACTGCCTTTGTGAGTTTTATCTTAAAATCAACTGTGCACACAATGAAGACTGTGAGACGAGCCTCTCAGTGCAGCTGCTCCTCGGTCCTGCCAGGATGCTGTGGAGGGGGTGTTTATTGTTCACCATCAAAGAATATAACTTCCTCCTCATCCGCTACTCCACCACAGTTCTGAGGGGGTCCAGCTCCCTGCCTATCACAGAACTGGCCATTTTCACCATTTTCAACATGTCCCTGCAAGCATTGAAGAGACGGCTCTGTCCCTTTCTGTACACCGTAACTATGTTGGCATTTTCCAGTACCACCCCCATGTATTTAGAAATTATGTAACTGTTTTTCTTCTTTTGTTTTGTTAGGATATCTCCTCAGGGTTTCGTTTTTAAAATTCCCCACTCTGAACCGAAATTAAACTCCTTCTAGAGCCTGTGAATAGAAGTACATATTGTTACATCTGGGCCCTTTTGATGTTGTGTCAGACAGTAACTGTAATGTCTACCTGACGAGCTGTAACGTAACAAAATCATACTTTCATATACACCTCTGCATTCCTGACTTGAATCTTATTTACTGCGAACTGGGAGAAGAAGACCTGACCCCACAGCCCACTAAAAATGATCTATAGCTGACATCCTGGTATCAAACACCCCAGTACACCCTTCTTTTGTTCTTTGTCCACGTCCTGCCTGGTCAGAGCTCGTTTAACTACACGAGGAGGGCAGGTGGTCACAGCGTCATGACGGATCAGATTAAATCTAATTTAAATCTAAATTCACATCTGCCATGATCCAAAAAAGTCAGGTTTTGAACGGTGGAGACCCAGCACAAGTTGACTTTATGTTTTTAAAGACGAGCGAGCTTTTCCAAACCTGTCCTGTGTAACTTTACTTGAGGCTCCCAGATGATGGTGAGCAGTTTGCGCTGGCGGTTGATCTCATTCTCATAATCGACGATAGTCCTTTCAAAGACCTTCACTATCTCGTCTGCCGCAGCAGTTAGTCGCTCGTTGACAAACTGTTTTAAACACTTAACGGAAGACATCGTTGCCTCTTCACAACTGAAATAGCCATCCATGACTCAACAGTGGCGACGTGGTTATTCCTCTTTTTTTTTGTTTGTTTACAGCCGCAGTGTGTCACACTCAAGAGATCCGACATTAAAAGTAAGTTCTCATATAGTTCCGCTTTCATTTGGTGATGATGAACAAATTACTCTTTTGAGCTTTTCACGGTGACTTCCTGTTATTTTCTCTTCCCTACAACTTTGGACACAATTTGGTAAAAGCTACGATACACACGTGGGCTAGAGAGAACTTTACACAGATCACTTCCAAAAAGTCTTGTTTTCCTGTTGTTTGGGAATGTAGAATTAGTGCCAGCAAAAACTAAAAACTCTTGCTGCATTGAGGTGGAGGTTTATGAAAAGAAAAGAAAAAGATACTATATTACTGACCGGTTTGTATGAGCAAAAGTTTCTGTGTGTACATTTCTCTAAAGTTTAAAGTACACACACAAAACCTATCAAATCGAATTTAGTGCTTTCTAAGTATTCATAAAGTTGTATATAAGTCAAAAAATCCGGCTAGAAATGAATCATTGTCAGAGTAAGCAGCAAACAGAACACACAATCACAATCAAATCTATCACTTCTTAGCAATAGAAATGGAGGGTACCTGCCTTTACAGTGTCAGTGAACAAAGATGACTAAAGAATAACACAAAAATAATTCATGGAACTCGAGAAATCAAAATGAAATATGTGGCTAATTAGTGTGAGTCAAGTATTTCCTCTAGAGAATTTTCATAAAGAAATATAACTTTTCTCTCCACCTTTTGTGTTCTGCCCGTTCAGCATCATACATGGGTTTTGTGCTGCGCATGGATTTCTGTAGTGGATTACAATCTTACTCAAAAGCGGAGTATCAGAGGAGCATTGAAATGTTTTTGAAAATTCTTACAGGCTCCTTTTGTTTGCATCTTAACATAAACCAGGCCCTCAGGTGTGTTACCATAGCCCCGGAGCAAGATTAGACAACAGTTGATCGTGTTCTTTTAGGCCACAGTGTGGTGTACGAGGGATGGTCGCCATCAAACAGCCAATGTGTAAGATGGTACAGGAAGAACTCTGCTGACACAGATTTGGTCGAACAAAAAAACCTTTTATTGCCAACCAGGTCCATTGCAGTATTACAGAATGATGCATCAAATCTGGAGAGATCTTCAATGCCCAAAAGTCTGTGCAATCTCTGTCTCACTGTGGACGTTTCTCCCCTTAAGTAAGGAAAAACCTTCCCCTATTTGGTGACCCTGCAGATGCTGCGCGGTCCTGTCCACAGGCATATAGCCAGAAGATAAGGTATAAATATCTGGTGAGCCTCCCCTAGATGCACTAATGGGGAGTGTGTTATTCTCAAAATGTTTGATGTTCGACTTTATGTATTTCCTACCTTGAGACGCCCTGTTTCCTGAACTCCTTCCCACAGCTGGTAAGTATCAGACACCACAACAGCTTTGGACATTTCGAAGGGTGACTGTTCAATCTCTTAATTTTCTTTCCTCCAGTTTCATGAGATAGCTTTTAACACAGATGTAACAGCGCCGTGGATGGAGAAATAATGGTGGTTCACATCTGTATCATGCAGTCATCATAGGAGAAACCTAAACGCACGCTATGATTATATGTCAATAAGTTAGCAGAACTTCAAGCAAAAATCTGTATTTTTTCAAGGTGAGCTTGATTTGTCTGTCTCTTTCTCTGAGTTGGTAGAAGCAGCATGCAGCAGTATCACTATGTGGACACCACATGTCTACCAGCCCCAGTTCAGTGAGATAGCCTCCACAGGTGCTGCGTCCTGGATGGAAGTACTGATGATGCAAGGGGTGCTTGTACTTCTCAACTACATCCTTTCTAATGAAGTCGTTTTCTAAAGTATCTCCATAAATGATTCCTCACTGTCAAAGAGGTACATGCATCGATGAGTATACAGCTACCTTTCAGAACATGCTGTAGTATTAAGTAACATTACAAAGTTGCACATAAATCTACAAGTCAGAAAAATAAAACTAGTAAATGGGGACGTGAATAATAATATTTCTGCTGAGAAAGCATTGGTCCTGGCACTCGTGTCTGACATCCAGGACAACGAGTTACGTTTTTGGTTCCTGTAACAACTTTGAACAACTTTTGTTAAAATTATAGTTAAGAAAAACCTTACTCAAGAGGGGAAAAGAGGAAGGGAAGCTATAATAGAGGAAAATGAGGAGCAATAATGAAATGAGGAAAAACCCAACGATTTACTAAATTTATCATCTAAAAAGACAGAATTGAACTGAGCTTTCAAAAAAATCAAAATGTCATCAGGTATGTTACATAATGGTTAATCATCTCAGTGAATCTTGTAAGGATACTTTATTGGAATTATATAACAAAGTTTGCAAAAGTGGGAAACCAGGAAAAGATTGCTCGAATCCAGAAAAATATATAGCAATTATGTTAATCTCCAACATCTGCAAAATTATGGAGATGTTGCACACTCCCTACCAGTTGGTGGCGGTAATGCTGAAACTTAACAAAGAGGAAGTTCATGTGGTCCGGTCCTCTGTTTCCAGACGGAAACATTTCGAAACGGAATTCTTTCCTGTTTGTCATGTTGCTATGTTGGTCAGTGTTTACCGAATAAATAATTTAGAAAAGAAGAAATAAAATTTGAGGAGTACGGCTCTAGCTCTAGCATTTCATCTGTAATATACGTTCGGCAAATTGCACAGGATCTAAATGGGTGCACATTATTGCGCCATTTGCAGACAAACAACGTTCTCCGGAAAGAAACACATCTTCGAAAAAAATCATCAAAGCAGACTTAGAGTGGTTCTTCTGAAATTTTTAGAAAAGGTAAGCACGTTAAAGTCTACAGATTCATAATAATTGTAACATTTGCAGTATTTTATGCTCACATCTCCGACGTTGGTGAACACGATCACGCTAACGTTAGCCGCAAACCATCGGTCTCCCAATAATCTTGCGTGTCCTATCTATTAAATAATAGTAATGCATTACTGTTTTGTCATTCGCATCGTATACAGTAGCACTTTCTGATTCAAATAGATGTATAATTCAATGTTAATTAAACGGAATACGGAGTCCTCTCAATATTCTGTTGCCTGAGTAGGCTATATTTTAGCATCGCTCTGAACTACAACAGACAAAACCAAAAGCAGGTATACGTCAGGAAAAAAAAAGGCTTTAAAAACCAACATTACACACATAGCCACTATGTTTCATAAAGCAGAGCAACGGGGAATAATTTTTATTTTTAATATAAATTTTGTGCAGTTTGTTATTGTTTTATTAATTGTTTTGTTGGTGCTTCGTGGTGTTTTGCTACGGCTTTGGTTACGTTACCGTTTCATTCAGTGTTGATTTGTGTTTCACCTCAACGCAAATTTATCCAAAAAAAATATATTTAAATTTTTTTTTTAATTTGATTTATTCTATGTTTTACACCAATCGTTTTTATGGTTTAGATTATAATTAATTTAATTTGTTTACTGCTTGTGGTTTTCTTCGACTGTACATTTGCGACGCAATGTCTCCAATTTTTTAACTTTCTTGTTTCATATCAATTCAATTTTCACTTGGTATCATCCTTTTTTTTTCTTGCCCTTCACCTTCATCTGTAACATTTGACAATTATTATGTTTATTTATATATCTAAATTTATAACTGCTAATAACACCCTCCCAAAATTACACACACACTCATGAAGGTAATAATGGCAATTGCCTTAGATTTCTTTTTTTTAGTTTTAATTTTAACACAAGTGCAATTTTTTTGCATTTTCTGTCTGTTTCATGTCTCCCAGGTGAAGGAAGCTCGCAGAACCCTTAAAAAACCCCAAGTAGAAAAGTTTGATTGCACCCAGCACAAGAAGACATTCTGGTGCTACTGCTGCGGGCTTGAAGTTGAAAGAAATGTTACAGACGACAACATGACCGTGCTGTACGGAGGACTGTTGGAACACATGGCTACGTAGGTTTTATGTTGTTGACTTTTATTTTAGTTCTTTGGTTTGCCTGGAAGCATTGTGGTAACCTATCTCTGCTTGCAACACATGTTTTAGCCTGGTTTGCACATATCTGTCGGCCTCTTAGAGGAGTTATTCGTTTTTGAAAAATGAACATTTTAAGGATTTTGCTTACTTGTTTTCCCTGCAAAATCCTACAAACAACTGTGCTTTGCTTGTGTGAGGTTACAGAAATCTCACACGCTTTTCTTTTGCTTCAAAATGTGTTGGATTTCAGTCCAGAACACAAGAAGAACACTCACAAGTTCTGGTGGGACAATAAAGCCGACCCAAAGTTGAGAGACAGAGTCATCATCACAGAGGAGGAAACTGAAAGGTGGGCCGGCCTAAAAGTCTGCGTTATCATTATTAAGGTTTGGGTCGAAAATAAAAGATTTACTCAGCTGGTAATGTTCTTTCTTTTCTTTTTTATTGTCTAGATTTAAATCCGAGGTCACAAAAGTGTTGGAATCCTTTGTCGAGAAGGAGGATGAGTACGTTAAACAGGTAATGCAAAAATAATTTAGATAATAAAGATTGCACCCGTGAGCTGGCATGCTTACACCTGCTTTTTGGCTAAATTTGGACACAATCTCTTCATGGAAACACAGATATACTGCAAATCTGATAGACCTTATCCTAGTCAAATGCTTTTTCAGTCAAGACCAAACTAATGGACGGATATGACAGATGTGTCCTACAGAATGATATCTCCTTAGGATGATAAATATTTTCATTGTAATATTTTTCTTTCTGTTTTATCTTTGCATGGTTTGCAGGAAGCTGACGTTATCCGGGCCCGGGAAAAGCACCGTCAGGAGGTCTTTCAGTCTCTTTTAGAGGTTTGTTTTCCAAGGATGCAGTGGCAGTATCCATGGCTGTGGCCTTGATGTGTTCTTTTTCTTCTTCTTCTTCTTCTTTTTTTTTAATGTAAGATGTAAAATTGTGAATATCAAGCAACAATAATCACTTGGAAATTCCTTTTGAGACTGGGCTGAAGACAGATTAGTGCTACGTTTATATTAAATTAATCAGAGTAGAGCAAACCTGAATGTAAAATGATTTGAGCAGAGCTCTGTTGCGTAATTTAAAACCATTGTCCACTTCATCAAGCTTAGTTGTATTTGAATAAAGTGAAATTACAAAGATTCCTGCTTACAAAAGCAAAATGATATTAAACACGACTGGAACACGGTAAGTGGTAAGTTTACAAGTTAAACTAGTCCGTTGATAAAAAATTCATAAGCGTACAACTCAGTCTGATTCAGCGAGTCCCTGAACTTTCTTCAGGAATTTCATCGCTTTCATTATTATATCTCAGAAATAAAATAAATAATCTTATTTGATTGGGGTAACCGTAAAAACTGAGTTCAGTTTTGACGTAAAGTTATAGTTTTTAAGTGAAAGGCTGTGCTTTATAGTTAAATCAAAGAGAGGAAGGTTGCGTTAACATATAGAGCAAAGTGGTGTGTTAGGATTGCTGTGATACAAGCTAAAGTGAAGCACAGCTAGATGTCAGACTTTCCGCTGTGAACCACTGTTGGCTTTTCCTGAATCAATACCAGCGCGACGAAGAGCAGGAGTTGTCCAATGGACCAAACAACAGCAATGCATCTGCAGAGGGTTCTCTCAGGTAACACTGTTTCTTTATGGTTATTATTCCTTTTTTTTTTTTTACATAGTATCTGTCATAGTGTTTTTTTTTTAATCTTCCTTTTTTGGGGAAGCTCATTTTGTCTCCTTTGGAACAGCTCTCAGTTTCAGCCTCAAGGATCAGGCCAACATCAGGGCAGCAGCCTTGTCGACTCAATGGCTGAGGTGCAGTGGGCTCCTACAGGACAAGGCCTGACTTTTATTGGTTATCAGGTACCCAGACGGTTATCATTAAGAGAGATAGAATGATGAGTATTTTCTTTGTTTTATATTTTTTCACATACACTAAAATAGATCACTTTTTCCGTCCTCTGTTCCAGGATTCAGCGAGCAGTGGAAATGTTCATACAGGTAATGTGAGGTGCCTTTTTGTAAGGGTTATAAAAAAAACAAGTTGGCTGAAAATATACTATAAATTTAGGTGAACAATGCAAAACTTTGGAAAGTATACAAGGACATATTTTGATTTTTAAATTAATGTGTCTTCCCAGTTTTTTTTAAAGTTTTTTTTAATTAGATCCTGATGTGTCTTAATTCCCTATCAGTGTTGTGTTGAAACCTGGAGATTATTGTGTGATCATGTGTTACTGCTAAGCTACTGCGAGTCTGACGCTTCGTTTCATAAGAATATGATAACTCTGCCTGGCCGTGGCCGAGCTGCTCCTTATTATTTTATATCTGGGGCGTCCTCTGTAGAATGCTGTACAGAACCCACACATGCTTTGCACACTTACGCATACATGTAAGAATTTTTATTTTTGCAGAATAATTAATGCAGTCCAAATGATGTCAATGTTAGCTTTGAGTAATTTTCTTTATTATGCAGCATTTTCCAAGTTAATTGTTGTGTCAAAAAAGATCTTGGCCCTGTCTGGATAATTGTTAAATGACTCAACAACTCTGGCTTGGCACAAAAGGGAACACAACAGCCAGGTGCACACGCTAATCTTCCATGAGGATTCTATGGTGGGCACAGCTCCCTTTTTCTTTACAGAAACCCATCTATTGACTGTAAATGTCGTAGTCTGACAACAACAATACGATAAATTAGCCTTAATTATCTCAGAAAAGTATGAAAAAATTCTTGTCCAACAACTGGTGTCATACTTGTTCCCTGGGAATTAATGGATTCATTAATTTAGTGGGTGTTACCCATGTTTAAAAAAAGGACGTCTAAACGCACTTCTAGTGTAAAACTGGCATCAGTATCTTCTGTGTTTCAGACTCTGGCTGTTTTGTTTAGGGCTGTCATCTCATGCTGAAGAGTGAAAGTGGGGATAAACCAAACACCTCCTTGATGGGATTTTGTTATAATTAAGTGTCTTAATGTCTTGCAACATAGAATGTATCAAGAGACACATTGAATTGATAAATCACCCTTTCTTTTCCATTGCTCTTGCCCACTTTTCAAAGCTTAAGTGGATTCTTTAATAGCTATGAGCTCTGTGTTGTAGGTGCCGTCCCTCCTTGGCTCCAAGACGATCCTCTGGAGGGGTCCTCTGGAGCTGCAGCACAGCCACAGATCGGCCCATCACTGCAAGACTTCCTCAAACAGAGTATGTGCACAGTTTGAACGAGGAAAAAGCCCGACCACTAATGTTTTATTGCTTGTATAAGTTTACTAGAACGTCTTGTCGTTCAATTTATGGCTTCGTATGCATGATGCAACTACAAGGAAAAATCCTAAAACTAAACGACATATTTATCTGATCTTGATCCAACTTGGTCCGATGAAATGATTATGGCAAGAGTGACTTGTGAAAAGAAGGAGAAAGAACTCTGTGACTAACAGGGGCGTATTTGTCTTTTACCAGAGGAGCAGCAGAAGCTGAGGAAGCTTCCACCAAACAGAGTGGGGGCTAACTTCGATCACAGCTCACATACGGACGCCAACTGGCTTCCCTCCTTTGGTAGGGTGTGGAACAGTGGTCGACGCTGGCAGTCAAGGTCAGTTAAAAAAAAAAGTCTTCTCAGCAAAATTATTGTAAGCCGAGATTCCTCAAACTCAGTCTGATTCATTTTATTTCCACACACTTGTACTTCAGGTCATCAGTACTATGTCAGGGTGTGTGCAGCAGGGTATTAACAGGGTTTAACAGGGAAATTGCACCTTAAAGTGATACTCCGGAGTAGATTCAACCTGGGGTCATTTGAACCGTGATATCCAGCCAAGTAGCCCACCCGCAGTTTTTCCGATATTGGCTGAACATCAGCTGAGTTACTGAGTTATCCCGAACAGCTTCGTACAAGGGTTAATGGATCCTGGCAGTATCTCCAAAATTACCACACTAAAATCACATGCCATGACACCAAACTTCTACAGTAGTACAAATATGGTCTGTACTCACAAAGCGATGCATTTGGAAGTTTGAAAATAGTCCAGGAGTTGATTATTATCAACACAAGCCTAATAGCTTCTCTGCAGCTAAAGCTGCGTCGACGTCACTTCTGGAGCTGGGAGCTTCAAAGTAAGATGAGGGTTGATCTACTACTGTAGACAACAAAGTATATGCTATATTCTACATGATTTTTTATGAATTTTTACGTTGTAGAGTTGTGAAATTATTTTATCAATGGAGAAATTGAGCAGCCTTGCTTTGTTGTCTGCAGTAGTAGATCAACCCTCATCTTACTTTGAAGCTCCCAGATCAAGGAAGTGACGTTAACGCAGCTTTAGCTGCAGAGAAGCTATCAGGCTTGTGTTGATAATAATAAACTCCTGGACTATGTACAAACTTCCAAATGCATCGTTTTGTGAGTAGAGACCATATTTGTACTACTGTAGGAGTTTGGTGTCATGGCATGTGATTTTAGTGTAGTAATTTTGGAGATACTGCCAGGATCCATTAACCCTAGTACGAAGCTATTCGGGATAACTCAGTAACTCAGCTGATGTTCAGCCAATATCGAAAAAACTGCGGGTGGGCTACTTGGCTGGATATCACGGTTCAAATGACCCCAGGTTGAATCTACTCCGGAGTATCACTTTAATGAAGATGACTGTAAATGTGATCAGCAGTAAATGATGTGATACTACCATAGAGTACATGTACATATTAGCCGCCTCTGTTGATATTTAATCTCCAATGCACCTGAAATTTGAGAGATTAGATAGATCCCTGTCGGCGACCTTTGTCACCCTGAGCTTTGAAATAAAATTCTGAATCAGTCACAGCTCCAAGGTACTTCTGTTGAGATACGCGTAGCCTCTCCCATGACAGAAAGATTAGTGTGCAGTTTAAAAAAGGATTAGAAATCTTTGCTTGGATCTAAACTTTTGACAGGTACACTTTTCTGTAATAGCAGCTACTTTTGTATGCGATCATTAGTGTGCATGAAAACCCACCGGCTTGATTTATAGTAGTTTACTCTGCTATTGCTCTAACAGTCAAATGTTGTAGAGGGGAAATCTTTCAGGTTCGTTTGAAATTTACTTTCCTGTCTAGTTTTTTGGATCAATTCAACCCAAGCAACCTCAAGACGCTCAGTTTAGATGGATGTAAAACCTCATACTATCGTTCATGTGTGTTATTGCACAAACTGAACAGATCTAAGATTAGATGGAAAAGATCCTGCAAGTACACTGCAGACAGATTTCCTTTCTGCGAGTTGCTTTGGGAAGTGATCTTCAAGCTCCAGGAGCTGACGGCTAGGGTATTTCCTCCCGTTATTATTACTACTGGTTGGACAGGACAGGACAGGACAGGTTAGTGATTAAGCATTGCAGAAACACAGTAATTTGCGTTTTATTTTTCCTTCTTATTCAAGCAAACTTCCAAAGATACGGCTTTTCTATGACATAAGTTTGCTCAAAATAAAACTCGGTATTGGCCATCAAACTTATTTTTTTTCCCTGTTGTGCCTTACCCATACAGCTTAATTAATCAGCTTCACTGTTCAAGGCAGTTACATTTTTTGCTTTTTCCCCAACAGGCACCAGTTCAGACAAGAAGAAAGGCAGAAGAAGAGACAGAAGAGGAAGCAGGAGCCCGGCGCAGAGGGCTCAAAGAAAGCAAAAATGACTGAACAGCAGACCAATTCTGACACATAAAGCTTTGTGTGTGAGAGTTTGGGTTTATAGTGATGCACATAGTTTGAATGAGAGCCCCCCCCCTCCCATGTCTTTTGAGCCATTTGTTGAGATGCTCAAGCTAAAGAGACACCCGAATGTTAGGAAAATGTCTTGAATGTTTGCAGTAAAGGTGCTTGCTGTAGTAAACCGAAGGTATTGGACATGTTATTTATATTTGAAAGTCACATTTGAAATCACATTTTCAGAGTTAAAAGCTACAATACGACACTCTGTTCCACTCAGATAGTCTTGTTCTTAAGCAACCTACTCCAAAATTGAGATATTTCAAACAAGTTGGTTGTACTCCACCTTAACTGATCAGTAAGCAACGGTGTTTAATCAGTTTGAACATAGTTACTAAGCTCTGAGGACAACTTGACTGTGAAACAGTGACGAAAGGGAACAGTAGAGGGCGCAACGTAGTCTCCTTTGCAAACCCTGTGTTGCCTGCTGAGGAAAGCAGTTGGTCTGAAACAAAACTGCTAAACTCGGGTGATATTGGTCATCTTGAATGTAATACATCCTTTTTTTTTTATTACGTGAAAATGAGAACATTTCTGAACAATCAGAATGGGAGCAGTGGTCCGTTTTTTTTTTTTTTGTAAACAAATCATTAGCTTTCATTTCCCCTCAGATCATGTTATGTAAAGAATTACTGGAAAAGCCTTGCAAATGCAAACACTGTCCCTTTATAGACGAATAATGGCTTTTAAATAACTGATTTGTGGTAAATGGCGTGTTGCTGTATAATTTATTTGGTCTCAATACGATAAGCTATTTTAAATTGTGTTCTTTGAAACGAGTAAACCAACTTGGTCTGAGGGCAGTTGGTTTCTAATCTGTGTCGCATGGGGGATCTTTTTGATATCCAAAAGCTGGATAAAAAAAACTTTGGATCTCAAGCACGTGGACACAGGGTTGCGGATTACAATCAACATTTGGTGTGCTTTGTTGTATGCACACGATTTGCGCATAAAAGAAATGTGATGGAGAAATTGGTGTTTTTGTCTTCTTGACACAAAACACAAGCCCCGGTAAGCCTTTTGTCATCATGCATATCTCTCATAAAATCGCCTCCGATGTAATGGTGTTCTCCTGCATTGGCTGTGTGAGTGAAATGGGATGTGGTTGTTCTACCAAGAGGGTTATTAAAAAAAAAAAAGAAAAAGAATGAATAGCCCACAGCAGTAAATGCAATATCTTATTCCACTCCTTGAGCTTGCAGGTTCTTCTTTTATCTTCCCATGTCTCCTCTGCGTAGCAGAGTATAATAAAGCCCCAGTGTGCTGTGGGTAGATGGGCGTGGAGTCAGTGCAGCTGCAGTGTGAGGATACAACGTTTAGCTGATCTATTCTTAGCTCTGTGACATGGCTTTCGCTGATTCAGTACAAATGGTAGGGGGAAAAAGGGGGATTACGATATAGTCAGAAGAGTAAGCTGCGAATCTTTGTACATTTAACTATAGTCTGTGTCAAAAAATGTAATTTGTTTTCACTGCGGATTGGTTGTCAGTTGAGCATTTTATTGTCCTTTCACATAGTTTCCTCTTAAAATTTAAAGGGAATAGTGACTGCCGGGGTTTTAGCACAAAAGGCAACCCTGGCACTAAATACTGGGAGGGGACAAAAAGCACGTGTACTGGGTGGAATTTGAGGTAATCCACAGACCTATCACAGGCGCAAGTTTTTGAATACATCTGCATGTTTTAAAGTAGACACAATCTCTGAGTGCTGATTGGTTAGAGGGAATGGGAACAGCCAATCGTTTAAATGACAGGCGCCCAGCTGGATGTTAAGTCCCGCCTTCCACATAGTTTTCAGCAAACCCCGGAAATATCCCCTTAAAGCGACAGAGGGCGAAATTCAGGCAAAGGTTGTAACAACGAAAACAGCTGCGAGCACAAAAAAGAGAGATAGAGGAAGGGACGTAGCTTAGTCGGCCAGTAAGAGAGCTATGTGGCAGGACAAAATGGGAGGACGAAACTGAAGTCGACCGAGCTTTTCGCCCATCACGTAAACCCCAAATGTGTCTAACGACGTCTGGCTTCGCACTCTATTTGCGTTAGCTACCTGGAAACCGTCTACGTACCAGTAAACACGACAAAGATAGCAAAAAGGCCAAACTCCCAGGCGACAGGGACGCGTTAGTTCTGAGTACCTGGCTGTGTCTGAAACACCTAATTTGTGAGGTGAGTAACTTAAAGAATCTTACGATTTTACCATCTCGTTGTCTTTTGAATCTTCTGCACTGTGTGAACTTGTAAGTATATCTCTACACCAATTACACTAAAGGTCAAGGTATTTAACAAGTTATTTTGAAACGATCTATTTGATTGACGATTCAAAGTCATCATGTTCATGATTGTGAATGTGGGCAGAAAAATGCCTGGAATCCGGCCCGAGCCAGCTGATGACCTGACAGTAGCTTGCAGGATTTAGGGGGCGTTCCCTTGCTTTGTCTGCTTTCCTCACACTTTCTTTATGTGTGTGCATGCAGTGTGGGTTGGGTAGAGACGAAGTGATAGAAATCCCAGTGTTTTAATTACCCATGATGGATAGACGTCTGTGTGTATGTGGCATGAAAATGCACGTGTGAACATTTCATTTCCATTTAACTGCACAATCATTGTGCATCTATGGGCTGTGCTATAAAGAGGGATCAATCAGCAGTGGCATATATCTGTGAGATTATGACTTAGCCTCAGAGGTGGAGTGATGATGATCACTGTGAAGCTTACAGAGGAGAGAGGATAGCATTGTGTGCAGTGGGTGTATTGTTCCCTTGGATTGCACTTGGGAGTTGAATTGCATCATGCAGTGAAGAGGGCACTGATGCTTGCACTGCAATCGTGTTGCAATATTTGTAAAATCTATAAATTGATAGCCTTTTATTGCATTGTTATAATGCTCATGTGCAATGTCTCCCATTGTCCTGATAAGCATGGCTTGATGGCATTGGCATGTAATGCACACATGTTTGCACTCTCGCACTGTATCAGTCATATAGCATGCATGCATATAGGTATTCTGCAGCTGCCTCACATGTATGTAACCCGGAGGTCTGTGCACACACATGTAGCCACATTGCTGCAGCAAAGTCCACGCTGTTCTCTTAGAGCCACCCCCCACCTCTCTGTCTGGGAGAAAGCAGTGGGCTTTGTCCTCAGCTGAGTGTGACGTCATATGGCTCTTTGCTGTAACCAGCCCTAAAGGCGATGTGCATGTTGTTCAGCAGGCCCGGGTCTGGGCTTGTCCCATGCAACAAACACCTCGACTTAAGTTCCCAAATGCTGAAACATGCCTGGAAAGAAGATTATTGATGAATGGGGTCTGTTTAGGTAGAACAGAGAAATTTAGGGAAATCTTCTCATTTCAAAAGAGATGGAATGAAAGCTAGATCAAATGCTGCAACGCTGGTTGTGAGACTTCTTTAGCAATTTTATGCTCTATGCATACTACCAAGTTGAGTACATTGAATAATGTAAGACAGTGGTCATGACTGGTTTGTATTTTCTCATCTTAATATATGGAACCACAAGTGTCTAGTTAGGCTTTGTAAGGGATGAATGTAATATAGTTAACATGACACTAACTTGAGGCTGGTAATTCTATTGGAGCCCAGTTTCTCCTAATTCTGTCTGAATAGATTAGGTCCAGACAAGCAGTGTTACAGCTTCTTTAAAGCAGTAGCCTGCAAATGTACACAGTACCTCGCCTGCAAGACAGCTACAGTTTTACAGTTGTATTCATGGCTCGGTCATCTGATAATCTGTGACACTGTACGTTAAGGGACACAATTCATATTATGTTCCTTTGAGTATTCAGCCTGTCTTTCTACGAATTGAATGTACCAAAGTGAGTTATTGATGTTTATAGTTGCAAACTCTTCTGTAGCATCCATATCTGACATTACTTCGTATGGGATGTAAGTGGTGGTGGCTATTAAATGCTTTAGGCCGATGAGGGCTTGTTGTCGGTTCTCCAGTGTGTGTCCGCAGGATTTGATGTCAGAGATTACAAATGATTATGTGGGTTAGATCCAGTACTCAACACTGCTTTGGGGCCATATTGATTTCTAATGTGTGTGCGTGGGACTGCTTTTGTGTGCAAGCGTGTATCTAAATCACATCTCTTGAATTTAGAAAAAAATTTAAATCACATTCAAGGATTATGTTTACAGATTCCGCGAATGAACAAACAAATACGGTCTCACCAGCATTGGAATGTCACTGTAAATTTGATTTATAGCTTTTAACTATCACCCAGAACTGGTGTGGACTAGTCAACTGACAGACCAATGTCTCTTGTTTTAAGAAAACATAAATACCTTATACCGATTTTCTTTTTCTTTTTTTTTTTTCCTACTTTTCAAATGCGTGTTTGAAATCTTTCTTGTAAAAGTCTCTCTTAAAATCAGCTAATTCCTCAGAGCTTCTATTCAAAATAGCACATACATAACTTTGAGAAGTTCCACCTTATCCAAACATTTAAACTAAACCTAGCTTCTGGCTTACCAATAAAGGTCAAACTGTTTTAACAAGAGGAAGTAGTAATTTCGCTGTCAGGTCTGCAGTATCCCATCTTTATAACTATGTTCCTCCAGTGCTATCTTACTGCACTTACTCTATTAATGTATGTATCAGGAAGTGAGGGGAACACTATTGAATTCAAGAATGGTTGAGAATAAGTGACATTGATTGTTTCAGTGCTTTTAAACGATCTGATGACAGTTGGAACCAATACATTATAAAAATAAAAAAAACCTCAAAATAATGAGGCAGTCACCTGTTCTCCATTATACGTATAAGCATGTGATTCTGTTGTTTTATATTTCAAGTTCCTACTTTAAAAGTCTGTTCTAACTGACTCAAACAGGCTGTAAAGATGCATTATCATCTCTGATCACAACACTTCAGCCAGGTTGGATTGTCATTTTTAAAATGTTGCCTCTGATTGATCTGGGAAATAGTGGATAATATTTAGAATAAATAGCAGTGAGTTGATTGATATATATCATGAATTTGATTTTAAAAAAAAATCTTAAAGCTTAGAGGAAATGATCATTACATCTTTGAAGAGACTTTTCTTCCCTTGAGTCGGAGGGTTAGGGTTAAACTTTGTTTAGTGTTAAATGCCTTCATCTATTGGAGAGGCCCTCTTGCCTTTAATTTGAATTAAAGGTTTGAATCATCTGACAGCAGAAGCCAGGAGAGACAGAAGAGGATGCCAAGGAGACCATAGCAGCTGCTGAATTAATCAACATGGTTTGGCGTTACACCCAGAGAAGCAAAGTGCTTTGGTATCCAGTTATCTGTAGCTGTTATATTTCCAGCTTTTTAGTTTGAAATATTTTTGTGACAAACTGTATATTTACTTGGAATTGAATTCATAATGTGAGATTATCGTGTCATGCCTCCCTCAGATGTCACACATACTGAAAAGACTTTCACAAAGGGCACACAGGTGCATCCTCCGTCATACGTCCTACAGCAAGCCTCCTCTCTCCTTGCTCCTCTTTCCTTCAGTATACATTTTAGGAAATGACTCATCTTTCAAAATATTTGGGTGAGGATGGTTTCCTGGTCACAGGCAGAAGGACAGAGGAGAAAGGAGAGGGGGCAAGGAGTCACAAAGTAAACAAATGGGATGAGCCATTAGCTTTGAACATTGTTGTGTGCTGCCGTGAGACATTAGTCTGACATTGCCTGGAAAATCTCAAGACACGGAAACCCCGACAAGCCTGAGTTTCTTTCCCCTCAGAGAAAAGAGTCCCATTCCTTTGACCTGTTCATCACCATTGACATCTCTGTGGTGGTGTCAGCCTGGCTCATAAGAGACATGGCAACCTCATGTTTTCCTGGATGGGATCCTGCATGACATTGAAGTACTTGTTGATTACCTTTCTCCAACGTCAGGAGGATTTTTAATCTTCTGACGATAGAGGTAGGTTGCCTTGTTTTTAATCTAATTTCCTGCTTAGTCCACTACAACTCCTTCCTTGTTACTGCTCCCGTGTCTACCATCAGAACTCTGCAACGTTTCAGCCTAAAACACCCAAATGGGCCTGAAATTTATGCTCGAAGAGATCCAAAATCTGCGAATATTGGGCTGCTTAAAAAAAATTGACCAGCTTCTTTCATAGCTGTAACTTGCACACTTCTGGATCGTCCTCTATGAGAATGAAATGATGGAGGGAAAGCATTTTATTTAAAAAAAAAAAAAAAAAACAGAAAAGGCTGGCTTTTGAAGGCTTTCTGGGGCGAGGTCATGAGTGACCATCTGGACATTTTAGCCATTATTCTGAGGACTCGGTCAAGGTTTTTCTCTTGATTTTTGTCCCTGCTCAGCTTCCTCTGCAGGCTAAGAGCCACATTTTATAAACATCTTATGTCTTGTGCTTGCTCTTGTCTTTTTAAAAAAAAAAACAATCCTTAAGCACAGGTACTGATGCACTGAAAAAAAACTTCAAGTCATGTTTACTGTAAATGCAATGTGCACACATTTTTGGAGGAGATATAACTAGTGCTAGGTTCAAACTCATTCATTTTAGGTCGCTTTGAACAAAACATGAATGTATTCTTGGCTTCCAAAAAAAAAGCACCAGCATTAATAATGAGTAATTGTTGGAAGTCATATATATCTCTGCATTATATAGGTCAGCACAGAGCTTATCAAACTATGGCCAGTTCACTCTCGGCTCCTATACCGTTCGTTTTCATTTCGCTCCTCCTGTCCATTGCTCTCGGTGACGATGTTATTTGTCTTGTTCTCTGCCCGTGCGGTTTATATTCCCATCTCCATCTTGCAGATGTGGTTTTCTCTGATGGGAACACAGTGGGGTATTTCCTGCTGTTGAAACATTTTTTGTATGTTTCACGAGTTTCCAAAGAGTTTTTAAGTGGGTGGTATACAGGTCCAGTTTCAAAGAGCACATAGCTTTACGTGTATGTTTGAATCTGTTAAGTAGGCCTTCAGAAGCATGTGGAGTCTTGGAGCATCACAGAGGCTGTTCTGTATCTTAATTTGTATGCAAATTTCTGCAGTGTTCATGTGTAATGGTATGTCTCCCTTCTGTCTGTGGCTTGATGTAACAGTGGACATGGAAACATGCAGTCGGGCTTGACGCAGACAGAAATGGGAAATATGAGGAAATGGCGCAAGAATATGACGGATAAATGTCTTTGTGTGGATGAACCTGCTTTTGTGACATCATTAGGACCCTTTAAGTTTTAAATATAAACCTTCTTATGCATCCTGAAGGCAACCACAGTGCTGTCACATTGAGGAAAAAAATCATTTTAGTTCCTGCCTATAGTTAATTGTAACATTTAAACTGACTTATGGGTTAAACATAAATTAGTTGGGTTGTCCACAATGAATGGAAGTCAGCGTAATCCGTTAACCGTGTTTGTGCAAGCTTGTTTGTGTGTGTGTGTGTGTGTGTGTGTGTGTGTGTGTGTGTGTGTGTGTGTGTGTGTGTGTGTGTGTGTGTGTGTCGGATTGACCTCGGGAGTAACTCTGATCAGACCTCTCTTTGACCTTTACTTTGAAACCCCCCCAGACTGAAGTGGATGAGAGATTCTACATATTAGTGCCCAAACACATACGCTTACGCCATTTAATTTAACACTTGTCCTTAAAGTTATTGTGAAAATGTTGCACTTTGGGACCTAATTTTCCTCTGTTTTGAATTTTGATGACATTTGTCCAACTGATATAGGTGTGAAAGACCTCTCACTGTTATCGTAATCTTCTTGAGCATCCACTTTGGTTGGTAATCCTTTCTACCATCTGCTTTGCTCAGTAATCAATCATCAGTCAGACTGGCTGGTTGAATAGTGACAGTGGGCTGGTTAGATATTAGTACTTTTTTTTCCTTTCACTCCCCAGATGATAGACTGGACTATATTCAGTGGCTGTTAGTCAAAGTAGGTCATTACTGCCATGCTATGAGTTTTCCAAGCATGAAAGGGAAAAAAAGGGAAAATTACTTTATTTCTATACATTACTTTTATTACTTGTTACTATAAATATATCATAAAAAGGTACACACCAAGTAGCATACACCAAGTAGTAGTCAAAGGCCTAGAAGAGGGAGAAGAGAAAGAAACACTTGCAGACAGTGTGAGGTAAAAGAAGAGATGGGTGAAAAGACATGCGTCTGAATTCAGCGTGAGAGGAAAAAGAGGATTGGAGGAGTGAGAGGGAGCTTTATTTCCTGTCCTCCATGAATAGGCAATATATTTCTCTGGAACATTCCTCTGCGCTGGCCCAGCCTGTCACCAAGACTCAGCATGCCACACTCCTTCTCATCTCTGGAGTTCCTCCTACTGCCCTCTGTGTCTCTACTTTTTCTTGTGTGAATCGGTCACATAGGTCACATATTACCAGTGGTAGATGTGACTCAGTAGTCAAACAAGCATACTGGAAAAGACGAAAAATAAAAATGATTGATGTAGAAAAGAGGACTGGAATCAACAAATTTACACTGAACTTTAAGGGCCTACTTGCACGTTCAAAAAACTTTTCTTCAGTTACATGCACAGATAAGTCGAGCCACAGTTACAGCTTAATTTGGTCTTGTAACAGGCCCACTGTCTGTGTCCTTACATTATCGGGTGGGGAATCGAGTTATTAAGTGAGGTATGTCCAATGTTGCAACACACACACACACACACACACACAAAAGTGATGTTTTAAAACCAAGGTATAAAAACTGGACACAAAACAGAACCAAAAGTCAAAGGATCAGCTGCTAAATTATTAGTCATATTACACATTGTGTAACAATGCAATGCTAGGTTTTTGCAATGCCTGAAACCATTGGAGCTAGAGAATGAGAAGAAAGAAAGAAAGAAAGGAAAGATGAATTCTTAAATTGGAAAATAAAAATGGACATGACACAGTTCTTGTCTCTGTTGAGTGGGACTTCTCATGGCTCCGTTACTGTTGAGCCCCCAGTCTTGTAAACTGATGTACTGGGATAATTCTGCTGATGGTCACTTAAAAGCAGCAACTTGTTGGAAACCACTGTCAGCTATTTTGAGCCTCTGCATGTCATATGGGAGTCCATTAAATGCTCAGGTACATAATATTTAGGTCCAATCAAACAATCTATGATTTATGTTTAAATTCTCCAGTTGCTAAGGAAATGAGCACCAATGCTTCCTGCTCTACCATTTAGTAGAGCACATTTTTCACTGACTAAACAAAGATTAGAAGTGAACCACCTAAATCATCTCTTTAAATTTGATTTAGGTGTGCAATGCTAAAAGAAAGTATGCGTTAGGACATTACTTTTTCAAAATGTCATACTTTTGCCATAAAGTGTCATCCCAACCGTTTGTGAAAAAAGTACTGATTCTGTTTTTTATTGCTTCAAGGAAATGAGAAAATGCCATGAAACATTTGAAAAGTAAGGAAGGCATAGACACAAACATTCTATTCATACTTTCACTGCAGCTTCTGTTTCGAAGTCAAACAGAGTTTAGAATTGTACAATCAAAGCATTAAACATTTATCGGTCATATGAATATCTGATTTTCTGGAATGAAATGGTGAAAAAGTACAAACACACCCACATACACACAATGTCTTTCTATTGGCACTAAAGCTATTTTTACACTTTAATAAGGAAGTCTCTTTTGACTTTGGAGTGCAGATTTCTTTAACGCACAGCTGGTCAAACACGCCCTTCAAGAGAGAGTTCACCTCACCTCACCGCCCAGTTCGTTACGCTGCTCTACAAATGTAAATATATAGAAACCACTAGAGGTGGAAAACTGGCTGCATGTCATGCTATCTGATGATGATCAAGTTTTGGATCATAGCACTCAGTCTGTCTGGGAATCATTCCGAGGTCCTATCTTATTGTAAAAAGAAAGCTACCCCCCTAACTTTCTGTAGAGAAATAAGGAAATGTTTTAAAATAGAAAGGACATCACTCTGTGCCTTAGTACAATGATTGAAAATAGAAAATCAAAATACAATATTGTAACCATATTACAGCATGCACATTCATTGATATGTTGCAGTAAAACCTGACACATTGCATCATCAAATTCAAATGGTAATTCACTGTAAATATTAGCGTTGAAAGTTTCAGGCTAATAGACACCAATATATGCAGGAGTCTATGCATACTGAAAGAATGCTCCATGTGGTGCAGATACACCCATCTGAAATAGATAAGTCATTCCCACCCTCACATCACCTCCACTCGTACACTGTTTTTGTTCTTTTCCTCTCCAAGAAAGTGTAGGATTTAGACCTTGTTTCAAAACTTGTCTGTCAGAAGTGTAACAGACGGATTTGGATTTCGATGTTGGCTTTGGGCTGGTTGAATGCTGTCAGTTGAGGAAGTTGGGTGAACGCCCCTGAACGGAGTTGCTGTTGAGAGGCCTATAAAAACAGGGCATGTGTTCGACAGCATCTCAAATGCCAAAGCGAAAAAAAAAAAAAAATCCAACTCTGACATTGTCCTCTAAACATCAAAACAAACACTATTGTGTGGTCAAGTCAGGATAGAGTCAGTGTGAGTGTTTAATGGAATGTGAGTGAGTGTGCTGTTTTTTCAATGCATCTTTCTCCTCAGCTGCACCCACAGTACCCTTGAATGGGGGAGGGTCTTCATAGAGAAAACACGCCCTTTTTTCCCCAAACATGGAAACCAAATCAGCTCTTAAAGGAACAGAGGTTTGCAAGAGTTCGTGCGTTCATGTATGCTGAATCACAGGATCTCGCATACAGCCCAGCTTAGGAACATAAAACCCCTGTTATTGAGAAGGTTTTCAACGAGGTTTGCTCTCAGAAGCAGAAGTTGAGCCTATTTGGCAACAAGAACTTTGTCTCGTTTTAGTATTCACTCATTTGCTCTTTCTGTCTTGGTTCCTCCTCCCTCCCCTCTCTCCTTTTTCCCCACATCTCTATATTTGGAGGTACGTAGCTGAGGACGTGTCTTGTTTTTCAACCTCTTTGCTGCTCACCTATATGGTTCACGACACTCACACTTTAAAGAGCAGGCTCACTGAATCCATCTGTGAGCGTGTACATACGGAGCTGGACAAGGAGTCAGATAGTCACTGAAAGTTGATCATTATATGTAGATTCTCAAGCCAAAATGCCAATTTTTTTCTTTTAAAACTGTACAACTTTATGTTTGGATTGTTCATATGTTTATGACTATACGTTTATGTGTTGGAGTTTTAAACTGCTCAATGCTGGGCTATGGAATTAAAGATGAAGATTATTCATTGGTTGACAATATTGTATAGGCTGCAGGTGGCTGCAAATGCAAATCCAGCACATATATGTTACTATTTGTATGAGTTTTATGATTGTCATATAGTCATTTGAGTAATGTTGTTAATCATTTCCAGACTCTTTACACTCTAAAATATATAACATTTGATATGCTAAAGTAGAAACTAATAAAAAAACAAAACGTCTACTTCCCTTTGTGTAACAGGGACAGTATACTGAACAAGTAGACTATGCAAGAGTGACATTTCGGTCATGTCAGAAACAGTCGCAGCATGTCACAGTTTGGATCAGATCAGGGGGCAGATGTAGATCAGGAGTCATAGCAAGACAGTGACAGACAGTGACAGACAGTGACGGACACACAAAGAGACGGAGAGCTTTCTTTCGTCTTGTCTGGCATGTCTCAACCAGCACACATCAGATAACAAGTAAACCCTTGCTTCCAAGATAAAAATAATGCAGCCTGTTGGTGTTTTGTGTCTGGAACAAGAGAACAGGGCAAAGTAGTGTGCTAAACAGTGTGCTTGACAGCTTCAAGGATGTTTTGTGTGCAGTGCTTTAACTTGCGCAATCTCCACCCACTGTGTGTTTAAGCTTGAGGTACACAATGTATGATGCACTTTCTTGCACAGTGTGTACTTTAACCACACCACCCTGAAATAGTTATTGCACAGTCAACATGCTGTTCCTTATTAGCTCACAGATGCCAAAATACTCACACAACCACGCGCACACAGCTGAGGGCTGCTCCTGGTGCTCTACTGATAAAACTTTTTCACATGCCCCTCATTCTCTATCTCTACTCCAGCTGCTGCTTTTCTGGTTTTCGTACTTGAGTAGGCTATGGGCAGTGTGTGCATATCATGCTACAGAGTGTGTGTTTGTGTATATGTGTGAGAGAGAGAGAGAGAGACTAAGACAGAAAGAAATGGGGGAGGGGGAATTGTATAGATGGGTGCATCTTTAATCTCCGAGCCATCGACTTCTTTATTAGTGGTTTTCTTCTACAGATACAAACACAGAAAGGCGTGCAGCCACACTTATGGCTGGCATGCTGTGGGAAGGTATTACAAGGTAGACACTGTGTACGAAACGGTTTCATAGCAAACACGGATCGAGCACACACTTTGAGGAAAGTACTCTTTCCGTCTTGTACTTTTGGAGAACAGGCCAAGCAGCAGCAGGTGGGCGGGCTTTTCACTCTCCAAATCTCCCACCCTTCTTTTCCTCCAAGCCAATCAGGACCTCATTAACTACAGCTGAACCCCCCCCTCCCTGCTTCTCTAGCCAATCAGTTGCCACCATGCACCCACCCCCCCCTTTCTCTTCCCCTGTATGCCTTCACTGCTGAGTGAGCAAAGCATGCCTTGCTCTATCAGCTGAGAGAAAAGCAACAGAAAGAAAACACACCTCGGAGAGAGGGGTAGGACAGCGAGACAGTGCTGAAAGGAGAGACATAGGAATAGAGGAGAAGGTGAGGAAGAAGAAAATGGGAGATGAGAGAGGGCATGACAGCGTGTGAAGTTGCCTTTGTATTCCAGATACTTTGATAGCGTGTATAAGAGGGAAATGAGGGCAGGGGGGGGTGGTTTGAAAGAGAAGCAGAGAAGGAGGGTGCAGGCGAGACAAATGGGGGCTGGGAGTTGTTGATGGGTTTTTGATTTGTGCATGTGTGTGAATGAGGGTGGAGGGCGGTAGACAGGAAGAAAACATACAGAGAAGGAGAGAGAGAGAGAGCCCAATTGCAAACTATTGGACACCCTGACCTAACAAGCAGAGGGAGGCAGAACAGCTTGACTTGCCTTTTTCACCATGACCTGTTCAGGAGGAAGGAAGCAAAGTGAGACGACAAAACCAGGGAGTTAAGAGAGACTGCGGCCTGGCCCAGTGCAAACAGAAACCCAGTGGAAGACAACGGTGTCACCTTTTCAGCCACCAGATGAAATAAAGGAAGGAAGGGGAGAGACAGAGTGAGGCAGGGAGATAAACAGCGTCTTTCTGACAGGGTGAGTGTGACAAGTTTTCCTGCTCTCATGTCAAGTGTGCAAATGTTACTCCTGACTGTCAGAATTTTTTTTGTCAGCTGTGCTCCGATAACTTTATGTCCCCTAAAATGGCCACATGAAAGGCAGACAGTTAGGCAGCAAGCATACGGAGGGAGGGAGAGAGAGACAAAAAGGGACCCTGTGTCAAACAGCATTCTCAGCAACTATGTCACTGCCAGCTTAGTTTAGACTGTCATAACTCCCCAGCCTGAGAGGTGTCTGTTTGGTGTGACATTGTCTTGCTCAGAGGTTTATCAGTCTCAATAAACTTTACCTTTCTTCTGTCACCATCTGCCTTTCTCTGCCACTTCCTGTTTTATGCCTTTGTTTAACACTCACAGATACAGTCAGCTGTCTTTCCACCCATCCTTTGTCGACGCAGGCTCCTGTAATCTCACTGTTTGCAGCAGCACCGAGCAACTCTTTCTGTCTGAGAAGGTCCACATGAGTGTTTTTATCAGCCCTCAGACACAGAGCAGGCCTGGGAGTAGCTTAGGCTAGTATCTGCTAAAACTTGATGAGACAATCGGGGCTTTTGGGAGGCTGCTAACTTCATGCTGATGCTATCGGGCTTCTTGTTATGGGCTGTGCGTGAAGGGTGGACTCAGGGAGAACACAAGGAGGGCAGAGTGCAGCTGAGCAGCAAGAGATGAAAGTGTTCACAAAAGGCTCATTCAAGATGACCGTTTTAGTCATAGACTGAAAGTCGGATGTATGATGGGGTGGAGAATGAACCTAATCAAAACTCAAAAACACTGTAACAATTGATCAGCCAGCGCATTTCTTTTCAAAATGTCTTTATGAGATGATTGTCACAAAACACATCCTTTGAGACGTTTCCCTTTTGTTTTGTTTTGTTTTGTGTGCAAAAACAAACCAAAACAAACTTTATAGCAGCATTGCATTTTTGTACAGCGTGTTTCCGAATACTTTTTGGCAACTTTTTTTTTAAAGGACTACTGTGAATGTTTGCCAGTTAATCTCATAAAAGATTCATATCTATGAAATGTAATTTGAGCAAAAATAATAAAAGACTCTCTAAGCTAGCAAGTGAGCTCATTTAGTTCCAGACAGCTGTAAGCACAGCAGCTGTGTTCCTCCCAGATAAAGTTTCTTTAAGGTGGAATGTGCAATTGTCAAATAGCTTTCGGAAAAAAAAAAAACAATCAGTTTTGTTGTGTGCTTTTTCAGTTGCTCCAGCAGGAAAAGGGATGATGCTCTTGATACCAGCACGTCTCGATGCGTTTCTTTGTGTGCACACATGCATGTGGCATTTAGGTGTTGTGATTAATGCACTCAGGCCAAATGTCAGGTTATTTTCTGCAGGTTGGTGCTGGCTGCGAGCTCTGCCCTTGTCACCTATATAGATTTCACTGGAAGCTGTCCTTTTTTTTTTTTTTGCTTTTTTATCGTCAGAGCCATCTGCATACTCCACTAATAACATGTTTCTGTGTGCTTTTTTTTCTGAGTGTGTGTTTTACTTTGGCCTGTTCGGTTTTTTTCAGAGTTTACTGGGAGCCACAGGTAGTTAAGCGTGGTTGTGTCTGCTTTACAGATGTTTCAGCCTAACATGCAGATGTTCCACAAGCAACTCAAATTACCAGCGAGTGGCTGTGTTTACTTGCACAATAATATTCAGACTGTAAACCTTATTTAGATGAGATAAGACGATCCTAATTGTGGCATGAGCTGCATATAATATATTCCATTCATATTGCCACTTACATGTTACAGAGGATAGTCTAATTTCACTCATTACTTCTTCTTCACATTATGTCCCTCTGGGGCAATTTGATGCTTATACTTCCAAAGTCTAAAGCATATACATATTCCTCAAAACACTGGGCTTTACTTGGGTCTATCCGTCACCCCAGTTGCACAAAGTCCTTAGCCAGCCCTTGACATGCATTGTAAGACAGGGTGTGTCACAAGATGCTGTGAAAACTCCAGTAGGATGTAATAGCGCGATTGAAGCATGTTGATTCTCAAACAATTTAAACTACATAATCCACATAGTGTAATTCAGTTGATGCTTACTCTGAATATGGCTTTGTTCAGGTAAGACAATCAGAAAATAGGCCAGGTCTTTTTTTTAGAGGAAGGCATAGATGGAGTCAGTGCACTCCCGTCTTTTCATCACCATCCCTAACACCACCTTCCTCATGATGAGGAAATTAAACACCTCTGGGCCTCCTGATGTGCTCGGTCATCTGATCCAAGACAGTTGGCCTTTGACCTCATGACCACAGTCTCCTTTAGCTTGAACTCACAACGGTGCCTTTGTACAGACTGTCTTATCCATTCCTGTGAACAAATATACACATTTCAACACACCTCTGCACAGCTGAATAGCTTCCTTAATGGCTATCCTCTGAACAGCATTCTGATTCCACAACAGGCAAATGACATTGGTAACCCTTGAAACAAAACTGAGGTGGTGCTCTAACTTTCACTAAAATCAGTAGGCAGATAAGGTTTCATACAGCAGTTATCTCAGAATTATTTGAAAAATGGTTGTCCTCAGTAGGTCAACCACAGTTCACTTCATTTATTTCTTAGGAACCTTTTCAGATTTGGTGGTTTATGTACTGTAGCCATGAACTCTTTGTGCCTCTGTTCTGATTATACCTTCTTCAAGGTCCTTGGCTGGGCTGTCGGCTCTCTGTATTCCCCTCATCTTCCATCTCCTTTCTGTCTCTGTGTGTCTCTTCATTTCAGTTTGGTGAATGCCATTCCTTCGTCTGTCATCTCGCCATTTCCAATCTTGCTCTGGCACCTTTTGAGTTATTATTTGGTGTGTTTCAGCAGAGCTGCAGGCATGTTGAGATTTCACATGACCTCTCAATAATGCATAATGGGTTTTTTTTGTGTGTGTAAGTGAGCGTATTAAAATCCCTACATTGTTCAGTGATACAGTAGTGAAGTTCCTGAGTCCTCAAGTCTGAATTGTAATACACCCAGCAACTTGAAGCATTTCTTGGGGTGAAGCCAGGGTGTTCCCTCTCCGCTGCTGGCTACTGGGTCGAGCCTGAGAAGGGCTGGGCATCCTCTGCCAGCCTCCAGTTTAGCAAGTCCAAAATAAGGTCGGCAAGCTAGTGGGATCTGGAACAGAAGCTTTGGGTGCTCATCGTGACACAGGCAGTGACTATAAATACTCCTGCTGACTTTTCTCCCTCCCTCCGTGTAGTGGGCTGATTGAACTTACAAAAGTTGAGCATTTCTGTTTTACTTTAACAGGTCTTGTTTGGCACCACCCCACCTCGATGAAAAATATTAAATGCCTCGTCTAACTGCTCTTGACATGCAAATGTCCTGGCTTTGTTGATATGTAACCCATGCATTATTTTTTTTTTTTTTTTTTTAGAACTTTCAGCGATCTTCCTCATATTTGACTCATTCCAGTCACAAGAGAAAAAAAAGAAAAGGGTGATATGCCTGACATGGCAAAAAATAGCAATGGCTATTTTAGTTTTATGCATTTCAGAAAGGGATTTTTCTGAAATGTCTAAACTTTTCGGATAGTAAAGAATCAGAACTATTTCACCTTAATGTGGGCCACACTTTAAGTTGTTTTGTTCTCAGTTCGAGGAGAGACTCTTGTGTGTTTGTGCTAAATCTGTGCAGCCTGAGTTTTCCCAAAGGTAGTGTTGTGTGACTGCAAAGAGGCCATATGTTGGGTAACTAATCACAGGTGACAAAGGCTTCACCCCGTCCTTGTGATTCTTTGTATGCAGTAGTTAGAAAGCATGATCACCTCAAGATAAGCCAACGTATCACCAGCTACACTGGGGGGCTGTTTATATGGAAGAATGAAAGTTCAGTGTGTTTCTGTCTTCTCTTTTATGTCTTGTCATGGAAGTTGAAGACATTTATTGTCCCGACTGAAAGAAGAATTTTGTTTGCGGAAGACATGAGACATAGGACATGTCTCATGACATGACTTGTATAAACACCATTTGTCAGCCAAATAATTCAAATACCAGCGGCAGGTCATCTAGAGGGCAGCTATTCACATAATTACATATAAAGGTAGCAATTTGGGCATGCAGACAAATTGCACTACTGTTTCAGTCAAGTGGAGAACATGAGTGAGTAACTCTTTGATTACTTCACCTTTTTTCAAAAGTTTCCTTTCCTCTTGCTTTGTCTTTCAGATTATGTCATTACTTCTGTGTAGTAAATGGATTTCTCTTCATGCATCATCACTGTGTCATCACTGAATTGGTTTCAGTAATGGTGGTCCAAACGGGATTCAACTGCATTTCGCTACTTTACGTAAATCGTAGCCAGCCTGGCGTCCGATTAGCTGTTTTTAATTTCAAGCCTTGGATGAAACGTCTAACTGCTTCAGTCAATCAGAACCTAAGCCTTTATCACAGTGTGTTGCAATTTTTTTACTGGCAGTACACTTCCCATGGAGAACACCCTTTTGTTGGGAGTGTAGATATTTTTTTTTGTTTAATGGAGATGCTTCTATGCTGCTCCAGCCCCCAGCACCCCCTGCCATCAACCCTCTCAAACCCTCTCTGTAGCTCTGCTTCCCTTTCTCCCTCTTTGTGGCCTAGCACAAAGGAGTAGTTATCCTTGGGCTACTGGTTACCACGGAGACGGCTCATTGCAACCCCACCTCGCCCCCCTTAAACATTCCCAAATTCAGGTCCAAGTAGGTTGGGAAAAGGCAAAAATGTCTCGTTTCTTTTGGCTTAGCACCATGTGGTGCCGAGCAACCTCCATGAGTGACTCCTCCATGTTTGAACATCAACACAAAGAGTTTGGATTTTTGTACTGAATATGTGGTATTTGGTGATGGAGGGTTAAAGGAAATGATAGAGTCTTCTGTCTAATTAAAAATCCGTAAGCACCTATACTGTGTTTTAAGTGTACTGATTATTTAATGTTTTAAAGTGTTTGTCTTTTGTTTTTAGGAAAATATTATCTGAGATTTAAAGATGGTAATGACCACTGATTTCATTTGTTTTGGTGTATTTAGGGATTCTGGGTGGAATGACTCAATCATGATGCCACAACCATGCCCAACCTCACACCCAGGTGACCAAGGAGGGAGTGCCTGGCCATCTGCTAATCTTAGAGGGAATATAAACAGAATTATTACCAACTTGGATTCCGAGGTGTTTTGTCTAAATAACCTCCTGCATTACTGACACTCTGCCTCTGCTGGTAAGTTTTGGCTTTCAGCAGCTTGATTTAATCCTGATCACTCTGTGTGTCTGTGTCTGTGTTTTGTTTTTTTTGTTTGTTTTTAAATTTATTGGACAATTGCTTGTAAATTCTAATATTAAGGGGGGGGGGTATCTAAGCTTTTCAAAGAATGTGGTCTATGTTGAAAGTGGAATATCTTCAGTTTTAATTTAATGGTGTGTTGTATGGTGCAATTGCATTGAATTATAAAATATGACACATAATTGTTGTACTCAAATTCTTTTGTTGCTGACAAAACCCCAAACTATTTGATTCCTCCTCAGGGTTGAGCTCTTGTTCCCACCACCTTTACTTCTGCTCCTTCTGGATTCCTTCCTCTTTCCTGATTACCTTTCCTGGGATGGTAGCATCATTTTGCAGCAGTTGGCATGGAGATGGATGAGTTCCTTTAGTACACTGTTTAGACACAGCTTCCAGATGCTGACAAGGACATGCACAGAGGTGAGATGTAAATCTTGTCATTGTCTTCAATGCATTATTAAGATGTATAAATAAGGAAAGGTTAAGAGCAATGTTTCTCTAATTATACCAAACTGATACCCTGTCTGTTTTTTGTGGCAGTGCAATTTTGTTAGAGCAGAAAAGATTTGTTAAGATTATAAAATGAAATGATGAAATTTGTTAGATCATAGTCTCTAGATACTTCTCAAATGAGTGGAAAAGGCAGGACCAAACCAGTGACTGTCCTCATCACTTATGCACCAAAAGTGAGAGGGTGGATTAACACTCTTTCTGTAAGAGTGGATATGTTTTATTGCTTGATACTATTCTAAATGCTATTCATACAGTTTATCTGTGGCAATTTATCTTCTATCTGTAGAAGACAGGTAATTATGCACACAGCACAAGATATTCAAAAGAAGGTGATGCCAAAAGCAACTTATCAGAACCCCAAGACCCTAATTAGATTTTCTCAAATCATTGTCCCTTAGAAAGGCCTTCATTGAGATGAGTTCCAGTTATGTTTTTCACCAGTCATGCCAGTGACCTAAATAGTAATAATGCATTTTGTTCTTCTCAGGTGGCGTGTGGTCCAGCTTCTTGATTCACATGCTTTGATGACAACAGAACAGGATCTGTAGGAAGTCCCCTTCCTCTGGAACATCTTGGTCTCCCTTTGCACAAAAGTCAGTTAAGACTCTTATCCTTCAGCAGCAAAACCATGAGGCACATTCACGTGGAGTTAGCCCACAAAAAGGCTCCACTGGTGCTTCCAGCACAGGAGGGGGATCTGCCTCCTTCTGCATCCTCAGCTCAGAGCCTCGACCCTGGGGTCAGAGCAGGGGTGCCCAGGCACTTTGGCCAAGAGGAGTTGCGGCTCCAAAAGGTCTACCAGCTCTCCATTTTTTCCCAAATGGGGGGGTTTTCTACCTCTACAGGATCCCACACTGATGCCCAACAGAGGCCTGTCCGGTTGGGTGTTAAAAGGGGGTTAGAAGAGCCTCAATTGACTCATAAGCGCTCCCATCTAGAGGACTCCCCAGACAGCAATATGCTGGAGGGAGGGGTGCTTTGTGGTCCAACCCCAGCTCAAGGAGTTGGGATGGGCTCAGCAACTGGACCTGATGGACCCGGTTCCCCATACTCTTGCATGCAGTTGGAGCACAGAGACTGTGAGGGTGGACGGTCACCCAGGTCTCCCCCACTCTCCCCAAGCCACAATCCCTCCCGACGCCCAGCTCAGCACAATCACGATAGGCCCATTCCTGATGCATTTGCTCGACTCTCACCTAAATCCCCCCCAATGTGCGACCCGCACGGGCATAACTGTGACATGGGTCATTGCCTTGGAAGCTCACCCAGAGTCGATTCAACTAATGGGAGCCGCACACCAACCCACTCTCTTGGTAGCCCTGGACATGAGAGTTGTAGTAATGGCTCATCTGGAGGCCAATCCAGCTCCCACTTATATGAAACATCCACATATGAATCTCCTAACCCTGCTAGCCCCACCAGTCCTCCAGGTCCTTTCTCCCCCCCACACCACACAGAGCTGCAGGAACCAGGGGAGGCCACCGAATGGGACGTTGGACTTGAATCCTCTCCACCAGTGCGAAGTGCTACCCAGGCTGCCACCTCTTCTAATGGGCTGGCTTCCTGGGAGAAAACTCCCAGCAGCAATGGCCACCGTCTATTTTCTGGAGGCCATTGGCCGGCCAAAAAAAGGTTGCTGTGCCCGAGTGATGCAGGGGAGTCGTGCTCAGAGGATGAGGGACCCTCCACATCTAAGAGAAGCAGACTGTCACTGCTAACTTCTGGACCAGCCTCATGTCGTAGCACCGATGCTAAAGCTGCCCCATACTGGAACCACCTACTGCCCAGTGCACGGGACCGACCCAAGGTTAGCACTCACTCGTATCCAGATCAAGATGCATTTTCATACAGTAATCTTTCTGAAAGTATTTTATGCCTGGCAGAAGTTGAAAACATGGCTTGTTGATAAAGGATAAATGTGACTATATGCAATGGAAACAACCTCAGAATAAATTGTGACTTACAGAAATCAGATGATTCACTTCCAAAAGTACACAGTTTTAATATTATTTGATGAGAAGTCTCAGTTTCCACAGTCTACTGTGGTCTCCTTTGCTAAGATTTCTGTTATGTTGATATACTCATTCATTGTGACAGTAGCAAACAGCTAATGACAGCTATGCTGTGTAGGATAGCTACAATGCTAAGTTAGTTTATCTGACAGGTTAAACTTATCAGTTGCAGTCAAAAGTGACACAGAATTTAACAGTGGTCTTTACTGTGATTAAAAATGCAGTTATCTGTTCAAGTTTTAGTTCAAGCAAGTTAAGCCCCCCCCCCCCCCCCCCCCCCCCCCCCCAACTTCACTAGAAAAGCTTGAAATTATAGATGTACCAAGACATTCACATGATCCTAATGTTATTTACATCATAAAGAAGTGGAAGGGAGGAAATTAAGCTTCAGGAAACCCCAACTACTGCCAGACAGAGTGGCCAGGTGACTTGAAAAGCATCATGGGCACGTTTGAATGCCTTTGAACCAAAAAAAACATGTATCATTAATGGCAGTCTCCAAAACTCTGAACACGGAGCTTTGAATGATACTTCAGTCAGTGGTGGGAAGACATCTGTTAACCTTGACAATCCTGTGATGCAAAGCATGGACTAAGAGAACGAGTAAAAGAATGAAGTTATGGCTGGCTCATTATCACAATGCACTGGAACAGGCAGAGCAACTCCAGAATAAAACCCATTGAGGGAGGGTCCATTGTTTTCCAACATGTGTGTTGTGTTTCATACACACATATACATACATGCTGCTTAAAATGTTTCTGGAAGTGAGTTGGCCATTTTTTTTTTTTTTTTAACATTGGAAGGCCAGAAAAAGCTTTCAGTGTACAGGTTTGTGGAATGGGGAGTGTACTAACGGTGACAATAGGGTTCAGTGCTTGGGTTTCATACTGTGATGGGATCATTGGGATGAGAAGTGTTCAGTTTATCTGAGAGGAAAGAGCAGAGAGAAAGAAAAGGCATTTTAGGGACACAGGGCAGTGAAAAGGATGAGATAAAGAAAAACAGCAGGGTTGGTAGCCTACCAAAGGTTGAAGTCAATTAAATAAGCGTTTATTTAGAGGATAAGATTTCAAAATGCTACGTGTGGATTTGACAGTATATGAAGATAAGCCGAAAAGCTGACAAATATCTCAAAGCTCTGTGAAGAGCCGATCTCAGAGTGTTAGTTGATACCAATAAGGTAATCATGGGTGAGAGGATTGCTTCATGTAGTTGGCCAGGAGATAGTATAGGTTTGGCTGGTGAGGAGCCATTTGACCGATGGGTGGCCTTTATGATGAACGGGAGCCTGGAAATGGGGAATGTTTGTGATACAACAGCTAATAGTCAGGGCTCAGTAAGTAGGACACCTTAAAAAAATGGAACCACAATTCAGAATTTTTCTGATAGGACCGCGGAATCTCAAATGATCACCCTTTTGTCTGTTCTTCTTTACTGAGTGTTTAGTGATGTTTTTTTCTTGCATGTGAAATGATTTCAAATTCTCTTCGCAGCATAAGTGATAAGTAAGGTATTATCTGGCAAAAGCAAATCATCATGTCCAATTTTGTGTTCTCTTTTTCTCAGACTGCCACAGACTGCGCAAGGGCAGGGAGACGTCTAAAAAATGGGCTGCGGTTGAAAAGGTGAGTCATATGTCATATTTTTAATCATGTAATCACAAGTGTTTGTATAAGAATAAGCAAAAATAACTAAAATAGAATCAAGAGATCAAAAATCTTGCCTCAGTAGTTGAGATGGGTTGTAATTCCATTGGTCGATTTACATGTGGCTGGATGAGATTATAGTCCATTCAACACGGATCGGAGGTGGGAGTTAAAATAGGTTTCCTGTTATTCCAAATGAAAGGTTTTTGTGTCTGGGCTTGTATTCTCAGACACTCGGAGACATGTGAAATATTGGTTTAGAAAAAATTTGTATAAACTCAACCGCTAACCACTAGTCTGTCTTGTGTATGTTTGTGGTCTCATTCAGTCGGCAGCTGCGCAGCAGTAAGCAGACAGACACCGGACGCTCCACACGTTCCAGCTGGCCCTCGTCTTCCATCAGCAGATCACTGCTCGGCAACTTTGAGGTATGCAATTTTTGAAAACCTTGCTGCAAACTCAAAACCTTGACCGATGCAAGCACATTCCAGTCAGAGCCAAGGGAAGCTGTTTTTCTTTCGTGAAAACAAACACTTTGTTGATGCTTTTTTATTTTTTTTAAAAAGCAAAAAATGCTGTCAGATGCATAAGTTTTAAAAGGGGGTGGCAGTTTCTCTTTGGGGGCACGAGTTATCCAAAGAGATGTAATAGAATAGCCTAAATTTTAAAAAATCATTTGCTTTTCCACTATCAACAGCTAATAAAGGCATTTGGACAGACTTTCTGTGATCAATTTAATGTAATCTGAATTTATGTCAGACAGCATTATCTGCCATTTTTATACAGTAACACAATTATGGTCCCACGTGCATCCTGAAATATACTGGAGCAAAGCTAAGCGAATACTTTGGACATGCACAGAAACACCTGCAAGTCTGAGGGGCTTAGTCATTTAGTTTTTTGTTTGTTTTTTTTTTAAATAAAAATGCCTAACTTAAATTGTACTTAGTTGAACAATCTAAAATCAAAAGATCCACTATCTATAATAGTTTGATCCTGTCACGGTTCGGGACGGGCTGGAGTCTGTTCCCGGTGACACTGGGCAAGAGGCAAGAAGTCATCAGTCAAATTAACCACCAATTAACCTACCCTGCTGTATTTGAACTGTTGAGAGAGAAGCCGTAGCTCTAAGAGAAAACCCACGCAGAAACGGGGAGTACCAAACTCTACAGGAAAAGACCCAGCCTATTGTTGTCGTGAGATGAAAGTGCAAACCACTGCACCACTGTGAAGCTCAGACTTTTTTTTTAAGACGTATTAAGACGTATGAATGTAACGTACTCATTTTCATATATATGGTAGCATCATTCTATAATTTAACCTTAAAAAAAATGTGCATATTCTTTCAATTCCTTTTAGCTTGTTGTACACAGGTGTAAAAATTCCCCACAACTTATATTTACTCTCCTGCATTAAAACAAATTGTCATTGCAGATAATGTTATTGCAAAATGATCTGGTTAGCTGAGTCTGATTTGAAAACGAAAGGTCTGCATATTTGCTTGAAAATAGGATAATATTTCTGTCATATCACCATGCTGTTGGCTAACTGGTGCATATTTTGTAAACGTTTTTAACATTTAATTTGGTTAGATTAAGAGGCATTTTTCTCTAATGTACCCTTCACTTCAGAGTTTGAGTTTTACCGTTCCAGACTATGACTACAACACTCTTTTTCTTTTTTTTGCCTATCCCAGGAGTCCATACTGAAGGGTCGATTCTCCCCATCAGGTCAGATTGAAGGCTTCACAGCAGAGATTGGTGCAAGCGGCTCCTACTGCCCACAGCATGTCACCCTGCCTGTGCAAGTTACATACTATGACATCTCAGAGCACAGCGCACCTTCACCCTTCCTGGTCAGTCTGTGTTTGTGTGCCTGCTCACAAACGTTAGCATGAGAATGTAGCATCAGAAGTTTGGTCTGAGAGTGGAAAACGATACAGATATGCCAATGTCTTCCGTAAACTTGATGTAAAACAATATATTATCCACTTTTCTAAAAGTGAACGATATTCTTAAGTGGCGTTTAACATGATATGACACCCCGCGTTGGTGCCTTTTGTGACTAGGGTACGATGTGATAGCTGTAGACTCAGTCAGCTTTCATTTTAGAATTCTGTTTTTGTGTTTTTTGAGATGATGAATTGGTTGTGCATGCATAATCTGTACAGCTGTGGATGATGTCATCAGTGGATCAAACCAGAAATGGAAATTGCTTCTGTGATATTGCTGTACTACTGCTGCTGCTCGCTGAAAGTATCACTTCAGTACAGATAAATTCACTCACTGATCCTGTCCACAGCTACTACGATGCGCCATAAAACAGGAGTTCTTTTGGGGTTTTTTTGCTGGGACTGAGGAGGTTTTTATTCAATGCCACACCTGTCTCTCACCCTCTTTCACAGGGGGTGATATCCCTCGAGCCTCTTGGAAAGAAAGGATACAGCATACCCAAAGCAGGGACCATTCAAGTGGTGAGTCTGTCCTCATCTCATCTCTTTTCAAGAAAAAGCACAAGATTGTAAAATGATTCACATGTCATCTGTGTGTTAGATGATAAGAACAGTAGTTTGACACGGTGATGCTCCTTTTTCTAAGGGTCATGTACCTATGAGTGATGAAAATTTCTTTCTTTTTTTTTTTACATAAATTTTGTGGTTTCAATCAGGAATTTAAAAAGAAAATGTGTTCTTATTTTAATCCAAGGTGTATCTGAGGTGTAACATTTGGCCTATTTCCCCAGACCTTATTTAATCCCAACAAAACTGTGGTGAAGATGTTCCTGGTGACTTACAACTTTGGCGACATGCCCGTCAATCACATAACCTTCCTGCGCCACCGCATCTTCCTGGTGCCAGTAGAAGAGGGTGTTGAGGGGAAAGGCGAGGTGTCTCCCGGGGCTGGAGTACTAGACAGGAAGAAGATTCTCTGCTACCTGATACATCTCAGGTTCGACTGAGGTTTCATTTGCCCTGTTTAGTTTTTATACCTATTAATTTGATACTTGAGTTTAAATTCTGCTGCATTTGCCTCTATAGTGTAATTCAGGAGAAGCACAATAAGATCAGACGGCAATATCTTCTAAAGCTTAACTTACTATTGTGTAGTTGCAGTACTTTTCTGCGCTTCGATATAATTAGGAAAAAATGTCTTTTAACACTTTTTTTTCCCCCCCTTTCTCTGTCTGACTTTGTCAGATTCCAGAGTTCCAAATCTGGGAAGATCTACTTGCACAATGATATCCGGCTGCTATTCTCCCGAAAATCCATTGAAGTGGACACAGGGATCCCATATGAGCTGAAATCTTTCACCGAGGTGCCAAGAAATCCTAAATACTCCCCCCGTTTGTGACCCAGGCCTGACCCTTTTAAAGCTCCCCAATGCCAATGCAGCCCCTCCCGTTCTTCCTGAAGAGGAGGCAGGGAAACAAACAGACTGCAAGGATGATGGGCACACAACTACATAAGACTTAATGAGACACACCACAAGCACACAGTACACACATTGAAAAAGTCCCCTTTTTTATGCCTAAACTCTCCGTCGGAGATTTAGATACAGATTGAAAATCATTCAGCAGATGTGGCATTTCTTCTGTCATCTGTTAACTGAAAAATGTTCAAAAGATAAACAATTTTAGTCTTGGGGCTGTCCAGCGTTCACGCAATCAAAAGCAGGACTTTTTCAAAATCTACATCTGTACAAGGAAAGAAATGCACAAATGCTGACACACACCAAAACAGACTGACAAGACTCACACACATACCATTCTGCAAGCATCGCAGCAGGAACACTTTGGATGGTGACTCTCTGAGTTCAGTGTTAACATGCATGCCTTGTGACTTTAACACCTGAATTTTCCTCTAGTGCCGTATCACACTGTCCTTCATTCTGCCTGCAGCATCAACTGCCTCATCGGACCCCAAATTTTAGCTCCGCAACTCTGGTTTTAATAAAAAGTCACAAAAGATATACACACCCCAAACTGAGGTATGAAAAGCACTTAAACACCTCTCTCAGAGGAGATGAGCAGAGACGCAAACACTAGTGACATCAGAAGATGTAATGGGATCAGTCAACTTGACTGGACGTCTTCTAAAATCACACGGACACAATCTGACCATACTCAGGAGCTCTGATGAAGAATAAATGTCTCTTTTTACCATTTCACCTGTCACGGTACAGACCACTGTGTACACATGCCATGGAAACGTGGGGATCCAGTTCAATTTATGTAGCCAGACTGAGGGACACTGTGCTGTATTCTCTTTCTTTTTTTCTTTTTTTTTCCTCTCCTTTTAGAATCTGTTCAGAACAGTCTAATGTTGGAACAGATATTGGGGGAAAAGAAAAAAAAAAAGACGAGCTGTAGTATTTTTAATTTATGTTTTCGCAAATGTCTTAATAAGCAATATGCTGCACAAAGTAGAGTGTGTTTTTCAGCTTGGACAAGCTTTCTTTTGGAGGGGTAGAACAAAGAAAGCAAAAAACGAGATTGAGGGATGGTGCGGGAGGGAGGGGTGATGGGGTATTTAACACGGGAGGGAAAAGTCTATGTATATTTAAAAGAATAAACTCTGCGACTGGCGAGTAAAGCCCATGCTTGTTGTAGTTTTTCATTGACAGTCGATGCACCACATCATTGCTCAACTTGGCACTAATACTATCGTTCTAATGTGAATTATACAGCAGATATTATTGTTGCTCATCAAAAGCAGTCCTTATCAATGACATCATAAAAATCTAATTCTGGAGCTTGTAGTTGCATGCCTCAACCTTACCTGATTTGTTCAACAAATTAGGTGAAAGTAAATGGTATCATTTGTTCTGAAATAGAAGAGTTTATTCCGAAATATACATTACATAAACTCGGGTAGTTTCATGTTACAGCCACAAGAAAGATCATGAAGTCATTTCATTTTGAGCAGCAGAGAGTTTGTAGATTTCAGAGAGCATCAATAATAAGGAGATGGAGATTATACAACGCATTAGCCATAACATTAGGACCACCTGTCTAATATGGAGTAAGTCCTCCTCATGCTGTCAAAAGAGCTCTGACCAGGTCTCTTGTTTCCGGAAAATAAATAACAGATCTGTTGGGCCTTCTGTGTGTCTTGTGCGATAGGGACTTTTTGTTTTTTTCTTTTGACTGGGTTTGCTTCCCAGAGATGCCTTCAGAGCCTTTCAGACTGGAAGCTCAGTGAAATCCTCAGACTTTTGGTTCTATTCTTTAAGCTTTTCCTAAGCTGTTTTTTCGGGGCCCACTGCTGTCCTGCTGGATCACCTTACCTGTCAGCGGTGTTAATGTTGTGAACGATCGTTTTATGTCAAATTCACACTGAAATTGTTATAATCGGGTAGAATTTGATGACGGTCATTAAACTTGAGGAAAATTCAGTCTAGCTGCATTTAGATAAAGCCTGTGGGCTTGAGGGTAAGATTTAGAACAAAGGACTGAGATGATGCAGACCGGAAACTTGGACCCTTCACTTTACGCATCAATTATAATAACAATTGCTGAGTTTTCAAGTCAAAACCAAATTTACATAATTTGGTGTTAACAGAATTTTATTTGCAAAATCATTAAGATTTGAGTGTTTTGCTATACTATTTTAGTTTTCTGTAATACATGGGGCAGATCTGCAGTGAAAAACTGTTGATATTGAGAGCACTATTTGAAGAAGTTCATGTTACATGAGGTTTATCGAAGTGTTTTTTGTTTTGTTTTTTACAGCAAACTTAGCATGAGCTCCTCTATTTGTGTCTGCAAGTCTTCTGATTAAGTTGAGTTAGTGACACTTTGTCAGTTTCAAAATTAATCGCAAGAAACAATGATTTCGGCTGATGTTGAAACTAAGAAAAGGAGGCAGCGGAATTGTCTTAAGATGAATTAACTGCAGATCTGAGTAAGAGATGTGCTTTCCCCACCGCTGAAAACATTCAGTGGCTAAAACACACCATCTCTGGCCACTTGTGCATGTAAAATGAGGAACACTGCTTGGCTGAAGGGGGGAAAAAAAAGTTGTAAATCTCTCCTGCTAAAAATACTGAAAAACATTGCAATTTATAACTCACAAACAGCCAGTCCTTCCTGAAATACACTGGTCTGGATGTCAGAAAATATCTTGTGCCCTTGACTTTTTTTTTTTTCTCTGTCAATATATGTTAAAAATAGATGAATCATCCCACTGCTCTCATTCACCAACCTACACAAACAGTTATTCATTTACACAGCTCAGGGGGTTCGCGTGAGTTTGTTCAACACTATAAACTTTAGCCTGACAAAGATGTTTGCCATTTAACCTTTTCCCCACAGTATTTTAATTGAATACGATTACAATCTATGTTGAGAGGGATTATTGGGAGTATCATCTCGAAATCTATCTTTGAACAGTCCTCCCCGAATAGTTTGACTTGATCTTTAGCTTCTACGGACACACTCCATTTATGTTGCACCAACTAACTCAAAATCTCAAATTCAGACTTTGTTTCAAAGCATTTCCTGACCCCTGGAGGCAGGAGCCGGTACTGTGGCTCCCTTCTGCTGTAAAGGCAGCTGACTCAAGAGGTGAATATAGGTTTTCAATGAGGTGCAGCTTTTCATAATGGGAAATTGCAGTCTCCACCACCTTCTGTCAAAATGATTAAAATGTTTTTTTTTCCACCTTCAGTTTAGGCCTATTTGCAGCTCAAATAATTGTGGTTTTTCTTTTTTTTTTTTTTTTTTTACCATTTGAAGTGCTGACAGACAGTAATCCTTGACAGCTAGCATATGCTGGTAAAAGCCATACATTCCAGAAATATTTGCACAAGTTAAAATTATAATTAAACTCTTTGTATGCAATAAAACTACCCATTAACTGCAGTGCATGACTGTCTTTATCAGTTATTTCTGCATTGTGAACACAGAAAATTTACAGTACACTTTAATCTCATTCAGTGTCACTGCGGTGTTTGTCTGCATGTCTTCCTGCATGAAGAACCTAACATTTTTCTTGTATAAAGGAAATTTGGAAGAAGACAACAAAACAGAAAACATTACAATAAAACAGTGACCCAATAACATCTTAACAGCAGATATTCGTAATCTCATATAACTTTCAAATTTAAGAAAAAAAAAAAAAACAGATTCCCAAATCCCTCCATGTTATATGGGTTTGTGCAGTTGTGCTTATATGACATCAGCCAGTATGTTGGCAGCGCCTTCAATGGCCTGACTCAACACCGACACGTGGTAGTGCGCTTTTTCCCAGTCACTGGACTGTCCTGACGACTCCGCACTGGCAAAGGCATCTGCTAGGCCTGGGAAGGTTGGCTTGCCAGCGCTACTTGAAGCCCAGATAACGTGCCTGTTTCACACAAAGGGACACAACATGGTAATGAGATGCATTCTGACACAAATAATAAGACAATAACTGTCACTAACTGTGAGATCTCTCTTCAAAAAATGTAACAAGGAAAAGACGAAGAGGGATTTAGAAAGGTGTATGACAAGTTTGAGGCTCAGTAGTTTCTTGTACCAAATGTGAGGTCTTTTTTTTAATCATATCATCATGTATCAATATCAGCTTCTGTTTCTGAATGTTTTAATGACTGTTTGTGCCCGCCTTAATTGCACCAGGTGAAATTCAAGTACATTTGTGGCTCCTGGTGACTTTGATCTATTCAGGGTTGATATTTCTTTTAATATTTCTAAAACCAGATCCTTCAATTTGGATTTATATTAAAACAAATATGGTAGTCATGGTAATAATGTCTAAAAATGACATCCTACAGGATGAAAACAGTTGGCCTTAACAGACCTGCTACTCCTTTTACTTTATATACAGTATCTGATGAAGGTGCACAGCACAATGATGACCTTACATACAGCCTCACAAACTGCTTGGCAAATACCCTAGAAATAATTTTATACTCCCTTTGGCCATGCAACTTACGCATCATGTCCTTACCTGAATGCATATTTGTCTGGGAATGCCAGCGGATTCAAGAAAGCTCGGTCTAGCAGCATAAGTTGGTCATTGATCTTTCGGACCTTCAGTGGTCTAAGAGAAAAAAGAAACGGGGATGGTATCGCAATCTCTGTGACTGACGACAATGTGTCAACATGTACATGTGTGCACTTACGTTTCATTCGGAAGGTCTGAGCTGTGAATCACCTGGTTTAAATGGTCAGCCGCTCTGCGAAAGCTGGCAACTGCATGTTTTAGTGGTTCTGAAATCAGAGATGAGACCAAGTCACACATGTGCAAGTCTCAAGTTAGTCTCAAGTCTTAGCTTTCAAGTCTCAAGTAAGTCCCAAGTAATTTTTTCCAAGTCAAGTCAAGTCAAGTCAAAGTCACCTTATTATTGCAATTTTACCTGCAGAATCTGAACTTAATACAGTGAAAATACAAGATATAAGTAACTGTCCCCCACCCCGTATTATATCAAGCTAACGTTAGCTAACTACCGACTAGGCTAACACGATAATATTAGCTAATTTGACAAGTACTTACTGGTCAGAATGGATCTTCAAATGACGAACAAAGTTCAAACTTGTCTGTCTCCTACCGGGTAATCGATATTATTTTTAAAATTAATTTATTAATCTTATATTCAAACTGAAAACATGAACTGAATAACTCTCAAGTCATTCAAGTCATCGTGTCTCAAGTCAGGTCAAGTGCCGAGTCTTTAACTTCCAAGTCCGAGTCGAGTCTCAAGTCTTTTCTTTTTTGTCAAGTCAAGTCACAAGTCATCAAAACAGCGATTCGAGTCGACTAGAGTCCAAGTCACAGTGACTCGAGTCCCCATCTCGATCTGAAATAAAGCATAAATCACTGCAGCCTCTCGTAAAGATTTCATTCTCTCTCGTTTTCTGTGAGAGCAGGAATGGGAACAGAGTCTGTTTCAAGCAAATAGTTAATACTAGTATTCCAATTTGCGTCACTACAAATGAAGGTAATCGTTTTTAGCTGTACACTTCTACAAATATCCAACTCCCCCGCACACCTGTTCTCATTTTCCATGTTCTATGTCCTATGTCTGAGATTCAAGTTGTATAAACGTCTTATAAATTTGGAAGTTTATAAAACAATCTTCTCCCCAGAGAACTTCTAAGCTATTTTGAAGAGATGAGATGCCAGATAAGCTCCATTTTCATCCTTCATCCAGCTCAACTGATCTGTGTCCCATTTCAGAACCTTCAACCTGGCGATACTGTATTAGAGTAAGTGAAGTAAGAGTGATGATCGGTAGGTAAATCAGCCTAACCCCTGAACAGTAATTGGTTGAATGCTGACATTTTTTGTTGGCATAGTCTGGTGCCACGGTCCATGTGTGTTAGGGGTAAGAATCAATCTCAATGGCTACCCTGATAACACTGTCAGTGATACAGCTTCTCCTCACTCTATACTTAATTTCAACAATTTTCATTTTCTGGCACTGACTGACTCATTTTTCTGTCTTTGCTCTTGATAGCATGTTTATCTGTCATACCTTTTGGTCATATCCTGCAGCTATTCCGGGGGCCAGGGTGTACTGTTAATCATTGTCAGACAAGGTACTGTATGCACCATAAGCGCATTATAAAATAAAATATCATAAGAGAAGATCAGTCGCTCAAGCACTCTCATAAATCTTTGGTAATGGTTTAGTGAATACACAGTTTTCTTCCCCCTCAACCTCAATCACTTTTCACCTTCTGTACAGTCACTGCTTCAAGCTGCTAGTTTCATTATATCTATACACATTCACAATCCTTCTGTTCCCTCTTCTGGCACTAGGATTGTAGTTTATCTTACTTCTACCTATATTTCAACAACTTTTCACTTGTATCTCCGGCTCGGGACATCGATTTCCTTTCATTTCAAGAATTTTTGGTCAGGATCTGTTGCAATAGTTTCCCCATGAGGTCATCTCATACCCCACAGGACATTATTTTTCAATCCTGTATCCTACTTTAACAATCATCTCCTCCTTTTTCTGGCACCAGAATATCAATTCACATTTTCTCGATCTCTATTCTCAGTCTATCACCCCTTTGTTCCGGCATATCTCATCTTACATGTCTTTGCCCATAAAGTACATGGACTTTAGAATAAGTTTTTCTTGGCCAAAGACGGTACAAAATCAAAAATGTAAAAATGTAATTGACCCAACTGGAGACCCAACAAGAAATATAAAACGTAAGACAGAATAAATGCTGCAGCAAAGTGAATTATTGTGGCATTAGAGTAAATTTATAGTTACCCATGGATATGTTATTGGCTTTTAGTTGCACCTCATAGAGGGTCACTGCTGTATTCAGGTACGTCTCCAGACTCTCAGCGTAGTCACCGCAGTTCAGTGGCAACACCAGACCGTCAGCCAATCGGATCAGGATGTTTCCTGCTGTCCTGGCAACGGCCTGATGACTGAGAAATCCTGAAAGGAGGAAGAAGCAGGATTGTGGTATTGGGGACAAAAGACACTATCTTAAAAGATGTTGCACCCTTTCTCATTTGTCTTATGTGACTAACAGAAACAGTAAAAATACTTGGCTGGGAAACATAAGGCGTTTTACTGAAATACGCTAAATGTTTCAATCATACAAAGTTTCATCTGCATCACAGTGACAAACGACAGGCAATGAAATAGCAATGCTTACCCGGATCAATGAATTTTGAAGCATAGTCAAAAGTGTCATATGCTGTGTGGTAGGCAGGGTAAATCCGAGCTTTTGTTTTACTCTGTGAGAGGAATAATATTCTGATGATTACACAAAATCATCAACATTCATGTCTTCTTCTCATTGATTCTGAAATAAACAGCTGTCTGCTTTTTAAATTGGCAATAGATTAAATTAGGCAGCTTTTAAATGATGAAACCAAGCAATACATTTAAGATCCATATCAGTCTGTTGCTTCTGCCTCGGCAGCAACAACTAAAAATATTATTTTTCCAATTCAGACTACATTCAACACAAGCGCTTCACATTATTTTTTGAAGACATTTGAAATACCCTGTCATATGTGTATGACATATCCATGGATGCAATTCCCAGGTAATGGACAAAGGCAGCATAATCACTACCTGCTCCTGTTAGATACCCGACACTGTTGAATGAAGACACAAAACATGACAAATGACAAATTGGTCATTTCAATGTGTAGACTCACTGTAAGATTAAATATGAACATATTTACAATGCAAAACAGACCATAACTATATTGCATAGACACAAATTGTATAGATGCTACAACTCAGCTTGGCAAAGCTGTGTTTTGATAGTTTGCAGCATTTATAGTTTTGTAAATTTTAAGCCAGGGATGAGAGAGTTTTAGTAAAAATGAGAGAGGTGACACTGTATCTCAGTACTTGGGAATGAGTCCGTAGGTTGGGCTTGTCCTGTTGAAGTAACGTATCCAGTTGTCGTACACGGATGCAGAATCCACTCCAGGTGCACTGACCTAGTGAGCAAACACACTTCTATGTGGCAGATTTGTTGTGTTGTGGGGACAGTGCTATTTTTCAAACACCAGAGCTGGCATGATTCAGCTTTTTAAAAAAGCTAACCTGTTTTGCAGCTTTGAAGATGACATTCTGCATCGATGGCATCCCTGAAACTCTGAGGGTGGCGTTGGCTGAGGAGTGAAAGTAAAAGGACCGAGATGGATTATCATCACTAGCTACATGTCCAAGACACAGCAGTTTACTAAAGTGAGTTCACACAATCTGCACAAAGAGACATTCTACAAGTTCATTTTCATGCATTATTTCTTGCTAAATATTTTGCTGAAGATTTCTTTATCAAAATTCTTGTAACCAAGAACGTGATTTCTTTCTTCCACATTTATGCATGAGTGAAAGTGAATTAGGAAACTGTTTTACCACAAAGTGGCACTATGACTATGCACATTTTAGCCAACCATCAACAAAAAACTTCTACAACCTCAAAACAACCTGTTTATTAAAACAATTTCTGGGATATTTCCAAATGTATCTGATAATAAGTACAAAGACAAATCTTCATTTGTGTAAGCAACATTTTTTTGTGTTTTGTCCCACCAACAGCCTAAAACCTCTAAATAGTCTAAAATGTTATGAAGAAAAGCAGCACATTGAAATACTTTAAAAAGTGTCAGAAACCAGGATATATGGCTATTCTTATTCCTATAAGTTTCGGGATAATCTTTAAAGCTCTACTGTGAAAAAGCATCACACATTATGCTGTAGGCGTTTCAAATATTTTGCTCGTCAAAGTCTTGAATTGTACAGTAGTTAATGATTAAGAGGTCAGATAAATGTAGTGAGTTAAGAGTAAAATAAAGTAAGTAAAGTATTAGATACAAAGCATATTAATATATATTTGAATTATTATATATATAAACAACAATAATGTATTTTTGTTATCATCATATCTGCTTATAAAGGATAACTCACTCTCGCATCCTCACCTACACTACACACATCACTTGAATTGCTTCTGTCTTTAACATCCTTAGGTCCTTGTGTTTTTTAAACTATTGCAAAGTATGCAGTGTTTGATGTCTCCACTCTTCTGATAATTAAAAGGATGAATTAAAAGCATTGTCAATAGAATACATTTAGGTCAAGCTATGTTCCTTTTGTTTGATACACAAACAGGGAGTGGTTATTATCACGCTATTCATGGTGTGAAAATATGCTTTTTCAAGCATTAGTACAACGAAAAACCCCTTACTTTTTAATGTAGTGTTTCTAGTACTTCTAGTAATGCTGGTATTTCTGTTACTTGTACAGTCACATCTACTGTCTAACTAATGCATGTCCGGTTACACCCGATTGTAGTAAAAGTACGGCAGAGTTGTGAAGCTTCTTACCAAAGACAGCTATGTCTACGTTTATGTAGGCAACGGTGCGTTCGCTGAGCTTGGTGAAGTATTCCTGAAGGAGAGAAAAGGTCAAGTTTTTTTTTTTTGGGGGGGGGGGGGGGGGTTGTAGGTCAATAGACATGCAATACATGCTAAATAAATGGTGCATTTTATTCCTTCTAAATTAAACGTATTTGCGGAAAAACTAGATCTATTTCTTCAAAATGTACATGGTCTTGTTTCAAAACAAACTCTTTAAATTTGCTCTGACGCAGTGGATTAATTGGAATTCACCTCAGTGTATTCTGCAGATCCAATGAGGCCAAACTCCTCAGCTCCCCAGCTTCCAAAGATGATGGATCTGCGTGGCCTCCATTTGCCTGCCATAGAGTGGCACAATGATAAACTATCCAAAATTAAGACAGTAAGACATGATGTTCTTCCAGCTTTGACTTTCCTCACCCTGCTTGACCATCCTGCCGAGCACCCTGGTAATTTCCAGCATGACTGATGTTCCACTGCTCGGGTCGATGGCACCATGAACCCAACTGTCCCTGTGGTTCCCATAAATCACATATCTGTCTGTGGACACAAACACAGAGCATTCACAGTAATATCACAAACTGCAAACAGCTTACATTGCATCATTAAGTTGCCTTCAGGCGCCCTTCTCACCTGGCTCAACACTTCCTCTGATAACTCCCATCACATTTGAGGAGTTTATCTGTGTTTCGTAATTGAAGACGTCCAGTTTCACATCACTGAAACAAGGTTAAAGGCAGAAGACTTAAGTGACGCAGAAGAGAGATAAAGGCTCTGTTTAACAAATTGCAATAAGATAAATCTCTGGTGATCTGATCACATGTTGACAGCTCTGGGTCCAGCTGTAAACACACTTAGGACATATTGTGATCCAAGAGCACCAATCACCACATTTGGAGGTGACCTGAGCTGCATATGGTCTCATTCTTTTAGCTGTATTAATGCCACACTTGCCACATTGAAAGACAAGCTGAAGTTTAAAAAAAACATTTTTTTTCTGTGAAAGTTCAAATACATTGGAGGTATAATTCGCAGAAAACCTCCTGATCCCTGTTTGTGTTCATTTTTGCAGCAAAAGTGGCAAAAAGCAGATCCTGATTCAGTTAAGAAACTTCCTAAGCAGAAACAACTCTTCAAACAGACTCTTAGTTTCCATGCCAGCAGAATATTGTTCACACGGTTCTCTTATATCTCAAATCTATCTTTTAATACATCTTTAAGTTCTATATCATATTGCGGTTATCAGATATCATAGACTACTGAAATGCCAGATTACTGCTATACTCAGGCAGATTTCAAACATGTTATTGTCTGAATCTGTAACAATATTGTTCATGTGACTGGCTGTATTTAGTATTTTTGCTAAAACTTCACTTCTTGCAGTGTAAAATTGAAAAAACGTAAACTTTTCCAGTGGTAAGACTGGTTTTAGCCAATCAGGGCATTCAGGACTCTTGTTAACACCAAGTGTAAAGAGGCACAAGTGTAAAAAGGGACAAAAGGAATCTTATTTTCACTTTTTAGTCCATGTATTATTCGAGGTGTGAAAGTAGGTGCAGGATATTACAACGGTAATGTTTCAGTGAAAAACTAATATTGAAAGTTTTATGTGGACTGTTGACTACCTGTTGTTGAAAGCAGACGTTGGTTTGAATCCTGGACCACCATAATTGTAGGTACAGTTGAATCCTCCCTGCCATTCATTTGGAGCTGCTTCTCCACCCAGCTCACTTTAAAAAAAAGGGGGAAAATTACTTGGTTTGAAGTCATAAACAACCATTTTGAGTTTTAACTTCTCCACAAGCAGGTGTTCACAAACCAGATTAATATGTAGGCATCCTCAAATCCGATTGGTTGAATTGGAATAGGAGGGATTCCTGTTATGTTCTCGGCTGGGATTCTGTAGGTTTCCTCTGCAAAATCATCCATTTGTTTTTTTTAATAGTTTTTTTTTTTTTTTTAATGAGTTTTTATAATAATGTTACTTAATGTATGCTTGTCAATGTGGTTTACATTACAGCCATTTATACAAAATACACTAATTACCTTTGGCAGCCAGGTAGGGGGTGAGCAAGTCTCCATAGCTATTGCTAAAGGAACCTCTCTCCACACCAGTGGGTGGCAAGTACCAGGAGTGGGGATATGTCTCATTGATGTCTGACATGAGACCATCGTTAATGTCCAGAGGATCTGTGTAGACAAGCACACCGATGACGCCGTAGGGTGCTGCATTGATGGCCTGCATGAGAGACCCAGTTAGTGAGCAATTAGTGATACCTGAGTAGTACTATAACTTATTGATTTACACTTTGATCACACAGACATGTAGCAGCGTAAGGGATAAAATACGACTGTTTTCTTTATGAATGCTTTTAAGTTTGCATGAGTCATTTTTGCAGTGGTGGATTTCAGACCTTTCCAAAAATGTTTCCGAGGAATTTTGGTACAGATTAGTTTAAAGGAGCTTAAAAAAGCACATTGTGTTCTTTTCAACACGTCTTTGTGTAGGCGATGTTGTTGTTCTCCTGCTGAAAGACTGAAGATCTTCACATCAAACATAGAGACAAATTCTACTACAAAATACCTTTGTGCTCTCAGGTCTGTGGATTTGTTTATGTAGATCAGATCAATCCCACATGCACAGGCAGTCAACACAAAAAAAAATCCATGACAATAGCCTCAAAAGATGAGTCCCCATTGGAAAAATTGCTTTTGTTTAGAAAACAAACAAAAAAAGACTCACTTTAGTTGCTCTACCTGCTCCACCATATCTGGTGATAGCGATGGTTCCTCTGAGGTCCACTGTCTGGTTTAGACGAAGATAATCACTTGCTTTCCCCTGATTAGCGTAAACCAGTCTCCCCTGAAACCATCAGAAAGATCAATATTCTGTCAACAGCAGAAAAATAACATGAAAAATAACTTGGTAAACTGATGTCAACAAATCATCACAGCTGGCTCTTTTAAATGTATGATTCCAGATTTACAATATGTTGATAACGGCACAGAGCATCTTTATTAGATTCTTTATCTCAACATCTTCTGTCACTCCCACTTTATTATGGCCTTCTTACCCTGTAGGTGATTTAACAAACTACTTAGTCACTATGAATCTTCAGAAGTGAATCTTCTTCACACTGTGAATCTTTTTGATGGTTAACTCACTCAGTCTTCAGAATAACTTGTTATCAGTTCTTGATAAGGTTTTGGCCTTGGAGATACTCTGTACGTTAGGATATTCACTTTTGTGGCACCAGTAAACCTGCACTCATAACTTCTAGTAAAGAGTGAAGCTGTCAATATTTAATCAATGTACCTCTTGTTTTTTTTCACAACGGATTTAATAGAATATCTTTATTCTATTCACTTATTGTGTCGGCTCATTTCAATAATTGTCTTCTTTCCACGTGAATCATTTCCATGCATTTCATCCCATCCAGTAGTAGCTTTTTTTCTTTCTCTCACACAAATTTGAATTTGCTCTGTAATGTGTGAGGATTTCGAACTGAAATATAAACGTTAAATTCTGCCCCACCACCAATGAAGAGACACCATAGATGAATGGGGTAAAATTATGATCATATGTATTATGAATGCTATTTTCTACACAACTGATTAAATGAAGACATTTACAAATTACATTGAGTTCTTGTTCTGAACATTGGATACAGCCGGGTTCAAAATTCTTGGCACATTTTGTGGATGTATGAGAGAGAAAGGATTTTATTGCGGGAATCTTGAATAAGTATTTCTAAATTAAATCTGTAACATTTTATGGGAGAATATGGCAACACACGAGTGTCAAAGGGAACATCTGTTGACTTGCGTAAAAGTTTAACTGCCAAAGAGCTGTAAAATGAACCATAATGTGTTCTTTCGTCTCGTCTTTTGGGAATCAAAAGTGTTTTCCAGTAAGAGTGTAATAATGTGAAGCTAAAAGATAAGAAACATTTAGAGCTGGGCGTTAAAGTTCATGACATGGAAACTCTTACTGTTTGCTAGTGAGTCAAACAAGTGATATTTATGTGATTTTTATAGTTACGGAGCATCTGTGCACAAACATCAACTAAAAATGGGTGCTTGTTATTCTTTCTGCTGTACATACAGCAATTTGGATTTTTTTGGTTATTTCTAATACTTTTGCTGTCCATCAGGCATGGTACGGCATGTCTTAGTCTGCTCTGCTTACATAAAAATGATGACGCAGTAAAATCGGTACTTAATTGATATTGATCTGCAGTCAGTTATCAACCAAATACATTTTGTAATTTGAAAAAATGGGTAACTTTTTTTTTCACCTTTGGGTTTCCTGCAGGAGAGTATGCAGCGTATGGCTGAACCACGGCAGGATCATCCTGGTCTGGAGTATAAGCTTTCTCTTTTTCTCTGGCAGTGTGTAGCACAGTATCAGATGGAGTCACTGAAATGAACAAGTGATGGTTACTGGTTTACGTGTCATCTAAGTCAGTGAAACTCACAGATCACAGACTGAATTACAAATTCTTCAATGTAAAGGAATCACATAATAGCAGAGTTTGATGACTATGGACATTTTGAACTTAAGGACATTGGCTTCCTTGGGATAATCTAAGAGACAGTAAAGAATGTTTACAGCAGCCTACACTGTAGTAAATCATGTAGCTCAATACATTAAATAAAAGCTATTTGACTCACTCTATTTTATGATTTGATTGATGTGAGGTTTCATCTCAACAGTTCTTCTGCAATCAATGTGTTTGTACTCTTAAATACACTTTTTACAAGAACTTCCTTAAATTGTATTCAAAAGATCATTTGGTGCTGATTCAAACACCGGCTGAATGATGTAGTAACCATTCCCACTCCCATTCGAAGATTTTCAGCATACATTTCACTCACCTACAGTCACCTTATTGGGCTTTTTGGGGTCAGGGAAGGAAAGGTAGACCTTATATTCCTCTCTCCAGGCTTCATCCAGACCTGTCTCAGGGTCCTGCCATCTCTTCAGCATGAATTTCACTGTTTCCTCATCTCCAGCAGTGGTGGCCATATGGGGCACTTTTGTCAACTCCCTGGGGAGGAAGATATGATTATTATGATAATGAAAGGTTTGATTCAATAAACCCCAATAATCTATAATATATATATATATATATATATATATAATCTATAATCTATATTTAGAATCTGCAGCAAAAAATGGTTTTAAACCTTAAGGTGCACAAGAAATTAGACAACATTACTTTTGCAATTCCTTTGTTGTCACATTTTTTTTCCCAAAACTTAGCCCTCATCAACTCACCTCAGGTTTTCCTGTATCTCGATGTTATTCACCTCAGACAAGAACTGTTCAATGAGGCTCTCATCCACGTCCTTTGCCACATCCTTCACCCAAGACGGTGCGGAGTCGCCACTCTTTTCGATACCATAGTGGCCGATTAGGATACCTACAGTCAGGACAGCGGCCCCACACAGAATCCCAAGCAACGCCTGCTTAATCATTCTTCACCTTAAGATGAACAACTCAGTAAAAACCCCTCACCTCCTCTGTATACCCGAGCACTGCGTGTGTTCACAAGCTTTCCCAAAGGTATCTTAAGGCTGGGGTGCTGCTTATGAATCCATATTATGTGAGAGAAAATACTTGCATCTGATCCCTATATACAACACGAATGCAGCTGCCGAAATCACCTCTCATAAGACAGTCATTGTAAAGTTTACTCATTAATGTTTGCAGTTCGGATGGACTTTATCCCTTTCTGCATGTGTATGACTGTCTGTCTGTGACTGTAATTCTCAGCAGTTTCTAAAGCAAGTTTGGAATTTGGAATTTAGGTTAACTAAACAGTGAAAGACTTGATATATTTGATCAAAGCTAATTAGTTTGAACGACTAGGAGGCCACTCAGAAGATACATTGTCTACCACAGCAAATGCCCTATTTTAAAATCTTAATATGAGTGATTTGGATGTTCCTTTTCTTCCTTTAACCATGTTCCACCTCTTCGTTGTGTGTCGTGAAATTCTGCCAAGGAGCTTTTGTGTATTCTCACTGACAAACAAAGAACTGTGACTGAAAAGACACTCAAACTGGAAGCTGAAGAAGGTGTTCCCTTGGCAGTTTGAGCTGTTATCACTGAGAGGGGACAACTTTGACATGACAAAGACCTTTTTATTACATTCTATTACAACGTGTAGACATGCTGAGTTACAAATGTTTTTTTCTAAGGAGATACAACATTCATTCAAGCACACTTACAAACATGAAGGTAACCTAATTTAGTCCTTTACATCAAGAAAACATTTCCAAAATACCATTGACGTTTAGAGAACATAATAAAAGATCATTTAAAAAAACAATATCCAGACACAAGCGTATCACAAAACACAACTCCCAAGGGTGAAAAATCATCCTACATCCGTGCACACACACACACACACACACACACACACACACACACAAAAGAAAAGGATGGTGGATGGAGATGTATCAATCAAAAATGCAGGCTGTCAGGCGGGAGGATGGATGAGGAAAAAATGCACTTTCTTAACCAAAACAAGGCCAAAAGTGCTGCAAAGTGAATGTAAAAAATGTAAAACACATCAAAGCAGAAACATGACTGGATCAGAAGAAAATACACAAATCAATAAAAATGACTATCAGGCCAATGGGAACAAAACTAGGAAGTACAACTACTGAGTAAGTAAATGCAAGCAGGTGTGTGCAAAGAGGGCAGTGGTGTAAGCAGCAGAATTTAAAAAAGGTGAGGAACAGGTAAATAAGAGGCAAGACTGAAAGGAGTGGACAAGGATGAAACCATTTGGAAGAGAAAAGAGAACTGACCGAAAACAAATAAGAAATAACACATAAACCATCCATCCATTTTCTCTCCAACAGTTTTTATGTTGCATGTGTCTAACATTGCATTTTCTCTTTTGTTTGCGTGGCTTCCCCGTTTTCTTGTTTAATTTTGTAAATCGTTGCACTTCTTTTTTTGTCTATTTCCTTTCTTCCTGATTGCATTCCGAGAATGTTGCTGAGTTCTGCGAGATGCTGTCCAACACAAAATGACCAAATATTTCGGCACATATTCACGTTCCTCGGCGCTATGTCGCCATCTGCTGGTCAAATATGTTATTGTCACGACACGGGACTTCCTGTTTCTTTCCGTCAGTGTCACTTTTAAATGAATCGTCGTACCTGCTTCGGTACCTTTTTTTGTTTGTGTCGACTGAGTAATGCAGTAACGATACTTTGGTTAGAACTGTCGCGAGCGCTTTATGTGGTTAAAACTGTGTCGGAAGTTGTCATGACTTACAGCTCCTGAACTGTGTGTATGAGCTGCAGACATGAAAAGGAGCTTTGAAATCAAAGCTTTTACTAGTCGTGCCGCACAGATGTTGGTGATACACTAATTGCTGACGCTTAATCCTGCCAGAGGTTTTCTCTGCTTTTCCCGGCATGCAGTTCCTCCTCTTTCTTCTGTTTCACTTTCAGTCTTGCAGTATTCGGAACTGCGTACAAAGAACGAGACGGTAACGTTGAAATTTTGATGTATTGTCGACATAACTGACTGATATTTGGATTGTTGGGCAACAGAATATATGACTCTTCATTTAGGGCGGCATAGGGGTTCTTCTATAGAGATTTATGTCCATAAATGAATGGAAATATGTGTGAAATCGAAAGTGTTGCATTTCCAGCTCCTCGGCGTTTGTCTTTCAACGTGTTTGCCCAGCATTCGTTTAATGAACTATTTAAATATGTTTGAAAACAATATAAAATAAAAATAGGTGATGCTAATGTGAAATGTGGTGCTATGTTACTAATATTGCAGGTGAGAGTGTCCTGCTGTCGGTGCCATCATGCTACCTCTCCTGTTGGTGCTCTTTGTGCCATTTCCTCCATCATCTGGAGCTCAGATACCAAATCAAGATCAAACTAAAGGGCACCCCATCGCCACCAATGGCCAGCTGTTCCCCTGGGACCGCATGAGACTTCCCAAAACCGTCTCCCCCTTCCACTATGACCTTACTATTCACCCCAACCTCACCACTCTCGACTTCACTGGTGTTGTTCGCATAGAACTTGATGTGCACGAAGACACCAGAACCGTGATTCTCCATGCCAAGCAAATGCACATATCCAACGCGGTGCTGCTGGCGCCTGAAGGCGTTAGGCCCTTGAAAGTGCTGGAGTATCCTCCTTTCCATCAGCTCGCCCTGCTCTCAGACTCAGTGCTGACCAAAGGCAGGAAGTATGAGGTCCAGCTGGAGTTTGCTGCCAACTTGTCCGACAGCTACCATGGTTTCTACAAGAGCAGCTACCGCACCAGTACTGGGGAGGTCCGGTAAGACCACTAAGCTTCTTTTTCTGATTACATTTTTTTTCTTTCTTTTTTTTCATCCATCCATCCATTCATCATCTTCCGCTTCTCCGGGGATCGGGTCGCGGGGGCAGCAGCTTGAGCAGAGAAACCCTTTTTTTTCCGTCTCTGGCAAATACAACATGGCAGACAAAACTAATTCATTCAGGAAAAATAACTGAAATAACACTGTGTAAGTTACACAAATCCTAAATACAGCTGTTTTACTTCACTCAGGGTCATGGCATCTACGCAGTTTGAGGCGACTTTTGCTCGTGGAGCCTTCCCCTGTTTCGATGAGCCTGCTTTTAAAGCCAACTTCACGATACGGATGATAAGAGAGCCACGCCACATTGCCATTTCCAACATGCCCAAGGTACTGTATGTGTAAACACATGTATGACTCCTCAAAGGTGCCTCATTCCCTTAATCAGGCTGTCAAATTAGAAGACGTAAAATTCACACAATACATTTTTTTCAAAATTAAAAAGGTATAAAAGCACCAGAATGTAATGTTGGTAGGGAATCTACTGCCCTAATGTTTCTTCTCTCCATTACTTTCCTGTTGTTTACGCGTCTCAGGCTAAAACAGTGGAGCTGCCGGATGGTTTGCTTGAGGATCACTTCGACATGACTGTAAAAATGAGCACTTATCTGGTGGCCTACATCGTGTCTGACTTCCTGTCTGTGAGCAAGACCACGCGGCATGGTGTCAAGGTAAGACACACAACAGGCACTGGCTGAGCCGTTGGTTTCACTCTCTAGGTCAGATACTCTAGAATAACCCGCAAAGTGTTTTAAGTTGCCCTCAAACAGCTCGTATTATTTGATCAAACTTAGCCTGTTTCTTCATCGTTCTTTGCTGTACTCCCCATCAGATTTCCGTCTATGCTGTCCCAGAGAAGATTGACCAGACAGCCTATGCTCTGGAAGCTGCAGTCAAGCTGTTGGACTTCTATGATGATTACTTTGATATTCCCTACCCACTTCCCAAACAGGGTCAGTGAATATATTCTGATATGGGAAGCAGAACTGCAACAGAGGCAATATTTATTTAGTAGAAAGGCATTTTCTACCTCTAAATTACTGACTGATCGAGTCAACTGACACATTTTAAGTTTAAGGAAATACTTAGTGTATACCATGGGCTAGAATAAGTATAAATAAACATCCCCCTATGTAAATAATTTGAAATGTATGTCTTGGCAAATGAATGAGAGATCACAAGAAAGTCTTGGTCACAAGTCTTTGACCAAGCAGACCGAGACTGCACTTGTGTCTTGTGTCTGTGTAAAACAAAAGAGAAAATAATTGAAATATGCTAGCATAGATTGCAGATTGCTCTCAGATGACACAAATCTAACATATTTAGATGTTGCTCCCTGCAGACCTGGCCGCTATCCCTGACTTCCAGTCCGGTGCGATGGAGAACTGGGGGCTAACTACCTACAGAGAGACTGGCCTCCTCTTTGACCCCAGCAAGTCCTCTGCCTCAGACAAACTGGGCATCACCAAGGTCATCGCCCATGAGCTCGCGCACCAGGTAGCTGGCCTGTTACAGTAACATTTGAGCTAACACATTCGCCATTCTGTGAAAAGTAGCACAAGTTGCATTCAGTAAAGACAAACTGAGGGTCGGCATGGACACAAGTTCCAGATGTTGTTCCATTTGGTTTGCGAATGTAGATTAAGTGAAATACAGTTTTTGCATGTTTGCTACCTGTCCAGTGGTTTGGGAACCTGGTGACGATGGAGTGGTGGAATGACTTGTGGCTCAACGAAGGCTTCGCCAAGTTCATGGAGTTCATTTCCCTCGACATCACCTACCCAGAACTGCACGTGGTGAGAGCTGAGTCCACAGATCTTAGTCTTTTTCTTTTTTATGCATGCTATCTTACTGTTTCTTTATCATGGGGTTGAATTCAGAACTGACTTTCTTAAAAAACAAGAAACATATTCTTGCTCTTTAAGTATAAAGTGCATTTATTGGACAAGACTACAGAGAGTCACATTGTAACTGTCTTTATCTCAGGATGACTTCTTCTTGGGTAAATGTTTTGAGGCCATGGAAGTAGACTCCCTCAGCTCCTCCCACCCCGTCTCCACACCTGTGGAAAACCCCACACAGATCCAGGAGATGTTTGATGATGTGTCATACGACAAGGTCAGGCTCATTCTGCCAGAGGGCCCAGCTTTGAATGTGGATGCGCTTGAATGATGCATTAATATATTTGAGTACTCTGCGCACAAAAGGACTTGTGAGTGTGGGTTAATTTTCGTTAAGTCTGCTTTGGTTTATATTTTTTAGGGAGCATGTATTCTGAATATGCTGCGGGACTTCCTCACTCCTGAGGCCTTTGAGATTGGCATCATCAGATACCTGAAGCGCTACAGCTACCAAAACACCGTGAACAGCCACCTGTGGGAGAGCCTAACTGATGTGAGTGATGTTTATGAAGGCTGCACCACAATGCTGGTTGTCTGGTTTTAATTAGAGATTAACACAAGTTATTCAGGTTAGAGCTAAAACAAAACGCTGCTTATGCATTAATACAAGTCCATTAAAGCTGCATTTCACTTTCAGGAACTCTCTCCAGGTACTTTGAACCTTTAGAAAGGGACAGTTCTTATTTTACATGGGAGCTGGCTGCAGTGGTTGGTCGAGTAGTCTCAGGAAAGAAGTTGCACCTGTCCTCTCATTCATCTTATCCATCCACCCATCCATTTTCTGCACACACTTAATCCTGTTCAGGGTCCATCACAGGGGCCACACAGAGATGAGCGAGCCCAGTCATCTTGTGATATTTGCTAAAATCTGTTCTTACCGTTTGCAAACCCAACATTCAAACTCAGCCCCTCGTGTCTCAGCCGACGGAGGAGTGGCACAGAAAACACATCAGCTCTGCTCTGCTGGTACGTAGTTCTTCTATAGTGCGTTTAGTGGCACTGCAGCCCATTAAAAGGAGTTTAACAAAGGTTAAACAAGTCAATGGTAAGCAAATGAAGCCTGTCTCGCTCCCAACAGGGGTCTGTATGCTGAAAATCCCATATGTAACTTCGGCAGGAGCGACCCGCTTCTGAAGTGTCGTGATGCGCGAGAGGAGTCGTTTGTGTTTACGGCACTTAGCTAGGTACTGTATGCTAGCTGTAGTTGTAGGCTATGTGTTCGCTTGCGTTGAAGAGCCAACACCAAGCGTTTCATATTCTGCCTTTCACAGACTGAATATGAAACGTTCGATGTTGGCACTTCCCATCTTTGTGAAATTTCTCCAAGCGTGATCTTGTTCATCTACCATAGTGATCTGGGTTTTAGATCGTAAAGAGACAGGTGATGATGGTGCTCTAATTCCTCCTGAGTTCGAGACGTAGCCTAGCTTCAGAAATACACGGACTGACCTGATTAGAATAAAAATAGCGTTTTGATCCGAACAAGAATTGTTATCTACACTTGAAAATGGATTCATTTGTTCGGATTATGATTGTAATCGGAATAGTGTAGAGCTAGTCTGCGTTTATTGCGGCGTGTATGTTGGTAGTGCTTGCGCGCATCTGTCTAAGATGTAACTTTTGTAAGCGTCTGCTAATACAAAGGAATCACTCCACGAATACACCATGATGAGGGAAGAATCCCATTCAAGATCAGCAACAGTCCATCCATACATCCATTATCTTCCGCTTGTCCGGGGATCGGGTCGCGGGGGCAGCAGCCTGAGCAGAGAAACCCAGACGAGCTGTCCCCGGCCACTTCCTCCAGCAACAGTATTATAGCATATTATTTTGAGTTCTCTCTTCAGAAAATCTCTGATTATAGTATCTTACGTGGGCAGTCTACACTTGTGAATCAGATGATTTAACTGCACTGACTAAATAACACAACGGCAGCATTCGCCACGATGTTTAGTTAGTGGATGTGTATAATACAAAGGTGGGCATTTTTACGACAGTGTAGAATTTCAGGTTGACCAATAGAGATCGCTATACTGCCGCTAAACTACCTTGTATCCCTTTAACACCACCCTGCAGGGGGCTGCACATTCCGTGCGTATGCAGCTGAAGTGCCCTTACAGCCTCTCACCTGCTTCTCACTGCTCCTCACCTTCAGTCAGTGAGGAAGGAAGTACCATATATTCTGTATATCTGGTCAAAATTCTCTGCTTCTGCCCACCAGATCTGCAGCTCTGATGATTTGGACGAAGGTCGAATGAAACACGTTGAATTCTGCTCTAAACGTAAACTCCAGTCCGGAGCCTCTGTGAGTTTTTTTTTTTTTTTCGAAACTATTTCTTATGCAAGTTTACACTTCTTCAGTGTTTCCTTAAATTTCTATCGTATTCTAATGTGAAAATAGAAAAAAAAAGACTTGCAGGTTCACATGTAAAATAGTGCAGTGTACCTAAATGTGTGATGCGGCTGGTGTTTCACAGAAGTGGTACTCAGGTGATGAGCTGGATGTCAGGGCCATCATGGACTCGTGGACCCTGCAGGAGGGCTTCCCGCTTGTCACTGTAGAGGTCAGAGGTCGGGAGGTCAGACTCAGTCAGGAGCGTTACCTGAGGTCAGATGATCCCTCCCTCACTGAAGGGTAAGTAAGATTGGATGTGCTATGGCAGGAAAAGTATGAAGTATTAGTTATTTCAGAAGCTTCCCATCCTGCATTTAATGCATATTTTAAAACTATTCTTTATAGACTATTATCACCAGACCTTGACAAAGATGAGCCTTTTCAGATTCTGCACACACAGCAGTAACTCTATGTAGCCATACCTCCATTTTGTTATTATATGATAATTAGATACTTTACTTATTTCTCTAATCGTCTCTGTCAACATGTGTGTTGACAGCTTTCTGTGGCAGATCCCACTGACCTACATGACCAGCACCTCTAACACCATCCACCGTTTCCTGCTCAAAACAAAGACTGGTGAGTATTTTGCTCCGAGACGAGGCCGCTGTATTCACATCTGCTATTGGAAGACCTAAGATCACAAAGCTGCCATCACTTTTAAGCTTGTCGATATTCATCGTCTTTCAGATGTCTTGTACCTGCCAGAGGAGGCGGACTGGGTGAAGTTCAATGTGAAAATGAGCGGTTACTACATGGTCCACTATGTGGGCGACGGGTGGAACTCCATAATCCGGCTTTTGCAACACAACCACACCGCTTTGAGCGGCAACGATCGAGCCAGCCTCATCCACAACGTCTTCCAGCTGGTCAGGTCAGTTTCCTGCCGCATCGCTTGAATTTACTGCTTCTTCTTTATTACACAATACTTGGATGTGAAGCAATTTAATCAGTTAAGTTAAAATAAAGTACCTTTCATTCAATATACACTTTGTGAAAATTTGTTGTTTGCTTAGTTTTGGTGGTTTGGTTCTGCAACGGGCTGTTAGTTTTCAAATCAGTCAGTCATGAGTCTCCTTGAATAAGGATGTGAATTTGAAGGTGCTGTGCTGACTTGAAGGTTGTCCTGTGTGTTGCAGTGTAGGAAAGGTGAGGCTGGACACCGCCCTGGAGCTGTCTCTGTACCTGTCCAAAGAGACCCAGATTATGGCTGTGACTCAGGGCTTCAGCGAGCTTGTACCCCTCTACAAGCTGATGGAGAAGAGAGACATGGCTGCGCTGGAGAATCAGATGAAAGTGAGGCAGAATTCATGGCATTTCATTTGATCTTAAAAAAAACCCAAAAAAAACCAGAAACATTTGAATGTTATAAAACGGAATAAGCTCAGCTGACATCATATTTTGATTAATAAGTGTCACATTTGTGCATTTCATGATAGTGCAGATCATTTGATTACTTACTTCTTTTCTTCTTTTTTTTTAACTTGCATCTAAACATCAATCAGATATGAAACAACCATTTCATGTTTTATTTTTGTATTGTCTGTTATTTCTTCCGGAATCTTTTACAGTGACACTTGTGTTCCTCAGGGCTACATCGTGGATCTGTTTCGGGGCCTGTTTGATCGGCAGGAGTGGACCGACTCTGGTTCAGTGTCTGAGCGAGTGTTGAGAAGTTACCTGCTGCTGTTCTCCTGCGTCAGGAACTACGCCCCCTGTCTGACCAAAGCCACCAAGCTCTTCAACCAGTGGAAGGATTCTGACGGCACCATGAGGTCAGGGGTCACAGCCCAACCAAAAACAGTGCTCCTCTTTCAGTATTTACTGTGTGTAAATGTTAAACATTTTCAAACTGTGTCCTCTGAGCTGAAACCTGTCGCTGTTTTCAGCCTCCCTGTGGATGTCACAATGGCTGTGTTTGTGATTGGCGCTCGTACACCTGAGGGGTGGGACTTCCTGTTTGAGAAGTACCGCAGTTCTCTGCAGATGTCTGTCAAGAGCCGCTTGAAGGTTGCCATGGCTGTCAGTCCACTGCAGGACAAGCTCAAGTGGTGAGCGGTAGATTATGGAAACGGGGACACATCAGTGCCCTGTTCCCCCTCTGTGCTCAATTTTTGTATTCTGCCTGCAGGATGATGGAGCAAAGCCTTCTTGGTGAGGTGATGAAGACTCAGGACCTCCCTGATGTGATTGTCTCTGTCAGCAAGAACCCCCATGGCTACAAACTGGCCTGGGACTTCCTCCGAGCCAACTGGCACACCATGATAAAGAAGTCAGTCAACTCATCGCACATGCATTTATTTCTCCAGGGCCTGATTAGACCTTATCCTCAGCAACAATAAGTCCTATGACTATGCAAGTGATGAACAGATTCTGTATTTTTGCTGACTCGTGTTTTGCCAGCCAGTCAACTTGAAAGGTTCATTCAAAAGCAGGAAAATAACATTATGTGTTTGCTTTGATGGGACAGATTTGACCTTGGCTCCAGCACCATCTCACACTTGGTGACTGGAGTGACCAACCAGTACTCTACCAGGGAAATGCTTCATGAGGTATGTGAGGCTGTTTGGGATTCTTTCACTCTCATATGAGAATTTGGATGGTTAACTTAATGACATCATTTTGCTTTAGGGTTCAGAACAGTTTGCACTAGAATATGAAAACATTCAAACTTTGCTGGAGCTACTTTCAAAGTGTGTCTCACTCAACTCAACCTTCTTTACTGTTAATTGTCCACTAAGGAAACTACCTGAAAAAAACATTCTCTCAGTATATCTGCAGGGATTTATCAGTTTGCTCTTTGAAATAGTCGCACCTTTTTTGACCACACTGAGAAACTGACTCGGTGCAGGCTGGAAAAGTAAGTTACACTTGAATTTGATAACTTGTAGAACCTGTCACAGCTGTAACCTCAGAACTGTTCAGTTCATCAGTTTTCCTGAGACATCTTGATTATAAAGCCCTCTTCATGTAGTGCCACAGCATCTCAGCTGGGCTTAACTTGGCCGTTCCAAAACAGGAATTTTCCTCTTTTTGCAATTATGTATATACTTTTACTGGCCTTATTATGTTTGATACTTTTATTCAACTTCTTATTTTATTGCTGTTTTTCTTTTGTATATATGTGGCGCCAAACGGAGCAGCACTCATTTCATTGTATGCAAGTCAAAAGGCTTTCTATTCTATTCTATTCTACTCTATCCTAAATTTCATGCCATAGGCTTCTATGTTGGCATTACACTATTTGAATAATAAAGAATTAATATTTTTCTTACATTAGACGCATGAACAATTTCTGATTCCAGTTTTGCTATTACCCTGGGGTAAACCAAAAGAAAGCCAGTTATTTAAACTTTGGATCTTTGGATTCGACCGTATTTTGAGGCAATTCCACGAACCACAACTCCAAACTCATTTCCTTAATCGGTACATCTGGCGTCTAGTAGTTTTTGGAGAAGACACCAGCAGAGGTTCACATACTTTGACCAGTCTTTACTCCAACTCTGTGTGTTCCATAAAGTCATTTGTTAGTCTAAAACTGTTTCTGAAGATCACACCACATTTTATAATTAATCAATACAGCAGTCCTGGTCATTTTCCTTTATTTTCCTATCTTAATGTTTATTTATTTTTTCTTATTGAGAAGTTAATGTTTATTTCTGGCTCTTATCTCAAATATTAATCTGCATTCCTGTGCTCAGGTACGAGGCTTCTTTGACTCCTTGACTGAGGAGGCGGGCTCAAAGATGAGGTGCATCCAGCAGACCTATGAGACTATTGAGGATAACATCCGCTGGATGGACACGAACCTTCCTCTGTTGCAGGCTTGGCTGAACAAACGCAATCCCAGAACCCCTCATGACGATTTATAACTCCAGAAGAGACACAGTGCGGATAACGGAGGGAGAAATAGAAGTGTGGACTCAAATGACAAATTATAGGATTTTATGCTTCATGACAACAATCAAACACATCTTTCAGCTAAACTCTGACATCATCAACAGGAACCTTTAGCTAATTTAAATCACAAATTTATACAGTAATATACACCTGATATTTGGATTTTTGGCCATCAAATTATAAATTATTTAAACGTTATTTAACCCGCCAAAACTGACCACGACTTGACAACGGCCTACAAATAGCAAATGAGAGTTTCTTTTAAAACATTTACTTAACATGAACTGTAATTTTTCTCTATGTGAAAAAAGAAGAAAAGAGAAAATCCTCAATATCAGAGAATCTTTAAGGAACTGTCAGGGTTTCCTTATTTCGTCTCTTGTTATTTATTTAGCTTGTTTTTTCTTGGGAAGTTGGTTCCTGATGAAAGCACTTAGAGCAGAACTGGAGACTAAAGAATTCTGCTTCGAGCTGAATGTATATGGAAGCGTGTTTTCTGTGTGAAGTGGGTGTGGGTAGGTTTTTTTAAACTGCTGTGAAGTTTTGGTGTTTGTTAATTCGGATTAGTGCTGCATTATTACAACAGAAAGCGGCAACATACTGTAAATATTATATCGCGTTTGATAAATGGTACATGTTGCTAAAAAGAAATTCACTGCACATCAGATACTTAAAGCTATGGTAGGTAATCCTAGAGAGCTAGCAAGAGAGCTAGCAAGATTCGAAAGTGTCCCCTCCTCTAAGCTCCACCCCCCCCTCCCCATTCCGTCAGTGCTTCATCCAAAGCCGGTGGAACCGCATGCGCACATGGAGCAGGGAGCCGGCAGAGGGGGGTGTAGGCAGAAAGCAGAGGCATCTGATTGGTTTTTTGTAGGCGACCGTCCCGCTGATCTCGGATTGGTCAGCTTTTTCTCAGTCCTGCAGCTGCCACAGAGGTCTGATTATTTTCGTCCCTTTTTCTAAATACATCTTGTGTAGATTTCTCTCAGGATAGACGGACCATTTCACCCAGTATTACAAAATGTGTTTCTGAACAGGATTACCTACCATGCCTTTAACATTGCAGTCCCAGACTATTTCTCACCTGCAAAACCACATAAATAAGAATAAAAACATGGGAATAACAGCAGAAACTTCTTTTTACAGTTTATGAACGGTTGCAGCAAAAGTGATGTAATACATAGAACTCTTTGTAAAAAAAAAAAAAAAACATAAAGATGAATTGTGACTCCGCTGGCCCTGTTTAAACAGTTTTAAATGTTAATTTTACAGAAAAAAATATTTTTGTAAAATTCAATGTTCAATAAAGCTAATTTGATTTGAAATTCAGTTGTTTTCCTCTTACCGCTTTGTGTGCTGTCACTAATAGGGATTTTTTTTATAATCTCTGCATGCTCACCGACTGGCAGTTATAAGGATATAACCTTTGTAACATGACAAAGTCACAGCCCCAGAGACTCATATCCTGGTTTATGTTGGGACGGTAAGCAGTAATATCATCGTTACTGCTCATTCAACTTGGGATAAAAAGCCCACTTGACAAACTAGTGATATTTAGCTTTTTCACTCCTGAGTTGCACCTCAGTATGAACAGGAAGCAGGGTCTCAACCCCTCCAACCCTTGTCAGTGCTACATGAAACTGTTGGAATCAGAATTCAAATTTGATCCATAACGACACAAAAACAATGCACCAAATGGTCGAAAACTGTTAATATTTAGTTAAAGATACTACCAGAAATTCACACTTTGTGTTTGAGTACATTTGAGCAAAGTTTGTCAAGCTTATTCTCCTTCAGGTTTGCATCAATGTCAACAACCCAAATGGCTCAAACCTACACTTCTTAAAGTGCTTCATTTGCTTTCAGATTAAAAGAAAACGGAAGGCTTGTCTTTTTGTGACACGAGTTTACGAGAAACGGGCTCTTTCTAAACGTTAATTCAGTTGATTTCCCTCTCCTGTTCTTGTTCCCAAGGTAACTGCCAGCTTATGGAAAAGGGTCGCTGTTTCTTTAAATTTGACAATGCTGCCATATATTGTTCTGAGGCGCCTTTATCATAAACTTATAAAACATGCAGTTCGGCCACCGAAACTTTCAGACATTTAATTTGATAATGTAATCACACACTCTTCATATAATGATGTAAAAGCTGACCAAAAATACAGTAAAGCTAAGAAAACCTCCTTTTTAATGTATTTCAGTGGCAGATAAGCATTGTGGGCTTTGCCCTCTATCCCATGCATGAGCACACACACCGCACACCACCCCCCCCTCGTCAGCACACCTACAATAAAAACTGCACTCTGCTCCAGTGAGTTTACCCTCTCAGCTCCACACCTGAGAAGAGACGTCTCTGGACCACAGGTAAGAGCCTGAAATTCAACTTTATGTTTCTGCTTCCTGTTTATGAAAGGGTAATGTTCTCTTTCTGATCAAATTCATAACCAAACGAAACAAATTAGAAGCCGTTTGCTTTTCAGTATTTACAGCCTTGGACCCTGTTCCTATTTGCTCACTTTTACGCATGTGTGTGTCAGCAAACATGTCCAAAAATACTGAACAATTGTGTTCTTTTTACTATTTATCTATTTTTTTCTAACTTCTCAATATTGATGCAGCTGATGAAAAAAGTCTGTGATAACATCGCTCACAGCCAACGTTTTGTGTCGGGTGAGTTGCTCGTGACTTGCTGATTTAGCGTGCTGTAATCCAACAGAGTATGTTTTTCTTCTCTCTTACTCATCTGTAAAATACAATCCATTTCTGAAACATTCTCTTCGTCAACCAAGAACAGCCCTCATTTTAGCTTTGTGTACATTATCAAATAATCCAACTGGGTTTCTGATACCACCTAAAGAGGCTCCGAAGGCACAAATCACACAAAAAGGATCACTCTGCATTTACTGGACAGCAATGATTTGTAAAATTAAAAGCAGATGTGGATGCCCCAGATACTCAAATGAAGGCTCGATGTCTGTTATAAACACCGCTAACCGGAACGGATTGAAGTCAAGGACGAATAGAGTACATCTGGACAGACAGGGATGTGACCATCACCAACAAAGATGTGCTCCTCAACGTCAATCATTATTCATCTACGTTTTCTTGTTAATTTCAAATTGAAGTTAAGCAAAAGTAAAATGCTGGCGGGTTTGTGATCTCAGGGACGGCCAGTCATGCTTGCTCTGATTGTTCCAGAGCTTTACATGAGCACAGAGCCCGGGAAAATGTGTGTCAGCTTGTTCAATTCCAACTGTGGATACAAAACAGTCATGATCTAAAGCAAGGACACCCTTTTTTTGACTTGGAAGATCTTTACATATCAGGACTAGATGCTAAATGCACGCCATGATTCAATAGCTTGCCCAACCACCTGTAGCAATGATGTATGATGTATGATCAGTCTCCCATCAGTCTCTCCCATTTTTGTGGAGGAATTTGTTGAGGTTCCTGGCATCTGTTTATGCACAGCTGTCTTTAGGTCCCACCACAGGTTGAGGTCTGGACTTTGGAACCGTTGCAACACCTCGATTTTATTATTTTTCCATCCATTCTGTTGTTGATATTCTGGTGGGCTGAGGGGGTCATTGTCCTGTTGCATGACCCATGTTTGACCAAGCTTCAGCTGTCCAGGTAATAGAGATGGCCTCACATTTAAATACTTCCATATACAGAGTTCACATTTGACTTATTATCTCCACGGAGCTCAGGTCCTGTCACTGCAACACAAGGCCAAGTCGTCACCCCTCCACCACTGTTAGTAACAGCTGGTATGAGGTTTTTGTTTCGTTTTTGCCAAACGTGCTGCTGTGCACTGTGGTAAAACACCTTATCTTTGGTCTCATCTGTCTAAAGGACATTGTTCCAGAAGCCTTGTGGTTTGTCCAAATGCAACTTTGCAAACCCAACCCATGCAGCAATGCTCTTTTTAGAGAGAAGAGGCTTTTTCCTGCAACCCTTCCAAACAAGTGATACTCGTTCAGTCGTTTTTTATTTGTACTGTCATGAACTACACTCCTGGGAAGACAACTCTCTTTCATGTTTCCCACTTGTGAGTAATATTTACCACTGTAGAATGATAGATTGCAAATTTATTCATGACAAATACCATTTGCTTCTTAAGATCATTGCTGATGTCTTTCTTCCTTGGCATTGTGTTAACACAACTGCCAAAACTTCTGCATCCAGCTGCTGAGTAGCAGAACCTAGTTTTTCCACACACCGCTTCTTCAATATGGATACCATTTAGTTGAATAGATAATGATATGATGTAATATGTCATATGTTGTTGTTAATCTTAGATTATATTTACCTCATTTAAGATCTGATGAGAATCAGACTTTTCCTCCTCTTTTTTGCCTTCCTGACACATAAAACTTTCGAATTGAAATATCATGACTGTATGTTGATGCTCCTCTTAAGATTTTGATGAGACTGTACAATGCAGTTTCCCATAAGCACTACATTATTATTTAAATTCCCCCAGCATACACATTATGGTCAAATTTAGCATCTCATGGAACAAATAATCCATGATTCCCTGATATGACGACTCATAATTTGTCATTTGTAATCAGGTTTTATCAATGCCTCAGACTTCTTTCTAAGCTATTACGCCAGTCTTCCTGTTGATCAGCTGACATTCTTGCAACCTGGGGGATCATACGTTATCATCTCACTTTTATGTAACACCACCACCAAGTACAGGTAGTCAGTTATTTGTACGAGGTTACTGCAGAACAAGCTGTAGTAAAATCTGACTCTATATGTCTGTCATATCACTCCCTACAGTATCAGGTAATAATTATATACTCTTGCACCACAGTGTCTATGACAAAACATTTATGAGTTTTGAGGACAAAGTGCATTTTATTATTGATCCAGGAAGAGCATGAAAATCTCTTCTGTGGTAACAGGCTGCAGCATGAGCCCGCCTGAGAGAAAACATGTCCAAATTCTAAAAAAAAATCCAGCAGCTAATCAGAGGCCATGTCTTGAAATTATTAAAGCATTTTGCTGTTGACAAAATCAATATTTAATCTTTGACTGTTTGTATTTCAGGTTCTGTGCTTGGTTTTGTGGCTCCAGCTCCATCAAAGTGTGATCTGTCTATCTAAAGAATGGGATTTGACAATTTTCCTTTTCTTGAGTAAGACATGTCTCTTTTCATCTCTATGTTTGTGTTAGCTTTTCTGCCATTTTGTTGTTTTGATGATGTTTACCCAACAGTTTTATGCATTATGAAGGAGTGATGAAAAGTTTCCATGAACATCTTTGCTGTTGAAACAGTGAAGGGTTATGGTTGAAGTGCCAGACTGAGCTTACTTGGTCCAGTAACGAGACAAAATGTGGAATGAACCAAAAATATTTGATCACAATAAGCTGTGAATTGAAAAAGAAAGTACACCCTCCTTTGATTCTTAGGTTTTACATAAAATTCAAGAAAAAATCTGTTTTTTATGAGGTTTTAAAACAAGGTACAGTAAATACAACATTGGTTAAAGATTTTACAGATACTATATTAGTGTAATTAACAAAAAAATAAATGGAAATGCAGAAGCAGTGTGTAAAAAAAAAACTAAGTAAACCTTTAGTGTGTCTAAAGGAATTACGAGAATAAGGAGCAGCCAGGTGCTGCACTTTTTACGTTTTATGTCAGCAATTTTTAGAAGTTCTTTATAGAAGTTTTGTCAGTTTGCTAGTCTGGGCCATTGAGGTGTTCATTAACACAGTGTCAAGTGGGAAAGACATTAGCCACAATCTGAGAGCCTATTAATGTGAGAATGTGGAAAGGTTATAACAAATTCAAATTCATGACAGAACAAATTGAAAAAGGCCGAACATGTAAGGTCTGTTTGTAATGCCAGGAGAAAACTTATTCTTCCTGAAAACAATGTCATACAGCATAGATTGCATCTGATCAATCTGCAAGACCTCTGGAACGTCCAATGCACTTTGGATATTTGGTCATAATGCACAGCGCCTCGTTTGTTAAAAACTAAACACAGCATATCAGCACAAACACCTCACACCAACTGTAAAGCACGGTGATGGAGGGCTGATGATTTGGGCTGGTTTTGAAGCCACTGCACACAGGACAGGCACCTTGCAGTCATTGAGTCCACCATGAACTCCTCTGTTTACCAAATTATTCTAAAGAGTGCAGTAACAGTAATGTAAAGTGTACTAGAATCAACTGTGAGGCCATCTGTCTGACAGCTAAAGCAAGGTTGAATCCCAAACGCACCAGAAAAGCAGAGTAGCTGAAAAAGAGAACGATGGATATGTTGCAGTGGTCCAGTCAAAGTCCAGACCTCAACCGGATTGACATGCTGTAGGGGGACCTTAAGAAAGCTGTGCATAACTAAATGCTGGAAAGTTCTTTGAACTGAGGCAACGCTGTAAAGAAGGATGTTAAAGAATTCCTCCACAACGATGTGAGAGACTGATAATGTCATTCAAAAAAATGTATCAAGGTTTTGCCGATAGAGATGGTTCTAAAAGCAATTGAATCATCATCACTGCTTCTGCATTCTGGTATAGTTTTTACTGAATTAATAGTTTTTATGAGTTTTTATCATGTAATAAAACCTTGTAATTAAAAGTTGGTACTTTCTTTCTCACTTGACTGTATTATGTAAGGCATAACTAATGCAACGTTTCCTTTATTCAATCAGAAAATGTCCACATTTTTAAAGGATTCTAAATTGGTGCCTATTATGCAGAAGCTGTAAACCAACCTAACTTAACTAACATTTGGAAGGGATCTGAGGTGTACAACAATTGTAATACAGATGACCAATCTTTTCTCTGTTTTGCACACATTTCTATCTCTCTCTAAGGCTCTTCCTTGGCCTCCTGGGCATGGGTCTCGGCATCCTGTGCTGCACCAGCTTCTGTAGAGCGTGCACTCGTTTCCGGGAGGAGCAGATAGAGAGGGAGGTACAGAGGCGCAGCGAGCACAGCCCTCACCTGCAGTCGATATATTTCATCCCCTTCCCTCGAAGCAGGCCGCGGCAGGACAGCGAAGACCAGCATGGTGTTGAGCGTGGGGAGCCCCACACACCACCGCGATATAGCACCACTGACTACTATGGGCCCCCACCTACATACAATGAGGTGATTATAATGCTGCATCAGCCCGTGATGCATTCTGGTTCTTTTTTTCAGGACTTCCATAACCAAAATAAAAAAATATATATATACTGAGCTCAATGTTTAAAAACATTTTTGTTAATTCTTCCAAGTCATTCATTTCTAAATCCGTGTTGTTATTTATTTTTTCTGTGTATTTCAGTTGGGAATTAAGCCTGATGATCTCCCCCCTGCTTACACGGAACAAAACTTTCCTGTGTATCCGACAACGCCGCCACCAGCTTTTACAAACATGGAATCGTTTCAGGCACAACCGCAGGCACAATCACAGCCATAAGGCAGCACCATCACGCTGTACCATGTTGATTATGGACGGTCCTGCACTGCCTCGTGGACTTAAGTGAGCTCGTACCTGAAGATTCTATTATTTTTAAATGGTGACACAAAGAAAAAAGCAGCAGGGATGAGGCAAGATGCACAAGGATGGTAAAGTCGTTTTTCAATCGGCGGGTTGCTGGTTTCCTTACTTCCTAAGTTTACATGTCAGTGTCCTTGGGCAAGATAGTGGAACTCACAACACCCCCCGCAAAAAATGGGTTCCTTCTTGGTATGTCACTTTGTTTAAAAAGCATCTGCTAAATGAATGTAATGTAAATATGCAACACATTTCACTAAAGTAAAAGATAGATTTTGTTTTTTTTGTATGATGATACTTTAAAATGAAAAACTTGAGCCTTGTTTCTGTAATCGTAGCATCGTACCATAGCAGTTTTATGTTTTGTTAATTTGTTTGCACGGTATATTACTGCAGGTTATCTCAACCACTTTAAAAGATATCGATTATGTCCAGTGAAAATACAGGAGCACTTCCAGACTGAAATGTACCGGTACTTGGCTTTAGAGTGTGTCCTGCATCAGGACATTTCTGAGCAATCACTGAGCAATTCCAACCATACATAGACAACACATATCAACTCTGCAATCATACAAAATCTGATTGCACTAAGCTTGTATGTAGCACAACACTATGATAAACTGAAACTGATGTCATTTAAGTGTTCATGAATCTGATATCCTTCAGGACTGACTTTACTATCAGCACCGTTGCATATCTGCATTTATATTTTGTTCTTGATCTAAATATGGAGTGAACAAATGTGTTGTCTCATAAAAAATCAAAGTCTGGACGAATGTTTGGCCTTATGGAGGCACTGTATGTAGTTTCATGGTGTTTTTTTTTTTTCCTCATTTACAACTGAGTTGATAAAGGCGGAAACACACAGTGTGACACAAAAGCTTGTGTTCCTACACTTGATAGCTGTTTAATGTCAGAGATTTTCAAAGAGTGAGAGCCTCACCAATGGGTCTCCAACCAGTTTTAGGGGAGACTCAAAGTGAGCGGAGGTGAGGAGGTATTACATTAACTTATGGATATATCACAGATATATTTACAGATATAGTTTACACATTTAACACACTCTAGGGCAGCCGTGGCTCAGTGGTTAGTGTGCAATAAGCTGAAGGTCAGTGGTTCGATTCCCATTGCCACTCAAAAAAAGGTTAATGGACTGAGAGCTGGAGGGGTGGCAGTCCTCCCCGGGCTGCCCACTGCTCCAGTGTATGGCAGAAAGAAAGAAATCCACTGATGTAATAACCTGTTCATTCAGTGTGTTCAGGTAGTCAGCTGACCTCATTCTTTGGGTACATAACGTTGCACTGCCCCCACAGGCTTGTACGGTAGTCACTAGGCATGATGGACGCATCACTTCCTCCGCCTCTCTTCTTACCCTGTTGCGCCCATCATTCAGATCACATGACCTTCTTCCACTGCTCCAGAGTCTAATCTTTACGCTCCCTAGCAAACTGAAGCCTTTTTTTCCCCCGACTAGCCTCACTGATAAGTGGTTTCCTTAAGGCTACACAGCTGTTTCGTCCCAATCCCATTGAGCTTCCTTCACGTTGTGCGTGTGAAAATGCTCTTACAGTCACTATTAAACATAACCGTGAGTTCTACTGTTGTTGTTTTTTACGATTTGATTTCACCAAACATTTTAGTGATCGCCGATCACAATCATTTGAGATCTAAGCAAAAAAGTGTAGTCAGTGTGGTGTCTGTTTTTCCTAAACTATATCTCAGGGGGATCTTACTGCCTCAGGCTCTAAGTGACAGAGTTGTGTATTAATGTTTCAATCAAGATAGGAGGATTTTCAGAAAGACTTGATGTTTACAACCTTTTTGTTTGTTGTTGTCCGCATTAGCTTTTCTTGATTTTGTCTGTCTGTCTTTACACTCCATCAGCCCGCTTCACATGTGGATGCATAAACTACTGATGAGAGACTTCTCTCAGACTAAACTTTTGATTTATTTCTGAGGACTTGCTTTAAACCTTGAGTGCCTTTTGCGTAAATAAAATAGCATATAAGAACTGCTCAAATCTCAAAGTGTGAATGGTATTTATTGTAGCTGGTCTACTTCATTCTGTGATGAGTAACAACAGAAAAGTTTTGTCTACATCCAACAATTTTTCTCTAATGTCTCCAAGGAAATAGAAATCCTTCTTTATGTCTGTTTATAAAATTTGACACCGTAGTTTTGTGTAAATAAAAATTAAATCTTTGATATTGTGGTGTAAATATTTCTTCAATAAATATATGATGCATGTTTTTTTTTACACATTTATTTTAAGGACACCAGACACAGGGGTCGTATGAGGTGCCACCAGGGACATAAATCAGAATTAACTTCCATATACACAAATGAAATTAAACTCATCCACATACTATACTCAAAACCTTGCACAAACACTAGTGAAAAGCTCTCACATAAACTAGTGAACACATTTACCTCTTATATAACCTACTCAAAAGCTCTCACACACACTACTGAAAAGCTTTCATATATACTAGTGAAAAGCTTTACCTTTCATATATACTAGTAAAAACCTCTCATACATATGTCTCAAACCTCTCATACACATATGTCAAACCTCTCATACACATATGTCAAACCTCTCATATACATATGTCAAACCTCTCATACACATATGTCAAACCTCTCATATACATATGTCAAACCTCTCATATACATGTCAAACCACTCATACACACATGTCAAATATTTGTGGATTTCAGTTGAAACGGAAGGTGTTTTATTAAACTGGGAAGTGTAGTTTTAAACAGAAGTCATTCATTCTGGTTAGCTTCGTCCGTTTTGTGCAATCTCCGGCCGGTATTTTACAAAATAAAATGATCAACAATTGCTCAGCTACCCACTGAATACCTTACACAAGCAGTGGCATTACCCAACTTAATTTTTGCTTCAACGGGGACCCTGTTCCGTTTTCTGTCAAACGCTACAACGCTTGAGCAGCAGCCAACCACCTTAGCCACTAGCTTAGCATAGCGCTACCAGCTTCAGCTGTGGTCAGCAAAGAATCCGTGATCGTAAGAGCTTGGACACAATGCGCTTTCATCTGATCCTTGTTGCTTTACAGATTCAATTTTTCTTGTTTTACACTGAATGAAGAAGATGTTTTTTTCAGGACAGTCCTGCTTTGCATTGAGTTATTTCAGAGGGGGGACTCCATCAATATCTCAGAGGAAATATTGTACAGACAGCTTGAGGATCATACACAATCATTGTCATCATTTATTGCTGCTATGTCTAGATATGATCCTAATAACAGAGACGTAATCAACACACTTCAGTTACTGTTTACATGTTTTCAAAATCTGCTACGTGAATATGCTACCAGAATACAATCAAGTAATTCCACCAATAGTTTCACACCACCAACAACCTCCACAGGCCACCGAGGACGCCCCAGATACAACATAGGAGCCAGACAGATTTCTCATTGTGTGTCCATTGGGATGACTTTGCAAAGGATTTCATCGTGCTTTGGAATCAGCCGAAGAACTCTATACAGACACAGACAAAGTCTTGGAAATAGACTCAGTAGAATATACCTTTCTGTCGAATCAAGATCTTGATCAAATTGTCACTAATAAACTCCAGTCTACAAATGCTGGTGAAACATATGTACTTGGAAGCCTCAGATCACGTGGCATAAGAGTACAGCGTTGGCGAGTCAAACAGATCCTGCATCAATTAGATCCCATCGGCAGATCATTGAGACGACGTCATGCAGTAAGCAGGAGGATATACAGTGTTCAGGGCCCCAATCAATTATGGTGAATGTAAACAATTTTGATATCTAAATGTCTGTTAATTTAGTATCCAAATAGGGCATATACATGGGTTATTAAAATTATTTTAATCTCTCAACAAAGGCATTTTGATGGAAACCACAACCTGGTTAGGTGGCAGATGGTTCTTCATGGCTTCGTGGATGGCTTCAGTAGGACTATAATATATTTACGCTGCTTAGCTAATAATAGAGCTTCAAGTGTCCTGTCTTTATTCTTGGAAGGAGTTGAGAACTTTGGAATACCTTTGAGAGTCAGATGTGACCATGGAATGGAAAATGTACTTGTTGCTCGTTTTATGTTGGAAAGAAGGAGATTAAACAGTGTAATTACAGGTGCTTCAGTGCACAATCAGAGAATTGAGAGACTATGGGCTGAAGTCAATAGAGTTGTTAGTAGGCACTTTATAAACATTTTCAACTTTATGGAAGAACAAGGTATATTAGACTCATTAAATGAACATCATATTTTTTTGCCTTCATTATGTTTTTTTTACCAAGAATTGAACGTGCAATTGTTGAATTTATTAATCAGTGGAACAATCATGGCCTCTCTACACAAGGTGGTCAGACACCACTTCAGCTTTGGCATACAGGTGTCATAAGTAACATTGGAATCCAACCTGTTATAAATGACATTTTTAATGATGACCATTACGGCATTGATCAACAAAGGCCATTACCTGAGATTCAAACCAATAACAATGTTATTGTTCCAGATATTGATGACACCATTAATGAAACCAGGATGAACATTGTTCAACAAGTGAATCCCCTTAAACGATGAAAACCAAGGAATAGATATTTTCTCTTACCTTGTTCACTTTATGCAGTGAGTTTGTTTTTCTTGTAGAACCTTTTATAAAAGACATTGTGTAACAGTACAAATAAATGAGGTTCAGTAATAACAAATATATAAACAAACACAATGTGCTGGAAAGTAGTGGCTGACTGATATCTTTCAAATTAAAAGGAGCATGAAATAAATTGGAAAATACTTTGATTCGCTCAAAAATTAAAAAAACAAAATTAAAGAAACAGAATTTCCCAAAAGATGTCACAAAACAAATCTCCAAATCAAACGAGGGGCGTTTTATAACCGTCTTATTGATGACGTGAGGATGAAATAAAAAATAGAAGAAAAAAAAAACAACCCATCAATATATTGTATTTTTTAAAAAAAAGATTTGTAGGTTATTTTTCTCACGTGAAAATAAATAATGAAATAAGTCGTTTTTTTCATTTTTAATCGTCAATCACAGAACAATGGATCGAACTATACACGGCACATTTGTTAAGCCAGCCCATGATATTATCAAAATGTCTAAAATTACCTTTTTTTTTCTTGGTGCTGTTGATGTCCATGTACCGAAGCACTGTTGGGCTTGATAGCGAGGGGCAACTGGTAAAAGCATGCTACGCTGGCAGGACGGAAAAAGCGATGCTAAGCGGCTATCCACCGAGTCCGGAGCTGGAGTTGAAGTTATCGGTTGCTGTCCAAACCTTGTAGCATTTGACAGGGTCTTGATCGTTTCGGTTGAAGCTAAAATATTGTTAAGTAATGCCACTGCTTGCGTGAGGTGTTCAGTGGGTAGCTGAGCACACATTGATAATTTAACATGGGAAACTAGATTGCACAAAAAACGCTCGATGCTTACAAAAGAAAACCAAAACGGTTTAATGTTCCGGTTTAATGACATTCCTTCCTGTTTTACTGAGATGTCTTCCTTCTCAACTGAAATCCGCAAATATTTGACCATTGTTTATGAAAGGTTTGGCATATGTGTATGAGAGGTTTGACATGTGTGTATGAGAGGTTTGACATATGTAAATGAAAGGTTTTTACTAGTATATATGAAAGGTAAAGCTTTTCACTAGTATATATGAAAGCTTTTCAGTAGTGTGTATGAGAGCTTTTGAGTAGGTTATAAAAGAGGTAAATGTTTTCGCTAGTTCATGTGAGAACTTTTTACTAATGTTTGTGCAAGGTTTTGAGTATAGTATGTGGAAGAGTTTAATTTCATATGTGTATATGGAAGTTAATTCTGATTTATGTCCCTGGTGGCACCTCATATAAATTCGAAAACGTTTTTACAATTGCCTTTTTTTCCTTCTTTCTTAGTCATTTTATTTATATAATATTTTGTTGCTTTAACTGTTCTTTTATTGTTTTTATTTGTTTTTATTTATTCTTCTCTTTATTTATTACCTGCTGTAAAGCATTTTGGAACATCGTACAGATTGTCTGTAAAGGGCTGTATAAATAAAGTACATTTACATTTTGCAACCTTCTCGGATTCATCATGTGACCCGTAGCAGGTTTAAGTTTCTGAATTTATGGAACTATTCAGTTCTTTATTTAGCACCTTGAACCAGGTGCTGGGCTGGTTCAACTTTAAAATATTGCTGGAGACCAGTAAATACAAACCGTAGATGTATAAAAGCGCAAGAATAACCATAACATGAATAACAAGTAAGAATTATACTGCAGATATTCAAATTTCACATCAGATATCAACAATATTTCAAATTGTTTAAAGAAAATCATATTTTAACCTTATTTTGATAACAGTAATTGTGTAATTTAGTTTTTTTTTTATAATTTATTCTATTTAAACACATAAATCAATACAATGATGATTAGTGAAGGAACATATCTTCATGTTCTTATCTGAATGACACATTAATGCTGTTAACAGCTGAGAGAACAATGCACTGATGCTTTCAGGCAGTTGTTCTGATGAAAAGATGCAGATGAACAAAAGTTATATGAATTTGAATCATATTTTATTGATATTATAATATGATGTATGGAGAAGGTTTTATATCAATTTTCAATTTACATTCAATTCAATTCATTTTTATTTATATAGCGCCAAATACAACAAATCTCATCTCAAGGCACTTAGATAATATAGTCCAATTCAAGACAGTTGGAATTCAATTCATTGTAATCATAATTATTTTCAAAATAATCCAATTCGTTCATATGGAGCCAATTCAAAAACAATTTCCTAGCTAAGGAAACCAACAGATTGCACTGAAAACTTTTTCTTTTTCGGTCCAATCTCCCATCCTGAGCGTGCCTGAGGCGACTGTGGAGAGAAACGACTCCCTTTTAACAGGAAGAAACCTCTGGCAGAACCAGACTCAGGAAGGGTGGCCATCCGCCTCGACCAGCTGGGGTTTGAGAAGACAGAAAGGGGGGGAGGGGAGGGGGGGGGGGGGGGGGGGGGGGTCAGAGGAAACATTTCCTTTGGGCGGCTCTGAGACATCTTTTGACCGTTGGACTAATTCCACTTCGACTTGACGCACCAGTTCTGGCACCGTGTCCGATCCAGCCTGATGAGCCAAGTCTAATGGAACCACTTCCTGTCTGTCTGCAGAGGCCGCTTCTGGTCCTGTTTCCTCTTCCACGGGTTTGGAGATCTTTGGTTCCTGGACATCGATCGGTGATTGGGGGAGGGGGTGGGGGTGGGGGGGGGCGGCGGGGGGTGTGTTTCAGAGGAAACATTTCCTTTGGGCGGCTCTGAGACATCTTTTGACTGTTGGACTAATTCCATTTCGACTTGACTCACCAGTTCTGGCACCATGTCCGATCCAGCCTGATGAGCCAAGTCTAATGGAACCACTTCCTGTCTGTCTGCAGAGGCCGTTTCTGCTCCTGTTTCCTCTTCCACGGGTTCGGAGATCTTTGGTTCCTGGACATCGATCTGTGATGAATTGGGGGGGGGGGCATCTTCTTGTTCTTGTGCCGACGCTTCTTTGATGTAACTTTTTCCTTCGGTTGGTCAGGGATCTTTTGTGATTCTGTTTCGGTAACTTCCTCCACTTCTAGATTCATACTTCTTCTGAAGCCGACTCTTCTACAGTTGGGATCTTTGATGTTATAATATGATGTATGGAGAAGGTTTTATATTCATTTGAGTTTGACAAGCCGTTGATGATTCTTGTGTGCGAGTCGTAAACGCTGCTCTTTCTTCCTCTCTCGATGTTTTTTTTTTTTTTACTGGCGGCTGTGTTTTGGCGTCATCATTTTCTTAAACTTCCTCCACGCTGAAGGCACCTCTGGTCTTCCTTCTGAGGGCTCACATTGGTCCACGAGTTGTTCTCTAACTGCTGTGTCTTCTGTGGGATGTAAGGCTGCTGATGGTTCACAGTCCTCTGGATGTTGAGAGGCTGGTTCCATTTCAAGGACGATGACGAGTCTTTCTTGGATTTGGTTTTCAGAGGAAACATTTCCTTTGGGCGGCTCTGAGACATCTTTTGACTGTTGGACTAATTCCACTTCGACTTGACTCACCAGTTCTGGCACCGTGTCCGATCCAGCCTGATGAGCCAAGTCTAATGGAACCACTTCCTGTCTGTCTGCAGAAGCCGTTTCTGGTCCTGTTTCCTCTTCCACGGGTTTGGAGATCTTTGGTTCCTGGACATCGATCAGTGATGGAATGTCCTCCGTGTCTTGTTGCTCCTGGATGTCTTCAGGCTCGTTGTTCTTCACAATGATTTCTGGCGTCTTCTTGTTCATGCGCGGAGGCTTCGGTGCAACTTTTGGTGCAACTTTCTTCTTTGGTTCGTCAGGAATCTTTTGTGGTTCTGCTCCGGTAACTTTCTCCACTTCTAGATTCAATACTTCTTGTGAAGCCGACTCTTCTACAGTTGGGATCTTTGGTGGAACAATGATCTGATCTAAATGGAGTTGTGGGATGATGTACAGCTCTCTTTGTTCTTCTGGCTTGTTGATGACAGATTGCACAACAGCTTTCATGAGATCTGCCACCTTCTTCTCTTGAGTCTTTGTTGCCTCCTCCTGTGATGTTAGTTTGGAGGCCAGATTAATGTTGGCGGCAGTCTGTTCTCTCAGTTGTTCTTGCAGGTTCTCGACCTGATTTAAGTTGGCGGCAGTCTGTTCTCTCAGTTGTTCTTTCAGGTTCTCGACCTGATTTATGTTGGCGGCAGTCTGTTCTCTCAGTTGTTCATTCAGGTTCTCGATCTCTTTCAGAACTGCCTGGTATTCAGTTTCTGCTACTGCTGGTTTCAAAGGTTGACTCAGTTCTGCAATAACTTGGTTGCACTGTTTGAGCTCCTGCTCGCACTTCTGGCGGAGATGACGCTCAGAGGTCAAACAGTTTTCCAGGTTGTTTAGCTTTTCCTCAGTCGTGGAGAGGGCGCTCTCTGCTGCGACTCTTCTGTCTGTCTCTTTTGTCAGAAAGAAGTTTTTCTTCTGCAGCTTTGCATCCAGGTTGTTTAGCTTTTCCTCGGTCATGATTAGGCTTTCCTTAGTGTTGAAGAGGGCCCTCTCTGCTCCGACTCTTTTGTTTGTCTCTTTCATCAGAAGTAAGTTTTTGTTCTGCAGCTTTGCATCCAGGTTGTTTAGCTTTTCCTCGGTCATGATTAGCCTTTCCTTAGTGTTGAAGAGGGCCTTCTCTGCTGCGACTCTTCTGTCTGTCTCTTTTGTCAGAAATAAGTTTTTCTTCTGCAGCTTTGCCTTTAGAATATCCATCTGATGGTAGAGATAGTTTATCTCGTCATTTTTCTGCTGGTAAGAGTTGTGGGATTTCTCTGATCCGTAATCTCGGTCGGCAGCAGAGGCGTCAGATGGAATCCCCTTGGTTTGTGAAACTGGAGTCTTGCACTTGACGCGACGAACTACGGAGGCCTGGTGATGATCCTGCAGGAGCTGGACCTCCAAGACCTGTGGAGGAAAAGCTGGAGCAGGGACCTGGGATGTTTCTTCCACTTCGTCCTTTGATGATTGAGGAGACGGGGAATCCTCGGGGACCTGGGACGGTTGTTTTTCCAGCAGGTTGGTGGTGGGTTCCTCATTACTTTCGTTGCCAAAATCAATGGTTAAGTTGTAAAACTCCTCGGGTAAATCTTCGTCCACCATGTCGCACCACTGAAGTGGAGATGATTTCTTGGTTTGACTCATTTTGCTTGTCTTTAAGTACTTAAAATCAAAATGACCTTTTAAGATAATAAGTAAGCGATGTTACTAAGTGCTTGTCAAAATTACTATTGAAGGTAGTAATTAGGTGTTTGTTTTAGGCGATGTGAAAAACTGTGCTGTGACTTTCAAAGATGCTTGAAAAACTCGACGTGTTTCTTCAGATGAACTGACGAACTGTGGAAAAGCAGCGAGGAGGTCTTATATATATACTTTTGGTTTCTCTGAAATCTCTGACATCACAATCGCTCTGATCTCTTGTGATGTCACATCAGTGATGACATCATCAGTGATGACATCATGATTTTGTGATGAGTAAAAAAAGAGCAACGGCTCTCTGTTCTCAGTCCATCTCAAAATGTTATCGTCCAGGTCGGTTTTAATGTATTAATTGTATGTTATGGTACTCACGACTGCTTTCTTCATGCCTCCACTGGAGAATTTGGACCTTATTCTGGGATGATCTGCAGGTTTGAAGGCTTCTGTTCTGTGGTTCCAACCACAGATTCTGGATGGAACTGAAGTCCAGATTCCAGAATGTTGATTTGTGTTCTCTGTTAATCTCTGGACGACTTCAGCTGAATACTTCCTGCCACTGTCACGTTGGAAGGTCAAATTCTGCCAGCTTTTCACCAGCCAGTATCATGTTTTCCACCAGCAGTGTTTTCCAAGACAGAATAATGTCAGTTTTTTTTTTTTTAAATGTTGTCATCTCGCTCTTCGTTCAACATTTTCTCGAATACCTGAGTTTGTTGTTGTTGGTGGTGAAGAGGTCAAAAGGAAGTGGCTCTATTGGCAAGTTGGAATGGGTACAGCGCCACCTATCATGCTTTGTGCCTATGATTCCATTCCTTCACCGCCATATATCCAAGGACAATTACCATTGCTCAAATAAGGAGCAACTCAGTCTTATTGTAATTTAGCCAATAATCTGATCCTTTCAGTGCCATGTAACCCCACTGAATGTTCATGCACGATATTGCTAGTATGGGATGTCATCCAGCTTCATGTCAAAAGAGGTAAACTATCCCTTTTAGGTTCACATTTAAAAAAACAAAACAAAACAAAAAACTGCAGCTCAGCTTCCATAATTTCAAATAAAAAGGCAGGCTGTCAGCAGATGATGGTGGCACCTCATAGGGTTGCCTTATCTGTGTTTGAACCCAAAACGTCCTGTTACTGTTCTTATGCCCTAACAACTTGCTTTCTGTACCGATAATATGTAACTGTGCAAACAAATTTATGGCCCAATAACACGAGTGTTACAACCAGGCACAGAGGATTTTATATGTGAGGTGGTAAATGTAAAAACTGTAGGCTACGGTTGTACAGTGTAAAATAAACACCAGAGGGCAGCACAAGTATGGTTGCTTGGTGTCCTGTTTTTTAACATATGTAGAATTCCAACCTTACCAGCCCTCTAGGTTGCATTGTGTCATCTCTTTAACCAGATTCGATTACTATCTGGCAGTCAAAACAGCCACACTGCAGCTTGTAGCTAAGTGCCTTGCTCAAGGGCGGTCTGACGGCAACCCAAACTAGACTCAGATGGATATTCGTCCGTAGCAGATCAAACAATGCTCTCGTGTGTAGGCAGTAAAAATAATTTTTTCACCACGCAGATATGACTATTGGTTTAGCTTTTTAACTGTTTGTATTTAACTGCCACAATGAGTCATTCTCAGTTGAATGTATAAAACTGACATGTGTACAGAAGCAAACCAGAACCTGTATGGAGATTTGACAATAAACTACAATGGAGGCAACTACAATAGATACAGGAACAGAGTAGCTTTATTCTATAAAACAGAAACCAATGGCACTGCTGAGGGAGGGAATGAAAAAAAATTCAACTAAAAACAAAACAAGAAACTGGGTTGAGCTGGAACTAATGACTGACTAATGAGAAGGAAAAAACAATGAGGACTTGGCAATGAATAATGAAAAATCAAGCCTCACGTATACTGTGATTGTGCAAGTGGATGCAGACTTTGGAATGAGGAACAGGGAACAGGCGGTAACATGGGAATATGGAGACAACCTAAGGATCCCTGAGGACATCTAGGATAAATGACTGGCAATAACAAAAAAAAAACAGAATGCAAGGACAGACTGAACAGAATATGCAATAAAGCTGACAACAATAACACAAGCAGCAGAACACAACTTGACATTCAACAGAAATACAAGTATCACCAATAAACCAGGAATGCAGCCAAACAAGATCAGCTTAACAAAACATATTAAAAACCATCGACCACAGGTTAAAAATATTTGATCAGATAGGAAAGTTGGTGGCAATGTTACAATACTTGAGCCTACGTGACAGTTTCATGTCATGCACAACTAGGGGTGTAAAGATTTTTGGAGGGCTGAAAGTGAAGTGATTCAACAGATTTTAAGCCTTTACTGTAAAACAGCAACATTTTGTGCTGTGGTCACATGTTGGTATTGCACATTCTGGTGTGATGTAACAATGGCTCAGATTAGAAGAGGAAGTTCACATCAATTAGCAGACCTTTAATCCCATTTTAAATACTCATTTCATTGACTACACGAATAAGATGAAAGATTGTACCTTTTCCCTCCCCATATCCTGTTTTGTTGCTCATCCTCATAGTTTGAACAGCAACCTAAGTGTTGTTAACAGCTACATTTTAAACTACTGTGAGTAGCACGTAAAGGAACCATGTTGGCCAATTCCATAAAATCAATAATCTAACTCTTATCTGTATTCTCTTTTTTAATCTTTTACAGGAGTTGCATGTTTATTCATCTATTTGTTTGTTCATGTGAAATGAAAGTATGATCCCCTTAGTAACAAAGGGATTACATTTACAAAGGAGGGGATCATTAGCACTTCTCAAAGCACCACAAAAATCAGAAACCGCTGTTTCCATGTCTTCTGTCTCACATTTGTTTCTCTTTTTTCCCCTCCTCCATTTAGCTCCCTTCGCTTCTCTTTCCAGCTCTGTTTCTGTGTCTTTCCTTCTCAGTTTCTATTTGGTTGCATGTGTAATGGCCTTTCCACCCTATCTATGTCATCCTGTTTTTTATCCTGACACCCTTATAGCCATCCTCCCTGTCTGACCTCCCTCTTTCTCTTTGTAAGATCGCTTACAGACTTAAACTGCCTGTCATAATCTCTGTTAGATTTTTTTTTCCCCTTGCAAAAGCATTTCATGCAGCAAACTAGACTTTTAAATGGCTTTCTATAAGGTTTGGTAATAAATCATTTGCTTTATTGGTTTTTATGATTTGATTGTTTTTAGATTTCTTTCTATTAAATTTTTGGACAGATTATCGAGGAAGTGAAAAGTGAAGAATTTGTACAAATTCTTAATTTAAGAAGTAGTGTTTATAGTCACCTGTTTTGTATGTTTCCAGTAATCCTTTGTGAATTCACACACCTTTAAAGTTCAATACTGAATTGAACACTCAAACCTATAAACGATTACACTTTTCAATGATTTTAGCTGCGGGGTCAGAGCTTTTCCACCCTGGACTACAATTTAATACATTGTTCTGCCATCTTGAGTTATGCTTGGCCCCCTGTGTGACTTTGCATTAATGATCCACATGTGGGCAGTTTAAGAGGTCAGTTTGTGAACCAAACTACAAAGAAAACTTTTCATTGCTGTTCATGAGGTTCAGTCTGTGGGCAGATAAACAAGTCAGCAATGCTAGAAACAGATATACAAGTTAAACTCAAGAACAGGATGAAAAGTTAGTTTTAGATCAACTTTAGGGCAGTTTTGGATTGAACTTTTCTCGTGTTTTGATTCTTTTACAGGTCTTGCTTATACTGTGGGGCTGAAATTCATGTTGGATCCTGGAATAGATTAAGTTGAAGGAACCTGCCTGAGGCTGAACAGACAGAGAGAAGAAAGCACAATATAAAAAGGAATGAAAGGGATAAGGGGTTTGTCTATGCATGTGCGGGTACTGGTCAGAGAAAAGAATGCCACAACAATAGAGCTGTTGCGGTTGTTCAGGAAGAATTTTGGTAAAAGACTGTGCACATCCGTCTGTTTTCTGAGGAATGCTGTGCACAATCAGTCTTCCCCCTCTGTTCCAGCCAGGTTTAATGAATTGTAGGAGGTAATTGTAGTTATCTATCTTTTTTAGAAAGGTTTTCTTAATTAGCACACTCTGACCTGGTTGTAGATTTCCATGATGTTAATCCTCATTTTCAAGACTAAGGGGTTAGGATCAGGGTTTCTGCAAGATGATACACTTCACAAAATGCTTCCCCCCTTCGGTTGGTTCATGTTTCATCATCACTTGCTAGGAAGATAATAAATGCGATAATAAATTAGCAAACTCAGTTGGTATGCTAATCTTTATCATGAACCAGCCAGACTGGTGTAGCTGATTATATTTGTTCAGTCAAGTAAAAGCTGTATTATGCTGCTCCAATCATTATGCAAACAGTGTTGACTCTCAAAGCTTGTTTGGCATTAACTCTTAGAACTATCATATTAGCTGTTGTATGCCCGCATACAAACCACGTGTCGTGTTCAGAAAACATAGATGTCATTTTGAACTACTTTGAATCTATTTGCAATTACTTTGTTTTGTTCATAAAGCTCTTCTCAGATTTGTGATCTTGTTCTTTTGGTAATTGCTCAAAGTTGATGTTCATGTGTGAGGGTAGTGACCTGCAGGTAAACTGAGAGTTTTACCTTATGGCACAGCTCCTTCTTCTTCTGATGTAAGAACAACAGAACTCAGATTTGGAAGCGCTCATTCATTTTGAAGCATTAACCTACTTAGCTGCCAACTGCTCAAGTGAGCACTGTCCTGCACCAGTGCCGGAAGAACAGCATCTTATAGGAAGAGCTGAGATGTGACCTACTGACCTCCATGATGGATGCCCTCCATATTGTGACTACATGTTAAAATCCTGTCCATGAAAATCCAGATGTCCAGCGCACTGAACAGGTCTGACTTTCTGCAGAGCATGTGAGCACAGCTGTCAAAATGATACTTTTTAAAACTTGTTTTACGGACAGGAATACCACCAAACCTGCCGTTCTAAATGCAGCCAGATACGTCTAAAAACTTTTGAAAATCATATTTGACTGCATGGTGACAATTTTTTCCATTGCTCTAAATCTAACTATCGATCCAGTTGACTAGCTTAAAGGATAAGACCGGTTTTTTGACATTGGGCCCTTGATTTCACATTATAACATGATGTTCTACTCACCCCTGCTTGTTGTTGGTAATTTGGAGCTGTTCCGAAGATATTGGAGAGGCGTCTGGCTGCTCTCTTGAGATATTCGGCCATGAAACGGTTTCCTATGGGCAACGTTATACAGGCACAAACTATGCTGTTTATAATTTATTAATTACTGTACATTAGCACTGATAACGTGGAGGTGCGTCGCTTACTTAAAAAAATCCGGGTTACTGTAATTTTGAATTTTTGTCGTAAAGTGGGTGTTACTGACGTCCTCGTCGTGCTACTGCCACAGACAGCCCACAGACCTGCTGCCTATTTATTCATTCGGCTAAAATTCAAAATTAGTAACCCGGATTTTTTAAGTAAGCGACGCACCTCCACGTATCAGTGCTAGTGTACAGTAATTAATAAATTATAAACAGCATAGTTTGTGCCTGTATAACGTTGCCCATAGGAAACCGTTTCATTGCCGAATATCTCAAGAGAGCAGCCAGACGCCTCTCGAATATCTTCGGAACAGCTCCAAATTACCAAGGGCCCAATGTCAAAAACCGGTCTTATCCTTTAACTTTTTACATCTTATATAACATTATCAACACTGTTTTCTATCACTGTAAATTTAGCATTAATAACCTTCAAGGTTTTTGCTATCACTGTCAGCCACTGATCACGTTCTTTTTAATTTCACAAAACTTTGAATGAATTTTTTTATGAATCAAGATAATGATAATGATCAAGATACTATCTGTTCTGATGCCATTTTCTTTATAAAAACAAAAATTGTGGTACCTTTCAGTTTTTGTAGCGTGAATGCATGTAGCCAACAGACATCCTTTCTGTCTGTTAGGTGTCATAAGAGAACAGTTTGGTGGCTCTACATGAAGTCAGAAGATTCTTATAGGGTCATGGGTATAAATCTAACTCAAATTTCTCTGGTGAGTTTAAAAGAAAAACTGCACATTTATGTGCTTACTCCTGTATAAAACACATAAATAGTTCTGTGTTAATGTATTTAGCTGGCAATAAAGATGCCTCTCAATGAACAGTAAGTGTGGGGGCCCTGAAATCTAAAAATACCATATAAGCGGTCTTACTTTCTTCTCAGGGTGAGTGTTTGGATTGATGGGACGGAGGTGGTGAATGTGGATGGGTGTGAGCTGACAGACAACATTCCTGTGTGTGTGCCATGTGTGTGCATGAAAAACCTAGTTCAGCACAGGTAAACTTTAAAAATCTATTTAAAGGGGGGGGTGTTTTCTTTTGTAAACAGCCTGACAGGTTCAGTTCTTGCTGTGTGACCAATAATCTGGGAGGTCTTTTTTTCCCCTCTTTCTTACGGTCATAACTTGCCTGTTGTTTGTAAAAGATGTTCACAACATGTTAAGTTCCATCAGCTAAGTCTAATGATCCAAGTCTGGTGGCATTGTCCATACTCAAGACAATTTGACCTGACGGCATTGTTATATCCAAGAGATCTGGTCAGACTTTGCACTTTGAATATTTGACATCCATCCATCCATGGATGAATGAATATTTGACATATCTATTGATACGGTAGCTGAATATGCCTTACAATACTACGACACCAAAACAAGTAGTAACAATATATTTTATTCTTTTGTTTAGATTTTTTATATTAATTAATAAATTAAAAACTAGTCACAACCACTAATTTTACCTGGTCTGGATATCTAGCCACTTTCTAGTATCTCCAAATAATCCTTGTAGCTGGGGACCATTCGACAATGCTGAAACAAAATGCGCATTTTGATCAAATTAGATGTGATAGACGCAGAACAGGAGTCACTCAAGTTGCTCGAACTGTAACATACAATTCCTTATACATTTTACTCTTCTGACTCTTCTGATGGAAATTGTCCAGTCAAAAGCTTCATTTTGTTTCGATAATTCTTTGTATTTACGGTCGAGTTAACAGGTGAATGTTGTTTTTCTCCTGCAACTCTTCGGCAAACTGCTGCTTCAGTCATGTAACCCAACAAACCTGCAGAACTGACTCTGCTCACAATTTTTTTGTCTTTTCTTATTTATTATTTGAATACATGAAAAGTGTTTAGGAATATTGATGAACAAACCAAGGCTCGATGTAACATTCTGGGACATTTCCTGAACTTTAGATCGAACCTTTTGAAAATAGACTGAATCAAACCGACAAAGCCAAAGTGCAGCAGTAATTTCTTGCATCACCTTGTCAATGTGCTGATGTTTCTCTGCTGCTAGATTAGCTGCTCATTAGATTGCAGACCTCTAGAGCCATGCGTGGTTAGTTGCTTACTGAAAAATAAAGATTCAGTCAATAGTCAGCAAGATTGACAGACAGACAAATTTCTGCTTTGGCAAAGTAAACAAGTCATCTGTATGCCAATATCTACTATTGTTAACTGAGAAAAACAGAGTTATTCCCCCTTAAAGCCAAAAGCTGAGGCTGAGGCTGAGGCATACGATCACATCCATCTGAGACATATGAACAGACCTCTAAGCCCAATTTCACAACTTGCAGAAAGTGGAGAAAAGGAAAAAGCTATCAATGTTTGTTACAGATACAGGTCACTGTCTTTGAAATGAGGAAATAAGGAAACGCTCAGACAAAATATGTCTTTTACGGCTTCATACATAAAGCAACGTGTGTGTGGACGGACAGATTATATGAGAGAGATTTTTTCCTTTGCTTGACAAGAATTCCGCCTATGCATTCCCACGAAAGCTGGCAGAAACATATATTACCACAGGAGTATCATTCCCAATGAAGGCGACCTTGAATTTTGGTCAAGTGGATCTATCTTTGGGCCACATTTTTAGGCTCAGTGCAGCTCCTGTTTACATTGAGGTTGTCTTTTCTGGGATCCTTCATACCTTTAGGATCATGCTTTTATAACAGGAGAATATCAACTCACTCTTTCATTCCAACATAAAACCTGACATGACATATGTTAACTTGCCCAATAGCATGGCAGCTCTTAGAAAAGTAACCAAAAGGTTATAATTAATATTGCAGTGTTCATAATCTCCTGCTTCTCCAACAGTTTAATCAAGTATTTCTGATAAATAATGAGTGACCGGCTCCCATTTGCATACTAATATTAGAATCCTTTATTAGAGGTAAAGAGGGCACACTTTTCAACAACTTCATCATTTTTAACTATTAGCTCACTAACAATAATAATCATGAGCATACTGTAAGCATGGCTGTGATGCAGGCAAATTTGGGGGGTGATGGCTTGGACTTGTTTGGCAGCCACAACACCTGGACACCTTGCAATCACTGAGTCAATCACAAACTCCTCTGTATACCAAAGTATTCCAGAGTCAAATGTGAGGCCATCTGCCTGTCAGCTAAAGCTTGGCTGAAACTGGATCGTGAAACAGGCCAATAGCACTCAGCCGCAAATCTACAACAGAATGGCTGAAAAAGAAAAGAGTCAAGGTGTTGCAATGGTTGAGTTGAAGTCCAGCCCTCAACCTGACTGAAATGCTATGCTTGGACCTTAAAGAGCATAAATGAATGAACTAAAGCAAAGTTGTAAAGGAGATAAAAGGCAAAAATCCCTCCACAAAAATGTGAGAGACTAATATTGTCGTACAGAAAACATTGCTGCTAGGGGTATATCTAACAGCTGTTTAATCAGGGTGTGTACAGTACGACTAGTTTTTGTTGCAATGCTGTACTAAACAAATTTTGAAACCTAACAAGGACCAGATCATTTACTTCTATCATGTCCTGACCCATAAAACTTCAGAAATGAAAGAGAGTGTACATACTTTTTGCTGTGGTCGTACTGGACAAGCCAACAGATCTGCCCTTTGCCACAGCTGTTGGGGCTCCAGTACATGCTCGTATTTCATGTCAAAATGGCAGATATGAAGTCTGTTGGCAGTCGTAAGATTATCATGTTCAGCATGCAAAAGCAAATGACATGTGGAAGCACTGGAAGTCATGCAATTGCATTCACACACTTTTGATAATGTTGAGCCTCCAGGCAAAACTGCCACACTGCATAATGTCAGATCAGTCTGTATGCATGAGCATGTGCTAAACACCTAAATCAACACCCCATAATGAAAAATACACTCCCTTCTTCCCATCACTCTACTGTACACTGTCACTTTTTACATAGTAAAATAGCAGAGAAAGCATGCCCCACCCCCACCCCCCTTTTTAATTATGTATGTTCTCAAGAAGTTGCAGACAATGGGTCCTAACAGCTGACGCTGTCCAGGCGGTTGTAGGCATAGACACATGTGCAAGCTTTCTTTCCCTGTGTTCTCTGCATGAGACAAACACAATGACCAGCTTCATGATTTTAATTAATTCAAAAAACAGTTGACAGAGGCGTACAGTGTTTTTTCTATACACAAGTGTCTGAATTTTGCTCTTGTTAATCTTCTGTACAGGCACATGGTTTTCAGAAAAAAATTTCTAAAAGTGAAATCTAACACTGGGACATGTGCTGCGTTTTTGCCATGTGCTTCAAAAAAGTGTGCCATGGAGGCTCACACTGTGAGCCCACAGACCTTTCAGTCTTTGTCTTTGCCTTGATGGAGAAGTTACATAAGATCGCCCTCCGTCCGCTCTGCACAGCACATTGCCCAGGGCTGATACAACGACAGTCTGACAGAGCTGTCGTGCACATGGATGGCTCAGCCACACGCACACGCATACGCATGCACGAGTCCCTCACTGTCGCTTTCTGCCTCTCCACGCCCCCAACATCCATCCCAGTCCTCCTATAGGTTCCGTCCAAAGGTAACAGAAATACGGGGGGCTTTATAAACATCGGCTTCCCCCACTCTTTCTCGCTCCCTTTCGCACTCCTTCGATTTTTCGTCTTCTCGACAGCGCGCACCAAAATGCCCAGCAAGAGGAAGAAGAATAAGCGTCGCATGAGGAGAGTGGTAAGTGGTGGCAGGCACTTTTTTTTCTCCCAACTAGATTATTTATTGTAACCATTTGTCAGTTTGAGAAGAAGTGATTTAATAAAGTGCGTCTCTTCATTGGTAGCTCCCAGGAATTATGGGGAGAAGATACAAACACTGCTGAAAGAACGGCGAATAATGTTGCCATATTTTGCAAATTATTCTTCTGTTTGCATGAGGGATGAATTCAATATGTAAATATAAGCAATAGAAAAGAGACAAAGATGCTAAAGGTACTAATGGATGTCGTGTTAACCGTGTGGAGTGATTGCGCTTGGCTCCGCACATTCGCACTTTGTCCGTGCGTAAAAATCTCTGAGGAATAACATGTACCTAAATAGCAAATCATGCAGCAAATCTGAGTAGCACGACACATTGGATTACTCCGGCTGTGTTTATAAGGTGAAATGAAGAAAATGCTGACGTCTTTGCTAATTATATTAGCACTTAGTACTCTTTGTATAAAATTAAAGATGGGAATCCAAAGTTATACATTTCTGTCATGTGTCAAATAATGCAAAAAGTGCCACTTTGTAAATCCTACGTGAATACATGTTCTATGCTGACTATCATGATTACAAATACCTTGAACAGGAGCACAAAGCACTAAATACTACAGCGTCTAAATGCTGGAATACTCAGAATCACTAGCAACACGGTTATTTATATTATGTGTCTCCTTCCAGCTCCTCTCAGGGAACAAAGTGTATTTTTTTTACTTTTGAACATTCAGTGCTGAAAGAGAACTGGTGGGTGTGTCAGAGAGAGAGAGAGAGAGGGGGGTTACTGAGTGAGAAAGTAGCACAGAAGCTCCATTTTCTCAAAGGGCAGAGGTTATTCCATCACCCAACTCACTATTGTTTATTTTCTAATAACTGCCCCAAGATGTTTTTTCTTTCCTTCTTTTCAACTCAAAGATTACTGTTTGCCTCACCATCAATTGAAGCTCAATCCTCCAGCTATGGCAAAACTTCTCAGTATGGACCTACCATGGCATTCTCCCTCCATAACCCCCCAAATCCCCCCTGCCCTTAAGCCTCTCACCAGTCAGCCAGTCTGTGACACTCAACACCACGCAACTGTATTTGGTAATACGTTGACTGGAGGAATGTCTTGCTTTAGCTTTGCCAGATTGGAATCGGCACAAACTCTCTCATTCCCTCACAGTCTGAAAGTGACACTCAAATAAAAATAGGCCCCTTCAGTCAGTTGCAGCCTTGTGTTATCTCCAGTTCCCCCTGAAATATCGAAGCATTGCAAAAGAAGGAGCCGTCAGACACGACACCAAGCTGAGCAGTTCTTGTTCTTTAGCAGCACTTGTTGTCTGTATGTGTTTCTCCCTCACCAGCAACACATCTGTAAATGATGTATTTCTCTGTTTTATCGCTAGCTAGCTAGCAAGCTTTGTATGGGCAAAGCTAAAGGAGAGGTTGTTTTGATGGTGGCTAGCTGGACTGGCGTTGACATATGCACCTACGCACATGCACTTTTGGCTTACACTATTGGTCCAGCAACGCCTAACTGGCTGTCGGCCTAACAAAAGCATTTTTGGGGAGTGATTGTAACCTGATTATAACCTGATTATGAAGTGATTAGGCCCACTGTCTGGCCTGCGGGGCACCCATCAGTGCTGCTGACTCGCACGGTTTCCATTCCCGCTTCACCAGACCTGTCAGGACCGCTCTGATTCAACTAATTAGCTCCCATTATCTAACTAGATTTGCTGGGCCCACTCCCAGTTTACCCCTCCCAGCTCTGGTCTGCTCTCCTAAAACCTCCATGAAAGCCTGAGGGGGTTTTGTCCAGAGCAGAAAAACATGTTGGACCTGGCTGGGATGGCATGCCTGGTATTCCTGCAGGCAGGAGTGTGCTAGAATGAACCACAGACTGACAACAACATCAGTATCTGAGCATGATAAGGGCCTGAGTAACATTCAAATCTTTTAAACTCCCATTTGGGCCCATCTTTACATTCAGCCATGATCTTTTAGCACTTTGTCTTTCATACTTGCATTTTGGTTTGAAAATACCACTAAGATAGAAGAGGTTTATATATTACCTTTCACATTGTCAGTTAATTGATAGAAAATATCAATTAATTCTATGAAAACATAACTAAACCAAGCGACATGTAAGAATTAGTCATAGCTGCAGGATTGTTAAAAAGAAACTTGAACAATGTCTTTCACCGTAATGACAAGACAACAGTCATTAACCCTGATGTTTTCCACATTTTCCCATCTTGTAGCAGGCGCAGAGGAGAGCGCTTGAAGAGCAGCATGCAGCCAATCCACCAGTCAAAGCCAGCCCAGGGATTGCAGTGAGTGCGCCCCCCACGGCGATCCCCAAGAAAGCAGTCAAAACTGCAGCAGCGGCTCCAGAGAAGATCCAACGGGTCGTTCCTGTCTCTGTCCCCATCACAGAGATTCCTAGACCAGAACCAAAGCTGGTTGTGAAAGAACCTCTGCCAGAGCCCGTCCCAGTTGAGGTGAAGGCACCAGAGCCTGAAGTTGTCCTTTTGGAACAGAGTCCACCAGAGGCTGAGGTTGAAGCCCATGTAGAGGCTGAGGTTGAGGCCCATGTAGTGGCTGAGGTTGAGGCCCCTGCAGAGCTTGAGGCTGAGGCCCCAGCACTTGTCCCTGAAGAGGATCTAGTCATCGAGACTCCAACCGTGGAAACCTCTACGGTTGAAGCTGCTGTAGTACACGAAGCTAAAGTCATCATTCCTGAAACACAACCAGTAACTGAGGTAAGAAAGTGCTTCTATATACAGATGTGGAGGCTGAATGTTGACATGTTTGGTCAGTCTTATATTTAGGAGTCACATCTGAGCTTTTTTGAAATCCATCAAGCTGGGCGCCTCTTAAAGACAATGGATGCTTTGTAGGTTTTGGTATTTCACAAGGATTTAAAAGAAACTTGACCAGGTTTTATGTTGTGTATGGTTTGCATGAAAGAGAGACTTCCTATGGGCTGTTTCTGTGTATAGCTTGTGAGAGTTACTGTTTTTGAACGATAGTATTGGGTCAAACGTGCTGTGGTGGGGTCCATATGGGAGAAGGGAGGTAAAACTGGTGAAGGCTGTAAAGCAGAGGGAACAACATGTTCCATTTAGCAAAGAGGTGGAAAAAAGGGGAGAGGTTGTAGGCTATACCATTGGGAGACTAGGAACAGGCCTTTCAGCTTTTTTCACTTTACAACATGGCTGTGCCTCCCAACACGTGTGTGCTCCTTTCTAAATAGGTTGATTGATTGGAAAGACAAGTTATGAGTTGGAACTATGAAAAATAGGTATGGCTAAGAATGACCACACTGCTGAACTGAGCTATTCTCATTTAGTTTCCGTGCCACAAAGATAAGTTGTTCAAGTTTTGATAGCTGCGATGGTGTTTCCAAACATTGTTTTTTACCAATTATTACAAATATATACATTTCAATGAGCTATTTGTAAAATGACTGTCACATAAGACTGTCACATAAGATCATGCAGCCAGTTAGGGAACAAAATGTTCTGTTCCAATCAGTCAACTGCACAAAACTGTAACTCTTTGTGTTTAAACCCGGGACACACATGCTCGCTGGTGTCTCCCCTCCCTGTAACTGAGCCATGATCATATATGGCCCATGTATGTGCTATCATGTCTGTCAGCATGTATGTGAGTGTTGCCCAAGCCTGTCATAAGAAACTTCACTCAGTACTGCTCTCCAGCATTCCTTGGGCCACGTCATCCGGTAAACTTGTTGTTGAAGGTTTGTTGTTTAGTTTGGAGGTATGGCCTGCAGACCTCTAACCACTGACCTATAGTTTCTGTAGGGGATGGACCACCAATCATATGTACGTTCAAACCGTGGCAGTGCCCCCGTCCCCCCCGTCCCCCCTTTCCGCCCCCCGTCCCCTCGCCTCTACCTCCCTCTATATCTCTGGCTCCCTCCCATCAACATCAGCACCCCCCACCTCTTTTTCCTGCTTACTTTCCTTCCTTTTTCGCTGCTCCCTCACTGCTTGCAGATGTGCCACACTCAGCTCAGATTCACAGCAGCTGGAAGCGCAGGCACTTTCTTCTGCAAAAAATAATCGTCAGAGACTGTAACTACAAATTCATACTGAAGTGCTTCATGCATTTGATGCAGGTATATTTTCTCCTGCTTGCTTTTATGATGTTTTCTCAGTCTGAGAAACTTTGCAAGCTACTCTGTTGAGCCCGATCAGTTAGAGTCACTCTCGGACAACTTTCACCTTACACACTTGTGGCCAGTCTTGCAAGTAAGCGTAGAATCGGGGCAAGCATAAATGGGGCTTGTATTCAGCTGGCTTTGGGGCCAAAGAGGGGCCCAAGCGATTCGGGATGTTGCCACGGACACTCAGGTGAGTATAAACCCACTGCCCTACACTTTCAACACACCTGCTATGTGTGTTTCATTTTCTATAGCTTGAAGCAACGGTAGGTGGGGCTCTTTGTGAGGCTGAACATTTTGTACTACTTATGCCCCTCAAGCTCCTCCCCTGTTCTATTACTCACTCTCCCTCAGCACCCATCTTCCCCCCCACCCCCACCCCCACCCCTTCCTCCTAGCCTCTTTTTTTATTTCTCAGCATGTGCACACGTCCATCCATGTGCCATTCTTTTTTTAAGGGTTCTTTGCTTGGGGTGTTGGGAGAAATCAAAGCAAAGATGTGTTTTGGGAGGTGAGGTAGTACATCTGCCTGTTGAGGTGGTTTTTTTGTGTTTTTTGTTCGCCTGTGGTTACCGAACATTAAAGTAGAGCTTAAGCAGACAGCTGTCACCAGCTTTATGAAAGCATGTGATACATGTCCAAGGGGATGTCCACGGGTTAATTTGCTTTCAGTCAGCTAACCTTTAAAACGTAAATTCCAACATGTTTCCAAATAATAGCTAAAGAGAGATGGGACGGAGATGTGCAGAAATGTGCAAGGACTGAGTTGGAAAACTTGTGGCAAAACATTTTCAGACGCCAGACTTCTACACATATTTCTCAAATTCCCACATTATCATCATGTTCATAGGTTTGTTTTCTGAGAGGCTGTAGATGCTATACGAGATCATTCGTTTACTTTTACACCGAAAAAAATGACATTTACCTCCTTCTCAGCTGAAGTATTTGCTTGGTGTCTAGTTGACAGTTTTTTTTGTGCTTTTTTTAAATTCTTGATTTATAGTTATGTTATAAAAAAGGGTCAAAATAGTTATTTTAAATAAGCAGTTTTTTCAAAAAGTTGTCAGTAAACTTAAAAAAAAAACACTCCTAGATCAGCTTTGAATTGTTCTGAATTTGTCTAAGGCTGGATCTGTGTGCAGATATTATAGTACACAGATATAAGTACACAGTGTTCTGCTGCTTGGACAAGCTGGGGGGGATGTTGAGTGAGGCTGCGTGTGCGTGTGTGTGTGTGTGTGTGTGTGTGTGTGTGTGTGTGTGCACGCGCTTTAGAGCACACAGTAGTGCAGATTTATAACTCACCTTGATCTCTCTTTTCTTCTCTCTGTTTTCTCTCCCATGTAACCCCTATAGCATCCATCCCAGGACTTTATAGCTACCCATCTTTACTATTCGTGCATATTTTCCCTCTTGGCTTTTGTTCAGAAGTTGTTCTTTACTCTTTATAGTAAAGCTGGATCTAGGTTAGTTTGGCCAACGAACGACTGGCTTATTCATGACAAGCAGTAGCAGATGCACATGCTATACTTGTCCTAAACTGAAGAAGAACTGGCACAAGTCAGGCTAAATAATTTACTGTAAGACCATGAAGATTTACAATATTTATGTGCTGCTTCCTGTAATTGCTGCTACAACTCAAACACACTTGGCTGCACAGTGGGTGCCGCCCCCTTGGCCATTTAGGCTACTGCTATCAGCAAATAGAAAAACATGGCTGCAGTATAAGTAAATGTGGATGATATCTATCAACAACGGTGCATTTATAGGAGTCACTGTATGAAAAATTAGTGCCTCTGCAAGTAATCTTCCTATTTCAGTAAATATGTAATGCTCAAAAACCTTTTATTCAAGATTTTATTTTTCTCTATGGGACCTTAATCCACCATGAACACTGAACTGATAATAAAATACATACCTAACATGTGGCAGATTTGAATTCATGTGGTTTTACTGGAGCAAGGACTTGATGGCAAAGACAGAGTGAAAAACAGTACTTTCAGTTTATACAGAGGGGGGTGAAAAGAGGGTGTAACAGTCTCCCATAATCCAATTGGTTGTAAACTGTATAAAGCCCCTCCCCTTCTTCCCAGTTTTGCTCAAACACAAAGTTTTGTATAAGCAGAGTGTGCATTTTATAATACTAAATTCAGTATCTAATTCTGGACCACTTTTCCTTGTATTGACGCAGGGAATCTGTTTGGAGTCTCAGTGGGGCTTCTCTGTTAAATGCTTTGAGGCTGTAACAGCTACAGTTTGACTGACAAACTGTTTTTTGTAGAAGCTGGTATTGCTCGGGGCACAATTTTAGGACTTGTGCTGCGTGCCCCTCCTTAAGCTTGACCTTTATAAAGTCAGAGAACCGGATATATGCAGTGTGCAAGGTAGTTATGTTTCACAGCTTGATTTGCTCATTAATGTGTCCCAGTGAGCCTTTTTAAATGTATGTTTTACCCACTTTACTCCGTTCTCTTAGATTAGATACTAATCTTTTTTTCTTTTTTTTTCAATTTAAGAATAAACTCCTCTGCCTCTTTATTATATAGGTCATACCCCCAGCTGAGGCTCCAGTGGTGGCTCCTACTGAGACTGAGGTAAAACAATGTTTACTGTGTTTACTGACAAAAGCACATTTCTGTCCCTGGCACCCTCATATGCATCGGTTATTATCTTTGTGTAAGAAGCCTGGGGCAGATTGGGTGGGAAGGTGGGAATGAGTATGAGTGGAGCATTACTCAACATGACACTTCCAAATTGAGACCAGCTTGATTTTTTTTTGAACAGCTTGCAATAGAGAAAACTTCAAATGCCCTGAAGAGGCGATGTGTATTGCACAAGATTCATTTTTCTGGCAGGAGAGATCAGCAAAACACAAGTCAGATGTTTGGGTTGTAAAAAAGTGGATAAATTAATCTAAGGTTTATTGGTATGAAACTCCACTTCTTATTGTAATCCAGATGTCCTTTATGGACACCTCGCTTTAGTAACAAACCAAACTGATCAGTTGAAAATGCAGCAAGAATGCAGAAAGTTATGGTTTTGATAATGGATATGCTTCCTACCACCAGACATGAACGTATGGGAGCGTGGTTGCTCTTTTTTGTTTTCAAAATACAGTTTTATTTGGAGTATTAATAGCATAAATGAGCGAGGAAATTTGTCTGATGCATTTTATTTATTTATTACTGAAGTTAACATTTCCAAGTAACAGACACTAGAACCAGCCACTGTAAGATAAAGATGGGGGAAACCCAATTTTTCCTAAACCTTTCTAAACAGCTCTGTTTTGTACCTGTAATTAGCAAAACTTTATTCAGTTCCTGTCATTTCATTCTTTATTATTAGAATGAAAACTTTGAAGTTACGTGTGTAATGAAAAGAGAACCCAGCTTCCTCCCTCGTGATTTTCACCCTGGCTGTAGCTAAAGGTTAGCAGCATCATTTTGTAGATTGATAGATTTACAACTTAGACATTTAGTTCAAGGAAAAACTAATAGTTGTTCCTCACCCTCAATATTTCCAAGCCAAATGATGAAAACAAAAAGAACCACAGGTCGATTCATAAGTGGACACTTAAAGTTACCCTTTAAAAAAAAAAGCATAGCCAAGGGAATTCCTTGAGTACACAATTTAAATTTCATTCAAGGTTTTGCTCATACTGAAACCTTTGTGGAAATTATGGCATATACTAAAACAGACCGACACAATGTTTCCACTCATGTTTTATAAGTTCATAGCAGCACTAACTGGAGAAGCGACAATCGTTTCTATAGAAAAGTGCTAAAGGTTCCTATAAGGCTTCACACTTACTGAATGACAACCTGCTTCAACTTGCTTCAGATCTCTTGATTAAATCCCAAACTTGCGGCAAACATTTCAATGTTAAAAAAAAGAAAAGAAAAGAGAAAATCCAGGCGTTTAATTTACCCACAAACAACTCGGTACTTGAAATAACTTGCTGATGTTTATTGCTCATCAAATAGGAACAACAACAGTTTCGAAATAATAAGATATTTGATTAGGCAAAGGCAGCATGAGTGGTACAAATTCAGCAGTTAGGTAACCAGGCTTTAGAGCCACCTTGTTGAATTTGTGAATTCAGTTTACACACGTAGACGTTCTTAATTGTAAAATTAATTGTGTTCTTTTTCACCCTCAAGATTTTAACAGTGGAAACTGAAATCCTTGGAACAGAGACTGAACAGGTAAATTATTCAATTATAAATGCAGAGGTTTTGGTCATGCATGCTAATTAAGTGTGTGTGAATTTGTGATATTTAATATAACATCAGCCAAATGTTTTGTACTATAGATCAGTGGTTCTTAACCTTTTCAAGTAACGCCCTGACCTCTTGGTTGAGAATCACTGGTCCAGATGCATGTTGCATGCTTTATTAAAGTGTGCTACGTTGACTTTGCATGTGCAGACGCGTGACGTCTGCGAGCTAGAAACAGAAGAGGAAGCTGTGACCTTGGCAGAGGAAGACACTGCGACCGAAGCTATAGTAGAGGTGGCTGCCACCGAAGAGATCTCCCAACCAGAGCCTGTAACAGAAACCACTGAAGAACCAGTGGTCGAAGAACTTTGTGTCGACCAAGTTGCTGCTGAAGCAGAAACTACAGCAGAAGACACGGTTGCAGAAGCTGTAGTTGAATCGGTGGTAGAGGCTGTCGCACAGATACCTGAGCCTGAACAAGAGGCTGAGGAAGTCAGTCACGTGGCCCCGACTGAGGAGAGAGAAGATGAAGGTGACGCAGAAGTGTTGGCTGAAGAAGATGCAGCAGCAGTCCCTGCTGAGCCCGTTACAGCTGCAGAGGTGCCGCCTCAGAAAATACTCTCCTCTTCTCTCTTTTTCTTCTAAAATCATTTCGATTTTGTCATTGTTTGCTGTTTGTGCAGAGCATGTGGCCTAAATAGTTGTGATAAATCTCTTTTTCTTTTGTTTTTCCAACATGTTCTCTCTTTTATATAGTGTCTTTTAAATATGTTTTCAATTAGTTACAAAGTGAAAAGGACTGAAAACACAATGTAATTTGTTTTGTTTACGTCAGGATGCTCCTGTCCAGTCTGTGGAAATCCCAGCGGTGAGAACATTCATATTAAATCGTAAAGAAAAACATTATGTGGCACTTTTTTTTTTTTTTACCCCTTGTCCTGTCCAGCATTATGGCAGCAGAATTGTAATCTGAATACCGTTTATGCCAAACACATTTGCTATGCCAAGGGAAGCTTTATGCCCATCAACTCCTCATTTTTATTTATTTATTTTTGTTACAATACTTAACATGATGTGATAGTGTGATAGTGCCGAACCGGACCGGGGGACAGAGAGAGAGGGAGAACGAAGAAGGGGGAAAAAAAGGAACAGAAACATGAAGAGACAAACATAAAAAACAATGAAAAATCAGACAACCAGCTGCTGCCACCTGCATTATGTGTTCACTTTACCGAGGGATATTTCAGAGATTTGATAGTTTTTTTTTTTTCACATTTCTGTGTGTGATTTAAAATACTGACATGATGGAACCTGTTTTCTCACCAGGTTTCAGAAATCCTCCCTGAGGCTCCGGTAGAAGAAGCTGAAACCCCCGTTACTGAAGCCAAAGAGGTAAAACTGCAAGTCTGTGTTTGTTACTTACATGAAAATTTGATGAGTGTCAAAAGACCGTCCTCATATCAGAAATGTCTGACTCTGTGAGTTATTTTTGTATGGGTAACATCAGTGTCTCTTCTTCTGACTCTCAGGCCGTTGCTGACTCACTGGTCGACGACTTCGTGGTCACAGAATCTGCGTCAGCTGTAGAGGTTGCCATCGCTGCCTCTGCTGTTGTTCAGCCGGTTAGAGCAACACAAACTCTGTCTTTCTTTTTTAAAACTCTAACCTCTGTTCAAACCAGTTTCAGCTGAAACAGTATCTGACCTGAGCTGTACGTGGTGCTGAGGGGAAATTGCCAACACCCATTCACATGGCGCTCCTTGAGTGCATTTATGTGTTTTCTGTCATACACACTGATGGGCACATTGTGAGCAATGCGGGGTTGGGTAACTTGCATTTCGACGGGAAAAGTCTGACCTCTGACAGTTGATGCTTGCACTTATATTCACAGTAATTACTTCATTTCATAAGCCATGTTTATTTGAAAAGGCACATTTTTTCAGAGCCATTCTTCAACGAGACCTTCCCTCTGTTGCATTTAGGAAATCGAGACCACGAGTGACACACTCAGTGCCCAAACATATCCTGATCCTGAGCCGATTGCTGCTGTGCCTGCAGAGGAAGTGGCCACTGTAAGCTCCATTCTGTACAGCGCATGTCTTTAAAAAAAACACGTGTGACATCAAACTATTAAATTATTATTCCTTTATTATTATTCTAAAAGTACATGGGGCTTTGTCCTCTGTGATTCCACAAGTCAGTTACTTTCTCTCTGTCCCCTAACTCCATCTCTCCTTTTCTTTCCAGGGTGCCCCAGCTGAACAGATATGTGTGGATACTCCACTTAAGCCAGAAATCTGTGACATGCCCTGTCAGATGCAACTCCCTGTGGAGGCTGTGCCACTCGGCTCAGCGGTAAATGAGTTTATCTGAAGAAAAGAGGCTTTAAACCTATTCAAATACACATCATATTCATTTTTATAGCTTTACTGAACCCCAGAGGGAAATTTGGTTGTTGCAGAAGTACAAGGACAGATACATTTGAACAGTATTGAACAACTAGAAGTATGAAATAATAAGGAGACTTACATTTTCTTTGTGACTTTATGTGTTATTTAGAGTCAATAAATACTGACTGGAGTGTTTGTTTGATATGGATTTAGTCACCCTTGAGATATCTTAGCACCAACTTAATTTAGTTGAATCTATTTTTGATGTTACTGCGTTCTCACTGGATTTAATGTGCTTTTTTTCAGGAGATCTCAATGGAGACAACATTGAATGGACACATTGTTCCAGAGGTCACTATTGAGGGTTAGAACGATGCAATACAGCTCAGAAGATCTTTTTCTCTGTGTAAGACTCTCGAAGCAGTGAATAACTCCTCTAATACATCACATTCTTTATGTTTATTCACTCTGCAATCCTGTTGTCAGCCTTTAAATGTCTATCTTACACTGCTCACACCAACCGATAACCAGGCACGTGTGATATTGGTCTCTTTCAGATTCCCCTTTGGTCATTTGGAGGACTCAAAGCTTTACACTGAGTCAACTAGCCGACCTTTTCATTTTTTAGGGCTTAGGACAGAACAGCCAGGAAATCAAAGGGACATCCACACTTTGAAGTGCCTTTCCTGTCCTGTTTTCTGTTGAAACATCCAACCAGATGTCAACTTGCAGAAACTGCTGTGCTTAAGGCAGCAGCAGAGACTAATGGAAACAAACATATTGAGGCTCCTTTTAATCTGTATTCTCCCACACATGAAAACAACATTTGTGTAAGTGGTGGAAGCAGAAGTGCTTGAGAAAGAAGACACCTTAAAAAAGATGAACATGCAGTATTTTTTAGCATGTTCCCATCTCTTTAGAACATCTGCCTCCACGCTTCATACACTTAACGCATGTGAACAACGTAGCATCGATGATTGGGCCTGTAGTTCGTAGGCCTATCCTAAAAAAGGGAGGGAAAGCTTGTTTTGTTGTTGTTGTTTTTTTTTGCTACTTGTTTCAAAGTCACAGATTTTGCTCATCAAAATCTTTTAAAGAGATGTATACTCAAACTTTCCTTAAAGCTCCATTCCTGTCCCTTTTTCTGTCTTCCAGTATTCTCTGTCTAAGCTAAGTGCCAATGCTAAGATTAGTGAAATGCTAAAACTACATCGTATAGCTCGAGTTTAAGGATTAATGGCCACTGAAGCCAGGAGAATGACATTTTCTGTTTGTTTCTTTTTCACTTTCTCCTTTTGTAATTCGTTTTGTATAGGCAAGATGATGTGCTACAGTTTTGTGTTCAAAGACTGTGCTATTGAGGGGAAATATGGTGTGATTGTTACTGTTGAGCTGTTGATGGGCTGCCTCATCCTTTGAAATAAAGCTGTAACTCATCGATATAGAGGAGCACGTGTTTTGCTTGCTTGCTTTTACCTTAATTAATCAGGTAAGACAATCTAAAATGCATAGAGTTGTTCTACTGAAAAACTTAAACATATCCTAAAAATAAAAAAACAAATAATTTAGAGGTACATCAGTTATTGTGTGAAGTAACAGCGAATGAACATTCATTCACACTTGATTTATCACATGTGAAGTAATCTCAGAAATCCACCGTAAATTGATCATCGCTTAATGGTGATAAACTGGAATTTATAATACATTAAGTTCAAGATTAATGAATAAACTCTCGATAGCTATTTAAATGTTCACATTCTTCCAACCACAGGCCGAGGAGGAGAGGTGGCCATTTTTAAATCTGTCCTAAACCCAAGATGAGTTTTTAGCTCTTTTGAATCCACGACTCTCTGTTTTTCACACAAATTGAATCGTTCAACTTATTCCTGTCTGAGTGTCTGTCTGAATTCTCAGGTTTTTTTCTTTCAATCTCAGTTTGTGCCGAGTACATATAAAGTTATTGTAGTGGGTGACTTTAACATTCATGTGGATGTTGAAAATGACCGCCTGAATATTAATTCTACATTGGACTCAATTGGATTTTCTCAAAATGTACACAGATCTATTCACTCTTAATCATACCCTTGATCTTGTGCTAGCATATGGCATTGAAAGTGAACAATTAACAGTGCTGCCTAATAACTCTGTCTTATCTGAGCATTTTTGTTTTTTAAACCACCTTTGAGTATACGTCACTTGACAACACAACCTCTGAGAGGACATTTCTATATAGTAGGTATTCATCAAGAGTATGCTGTAAACAAATTTAAAGAATCATTTCAACTGTATTTTCTTCAGTGCTGTGTGCCAATGCACTCCTACATAGATTGACGATCTTGTTGATTTTAACTTTATTTCATACAACATTAGACATTGTTGCTCCTCTAAAAAAGAAGGTAGTTAGTAAGAGGATGCTGGCTTCTTGGTTTAATTCAGAGCTCTGTGTGTTAAAGCAGACCTAAAAAAAGTTGGAAAGAAAATAGTGTTGCACTGATATAGAAGAAAATGATGTTCTAATGAATTGGGAGTATTCTTGGCTTGAACTGGACTGCATCTTTAAGGTGCCTTGAGATGACATTTGTTGTGATGTGGTGCAACATAAACTGAATTGAATTGAACACCGAGTTTCTTATATTTATGATACATATAGTATCATATCTTAGGTTGCAAATGTGAATCCATGTTATATTAAAAACAAAGAGAAAGAGACCAAACTGTTTTCCCTCAGATCAAAAGGATTTTTAATCATTTGTTTTTGCACTGAACTTTACATTCATATTAGTATGATGTAATTTGGTACAGTAAACACTGCCGATGAGTGGTTGTTGCCATCCTCCCTCTTTATACTATTATACTGTCTGAAAAATCTACTCGTCTTCATACTTAGGTTTGATGGCCCCTTGCGTTGGAATTTTTAAGAAAATGTCAGAAAACAAAACAGAAGAGATTTCTCTTCTGCCTTAAAAGGAAGAAAATTATAAACACGAAAAACAGACTGAAAAAAACCCAAATGATACAGAGTAACATATATAGAGGAACAACAGACAGGAAATACATTTGTAAAAGCACAATCGCATTAATGTTTGATGCTTTGGAATGAAAACAGCAACAGAAGCACACTGGGATCCAATAACAACAACTGTCCCACCTGCACTTCGCACATTCCACTTATATATATTATGTGAATTTTCTTATTGTGCCATTAAAATAAATGAGTAAGTCATCAACCCCCAAACTTTCTCATAAAACATAGAAATAAATAAGAAAACAAGTGATTTGATTGGTCCATGAGGTAAATGTGAAAGTAAAAAAAAAAGAAGAAAAGGTTGGAAGAAAGTCAAAAACAGATAAAAACAAAACAGAAGGAGAGGCTGGAAAATAATTAAATAAAGCAAAAACAAATGTGATTACAGGCATGATGTCCAACAAAGAAGCATTATCTTCCTGTAGAGAAAAACTTATTCGCACACACACACACACACACACGATCTCATTCACACCGTTCAGCCTGTGGCTATATGACAAAATAAACCCCCAGGCTGGAATCTTTACAAAGCCACTTGATGGATGATAATATTCTTATATTTACACTGAACTGATGATTAACAGCTCAATACAAACACAGAACAAACCCAAATAATACAGAGCATGAAACCAGGAGCGACTAGACATTCTCTTTTCAATCCTTCACTTTTTGATTTTTTTTTTTCCTTTCACTGACAAAAATGTATACTGAGCTGCGCGCCAGAGGTGGGTGGAGCTTAAAGACTCGGGAGAGCGGGGTTCATAACAGTGATGACGGAGATGCTCAAAAGCAATAAGCACTGCGAGGTCTGGGCAGGCCGGTAGCCTCTTTCGCTGTTCCTGCGACAAGAAGAAGAAGCACTTCAATAAAAGAGCTGCTGCCTGTCCGGACGAACCTGAACCTGCAGTCGTTCAGGGGTTTGGTGATGAAGATCATGCAGTCTGCTACACAGATTAGCCCGAGTGGGTGGACTTAAAGAGCACTTATATAAAAAAAAAAAAATTTAAAAAAAGAGAAGAAAAACCCCGAATGTTCGTTTGGATTTATGTGTAGCTCCAAAACAAGTTCAGGGACGCACAGCTTAACATTAATTTGAGGAGTGTGTGCAGCATTACTGTAAGGGTTAAAGCAGCACTCGTAGTGTTCAGCAGGCTGTCGTCTGACTGTCATGGGAGGCAAACGGCTCGGATACAAACACAAGTGGTGGCTCGAAAAGTTGTAGCAGAAGCACTTCAAAGTTTTCATTTCTGTTTTCAAAGGACGTTTAAATCTTTCCTCCGTCGTTTGTTACGGTTTGAAGGGTCTCAGATGAACAAAAAGTGCTTGCCTTTAATTTTTTTTTCCCCCTTAGAATGATATTTTGCCATCTTACATGGTGGCTGGCATGCTGGGTAATTAACAGCCACGTTCACTTCTTGTTTACCAGTAAGCCACACGACTGGCCTTTCGTAACGTACTGTGCACAAATTAAAATCTTACCACCAACAGCCCGAATGCGATCAGCGTTTTTATTAGTGTTGGGTCATGTCTTTCTCATGTGGATACAACTGTCATGATAATCATCCTTTTTAAGTCCTTTGTTCTTTTCCATTTCATCTTCTCAAGTGTGACCGTCGTCCTTTTCCTCGCCTCCGATGTTTGCAGCACCACTCAGGCAGACGCACAGATAGGCAGTGAGTTTTAGAACAATCTTGATGTTTATTCAACTGGCTGTTTATGAACCAGTGGGGATATTCTTTTTTTTTTTTTTTTTTTTTTGTACTACAGCCAAAAAATGAGGCATTAGGTCTTTTTTTTGTTGTTGTTGTTGTTGTTGTTGACTGTAGAAACAGAAGAAAGTAAAGGAGGGAAGGAATGGTAGAGAGGACACCTCTCAGAGGCTCTGTGCCCCCCTAAGGCCCAATGTGGGCTCAGTCCTGTCCATCTGGCCCAGTCTAACCCTTGTTTGCTTAGGCCAGTTGGGTCTGGTCTGGTCTGGTCTAAGCTGGGGTCCAGGCCAGGGTTTTAGAAGAGTGCTTTGGATCCCTGGTTCTCAAACTCTGACCAGGCGTCATTCAGTTCCATAAAGATCATCTTAGCATACTGTTCATAAGGCTTACCCATCGCCTGCAGACAGAAGGAGCATCAATTCAAACTTTAATAAAGACCGAGGAGCAGTTATGAGGATCTTAAGACGTACACAAATACGGTACCTTATCTGGATGAACAATCAGCGCTGCCTTCCTGTAGTATTTCTTCACCTGGTCAGGTGTGACCAGATCAGCCATGCCCACAGACTTCCAGCGGATTTCCCCCTCCCACAACACCGTGTGGAGAGTTGACAGCAGCGCTCGAATGTTTCGCTCCTTTCCCTCGATCCAATCCAAAATCTACAAGGTGAGAAAAAGACAAGCCTTCATTTCACGTCTCCTGAGGGTACTTTGTAAAGGAAAGCATTGATCGTCACCTGCCAAAAAACACCATACTGGGCTATCGACACACCCTTTTATGCAAGTAATGAAAAGGACTGATGAGGTGCCCCTGTATTCTTTTTTTTTTTCTCTTTTAAATAGTATAATGATCTGGTGCATAAAACAGTGCACAACAGAGATTTAAGATCTGTTTGCAAAGAGCTATTATTTTGGTTTCGGGTGCACATATTGTATGTGTTTTGAGTGTTGTGTCCCTAACATTTGCAATTTGCTGGTTACCTGTAATTTAAGCGGGTCCATCTCTTTTGTGATCTCCTGTCTTCTCATTTCAGCAATGGTCCTTGGTCCCTTCTTATCAAGTTTAGAAGCAAAACCCTGAGTGGACAGCAGGTCCTCAAAATCGTCCTTTTTCACTTTTGGCTTGGGGCCTGCATTACAACAGCAAGGAGCAAATTAAGGTCCGGCATAGAAATATAAAGATGCAAACATTCATACTCGAGGCAAAGTATCTGTGGAGAAAACCAGGTTCTCTTACCAAATCCAGGCCCGCGAACTCCCCTCTCCTCTCTCCCGCCGATGACACTAGTGAAGTTAAGGTTGTAGTTGGGTTTAGAGGGCTGTGTACCAGCAGGCTGAGACACTGAGGCTGTTTTGGGTGCTGATCCAGACATCCAAGGTTTATTCTGGGCTGAGGTGGGTCTTCCAGACTGCCAGGGCTGCTGGACTTGAGGCTTAGCAGAGGAGGAGGATGCGGCGGAAGAGGGACCCTTTGTGCTAAAAGAAGGCCCGGGAAGGTTGCTGCTGGAAGAACCTGCAGGAAAGCATGGAAGGATGACGGTTACTACAGGTTGGACTTATGAGATCATAAAGTTCAAGCTTTAAACCGATGCTTTCTCTGTGAACATTTGATTGCAGTTTTATTTTGGATCGCTGCTCAGCTCACTCTCAGCACAGCATACGCAACTCTGTATCAGGCCAAGTCCTCCTACCTGGTAAGTTGGAGCCCAGGTTACCAAGGTCCGCAAAAGGATCGAAGGTCTGAGACTTGGCTTTTGACATGGAGGTTCCAGCAGAAGCTTCGAAAAGAAACAGGAACAACAACTCATTTACAATTTTTTTTGATTGTCCACAAAACTGATTTATCTCCAGTCTTCTATTTACGCCTGGATGATATTCCTCCACCCACCTGCGTTGGTGTAGCTGGGTTTGCTGGCGGTGTTGCCAATAGCAGTGGTGGTGCCAGCTGTCCAGCTGTCCCACCCACCGAGCAAGTCTGGTTGGCTGGCTGATGATGTCATCTTAGGGACATCTTTCACAAGCTTATCTGGGAAGACAAACATTCAAAAGTTCTCTTTTTTTTTAAGATACTAAAGGGAGATTGGTTAATGATTTGTAGTGGGATGTGATGAGGGAGTAGGGGACGGGAAACTGGGCCATAAAAATAGAATTTTTTTTTTTTTACTAACTAAGGTTGAAGAGGCTGGTGTTGGAGGCAGGTGTGGTTGTGCTGTGAGCTGAGCCAAATCCGCTGGTTGCTGAACTATCAGAGCCCAACAAGTCCCCAAACAGGTCCGGTCCAGATGCTTGCCGAGATGAACCGACACTGGAGCTAACGCCAGACCCAGACCCCATACTGAACGGGTCAAACAAGTCGCCCACGGCTGCAACAAACATGAAGTAGAAGAAGCGAGAAATGTATTAAAAATAAAGGGGAAATTTCCCTATTTTCAGTCAGCATGAAGTAAGTTTTGTTCTTTACGTTTTGTGTCTGATGTGGCTCCATCCGTTGGCCCACTGAAGAACAAATCCTCCTGCACCGCTCCTGTTTGACCAGCAGGAGGGGCAAACAGGTCGTTGAGAAGATCGCTGTTGCTGGAGGCAGCTTTCAGTCCTCCCTGGTCTCCTTGATGAGGAGCAGAGGAGGGGGCTGAGGACGTGGAAGGATGTTCGGGGTCAGAATTCAAACCTAAGAGGTCGGCTGTTCCGCCAAGAGGAGACTCCTGGGGAGGGGATGTCTGGGAGGGGGGGGGAGGAAAGAACATCATAAACAAACAGCAGCGAATGGAAGGACAAAATTTGACATTTTGGCTGAATTTCATAACAGCATCAGTGTGCACGATAGGAAGTAATATTGCTGTGACATAATAGGATATAATCAGCAATCCAATCATTTCTGCACCTGGAAGTCAGCATCAAACTGTTGCTCGCTGTGGTCACGTGACAGAGGTTCTCCACCGGGAGCAGAATAAGAGTAGGACTCTCCCTCTGATTGATCACTCATGTCCTCCTGCTCATTGAAGGATCCTCCTCCCTGGTTGTCTGGAGCATCGTGTGGGCTACGCACATCTATATATACAAAATGCAAGTCAGAGGAAATTGTAAGGCATTTGAGCTTTCAAATTCTTTAGAAATCAGTCAGTGTGATGGGTAAATCCAGAGTAAGAGACCATTTCATGGTTTGAATCTGATCTAAAAAAAACACATGAGGACAGAAAGCAAAAGCCTCCTCTTCTGTAGAAAAAAGGACATTAATCAGGATAGTGAGGTTGTAGCTTTAGTTGATTCTTTCAAAAAAAAAAAAAAAAAAACATTTGACAACAAAAGACTTACCTTCCCAATCTAGTGTCTGGAAAAAGTTGCTGGGGTTGGCATCGTTGTTCACAGGAGATTCTGCTTCTGTTGCATTCGAACCTTCTGGGGTCTGAACTGGCTGTGGTGACTCCGAGTCATAAAAAGCAGAGGAACCTGGCAGCCGAGGCAGCTCAGGCTTACCTGTAGGGATTAAGGTTTAATATTTAGTTCATATGTACAAGTGAACAGGAAAAACTGAAGAGATACTGAGATATGGGTAAGTTATAAACTCAAAACAAATCAAACAAAACCATGACCAAACACATGATGTGGTGAAGTAAAGGCACCTACCAAATTTGCTGAGGATCTCCTGCTGTTCATCACGAGATGAAAAAAGGATTTTGGGGTTGAGGCCCTTGGTCTGGAAGCCCTCCCATGGGGGGGTCTTGGTGCTGGGTCTGTCCCTGGATTCCACCTCGATGTCCAGGTTAACCTGGAACAAGTCTGGGTACTTCTCCTGAATGTCACAGGCGTCCAAATCATACCTGAGAAGAGAGAGGTTATGAGGACAGAAAACTGCACTCTTTTACCACATTTTACTGTTAATCTAACTGTAATGATTATTACACCTCAGTCAGTTGTCCATATTATAAAGGAACAGTTATATCTTCAGCAGTAGATTACGGCTTGAGGCAGTATACATACTTTGCAAACTTGACAGTAGTCGCGTTTCTTGGCACGAAGCCCGTGTGAAACTGGATCTGAAACATTTTCATGGATGCCATCTGAAACAGAGATTTAAAAAAAAAAAAAAAAGAAAAAAAAAATTGGTTTGAAGCTGACTTCAAGGTAGTATTTTCACTCAGGATGTACCAGGTATCTGCTTGATGCAGATAAAACAGTAACAGGGCTCCTAAACGGTCCATTTCCTCAGGGGAAATGAAGGAACAGTTGGATTTAGGATTGCATGCGTCCATACCTTTGCCTGCAGGCGTCCTCCCAGTGTAGATCTTGCATGATAGATAACCACCAGCACATCTCCTTGAACTGTAACATTGAGGGGAATCTCTGCTCTGCCATCTTCCATCTTAAAATCCCTGCAAGGAGAGAAAGAGGAACAGAGAATGACTGAATGGAAAAGTCACATAAAAAGGACAGGCATTGCTCGCGTGGGTAAGATCTTACTTCATCTTGTCGTACTCCTGTGACGTTGTGAGGACTCTCTCGTCTCCAACGTAGACTTCGCAGAACGGCCTGCAGCCGTTGCGTTGCTTGTTGAACAGCGGCACAGGTGTCATGGTGATAGAGTGAATAATCACAGGCTTGCTGTGAGGGATGATGGGCTCCTCTGCCATCATGTCACACATGTACTCAATATATCTGACGATATGCAAAATTGAGAGCAAGTTAAAGTATACACACATGTCAAACAGCAGAGCGTTACATTATAAATCAATAAAACTTTCAGGGGCCCACCGAGGATCTATTTTATGAGTCTGGAGTCTCTGAACCCACCCCGCCCCTGTTCATTCATCCATTTTCTATACACTGTGTTATTATACCTCTTGTGTGAAGGCGCTATGCCAGGCGGGCAGCGTTTCATTGAGAACATGTAGACAGCAGCCTCGGCTGTGGTGAAAAGGCGACAGAAACACAGGAAGGAGCAAACGGCCACCGCTGATGCGGCTCTGCCATCCTACAGAGAGAAAATGTGAGGGGAACAATTTATTTTGTTTTTAGCTGACGCAGTTCAGTTTTCTTTCCTCAATGTATGTTTCTGCAGAGGCGTTTACACGGTGGCCAGAAATACAACTACCAGGCGTCACAACAACGCAGGCAGAAATGACTGCTTTTGGTATTCTGTTTTTACACAAAGTGTCATTACGGTCAAAGATAGTAGGCCGTAAAAAGCATGTCGGAGTCATTGTGTACTATTTTTATATTTTCTCATTTTGTGTCCTGTGCATCTCGATGCGCAGGATTTGGTGAGCGCAGGTTGTTCTTTAACAAGCTTAAAACACAAACTGACTTTGCTTATCAGATAACTGTTTAAACCAGTGTTTCTCAATTCCGGTCCTCGGGACCCACTGCCCTGCATGTTTTCGATGTTTCCCTCCTCCAGCACACCTGATTCAAATGATCAACTCGTCATCAAGCTCTGCAGTGGCCTGATCAGGAGCCATTCATTTGAATAGTTCTGTCAGTATGGACTTAAACAATTCAAAGGTCTTATTTTCTGGGATCAAGTTACCTTAGCAAAAGGGACTGCTTTTCAACATCTATTAGCCTCACCATTGACTTAAACCAGAAATGGATCAGGTAATTTCTCTTTCAGTCTCCGTTCCTTAATACATGAAGAAACTCAACAGTTTGACACTCTGAACGAGTATGAATGGTCACAACAGCCTAGTTGATTTTTATGTATGCTACAGCTAAAGCTCAGAGTTGCTCCGAGCAATTGAGCATGCTCAGAGGACTGGCGCACTTACCAGACAGTGGACAATACAGATGTTCCTCTGGTCTTGTTTGAGCCACAGATGCATGTTCTTACATACACTGTAGAGGCTGCGGAGGTTGGGGGCACGACGCACCTGCCAGTTGCATTCTGAAACCTACACACACACACACACACACACACACAGATTCAAGTTGAGTGAAGAAAAAAATTAAGTAACAACTGCATGTAGTTCAACAATAACTAATGATCATGGCAATCAAACCGGTGCATTACAAAAGCAGAGATGCACACAACTACAACTGTTACTCGCTCTTAAGAGGGAATTCACACCCAAACACACACACACACACACACACACACTTCATACCCTGTTGTGGAATCGAGAAGGCCTGTATGATCGTTTGGAAAGATTGTACACAGCATAGTGGCCAGCATGACGTGAATCCAGGAACAGACGGACGTCCTCTATGTTGTTCTTTATCGCAGACTCCACCCCTTCAGCTGGGAAAGACATAACTACACATACACATACTTACAGGTAAGGTTTCGCTGTCTCAAAATGTTTAAACTAGAAGATATTAAGTCCCATTGCAACATTTAGGCTGCATCAAAACGAGCTAATGAATGATTTTACACTTATACAAACAGAGAATGTTAAAAAAAAAAAAAAAAAACTGTATTTTCATGAAGGCACCATCTCTACCTGCTATTCTGGAGGTGATGTAGGAAATATCCAGGTCCCCTTTGGCATAACTGTTAAAGAATCAGAGGCACATTCACTAAAGGAGCAGATGCATAGCATATCAGAGAGGACAAATGCAAAAAAAAAAAAAAAAAAAAAAAAAAAAAAAGGGATTTCTACGAGAGATAAAGGGGGAAAAAAGTTGGTCTAATGCTCCTGAGTCTACACAAAGCTATTGGACATAACTACACCAACTGGTGGACAGAAACAACAACAACTTTGCCTAAGAATATACTAATGTCAACCTGGTATTCAAGGCTGCCCTACAAATTATGCAAATTAGATTACTGCAATCCTCAGTTCGTCTGTCTGATGAGTCTTTAATGCAGCAACAGCACCTGGCAGAACATTCATTAGTGCCAGTAGCTCCTTGGTGTTAAGAGGAGCTGGTTGCAAAATTAAAAACTGAGGCTTCGGTGGATCTTAAAAGCGAGTGGAATCATAATGGAACACGACAACAAGAAAAAGAACAAAGCATGATTTCTACTGCATATCAAAAGTTAGAAGGAAGGAAAAAAAAAAAAAAAGAGACATCTATGCTGATGACAGCCAGTTTTATCTGTACATATTAGGACAGACAGGTGATGCTGGTTAAGACACACATGTAGCTGAAATGGTTACTCGGTAAGCAGTGGAGCCATACTAAATCTGCTCATTACTGTCAACTCATTCACTCATTCGTATTGGACAGTGATTCCAGCTAGAGCAACTTGAACTCCAGCAGGGCATTTATAGACTTACTTTTGCATTAGTGGTAACACTTATTCACAACTAAGATTAAAAGATTAAAGAGTTGGTTTTTATTATGATATTAAGATATCAAGGAAGGGTAACAGGAGTTTATTAGACACATTGGTTGGACACAGGATGGATGAAGCTCTGTGCCTCAGAGAGAATTCTGTTAAGTCAACAGTTCAACACCGTTTATCACAGTGATGAAAATGTGATCAGCTCTACTCCTCTCTACTCGCTCCCTTGTGCAAGTGCTGTAAGATCTTTAAATCTTCATTTATTATTGCCATAGAAGCAACTCTAGTTTTAATATTTGATTGTTAGTTCTGTCACAATAATCTCCTGAACCACACTGAAATCAAGTCTCGCTTGCTTTGTTATTTCCAATAACTACCCCCCCCCCCCCGTGGATAATGCTCGACTCTCCATTCATAACATGCTCAGCATTCATTCCAGTGAATTATTGAGAGTGTGATGTTAGGATCAGCAAGCTGTGATGAAGGACACAGCACTGCAAAAGCCTTTCGACAGGTTTCTCCCTCTAAATCAAACACAAACTACAGAACACACAGAGCAACGCATGACTGGACGCATTTTCACCGACCCATATTTACCTTGGGTTGCTAGGTGATGGACACATAGGGACCATGAGGGATTGGGACAGAGAAAAGAAACAACAAAAAAATAAAAAATAAACCAAACAACCAAACAAATGGAGCAAAAATGATGATAGAATAACTAAACGAAACATTAAACTGTTGCAGATGTGCATACTTTGGCTATTAAAGGAACACTTTGCTCATTTTTCCAACGTTTCTTTAACGTCTCACTACCAGGGTCTTCTGGTGGTGGTGCTGCTACGTCTAGCAGACTGGATTACTACTGTACTCCACTGACTAACTCTTACATCAGTGGTAACACGATGCAGTTTGACATCAAGAGTAGAAAACCAAATAATCCAACAACCGAGCAACAAAATGTTCCTTTAAAAGTTCAAACTTAGGCCGAAGTAGGTGGGAATATGAACGATTACACAGACAATTTGAAGGTTTACAATAATTAGCCACTGAAGTCAATGCAATTGTAATGAAACTGATGACTGATAACTGACAAATGTCTCCGTTTAGAAAATAGTTACTATTTGGTGTATGAATGGATACTTTAAGAAGAATATATTCAAATCCTCCTGTAAGTTGGAGCTTATCTGGTATGTTTGAAGTTGCAGCAGCCACAGCTGAATGCGTTTTGGGAAACAACGCACCATTAAAAAGCATGACTTGTGACTATAAATCAATCAAATAATTCATACCTCATGGTAAACCGAGTGAGTCAAAAGGTTACATGACAGGTTCTACAAATAAAGGACGAGCAGTGCTCTCTGAGCTTTCAGGAGAGTCAACTGAAAACGAAATGACTGAGAAAAAAAAAAGGTCATGAAAAATGATAAGAGTGAAGTTCATTCTGACGAGGTTTATCCATCTCACCTTGCGACTGACTGGATGACTTTAGAAGATGTATCCTTTATGTTGGTGAGTAAGCGCTCTGTTCCCCCTCTCAAGATATCCAGGATGCCACTTCCTGCCTGATCAGAGTCGTACACACCTGAACATCAAGAGGAAAAAGAAAACATGAGAAATGTACAGCAATACATTTACAGATCTAACGCAGGGTTTAGGTATGCAGACAAACGCGTAACGACAGCGAGTGGTTCATCGGACTGAATTAAAGTTCTCGTTGAAACTTCAAGGTGAATGAATTGGATAAAATCAGTGGGTTTCAGCTATGGTGAATCTGCCTGATGTTGAGTTGAAGCAACATGCAGTTTGAGCCAGTGCTCACGGGAAAGAACAAACATACTCTGCTTTTCGACAGATGGTTGAATGGCAGTGCAGAAATCCTCTTAAGGGGCTTGAGGCAGCTTGTATGTGTGCATGCCTGTGTGTGTGTGTGTGTGTGTGTGTGTGTGTGTGTGTGTGTGTGTGTGTGTGTGTGTGTGTGTGTGTGTGTGTCTGTGTGTCTGTCAGGGAAAATAATAAGCTCAATTCGATAAATGTAGAAATAAACCAGAGAAAAATTACTCTCTAAAAATGATTCTCCAGCTTGTTCTCTAAATAATTTCTAGAGAAAGTGATCATAAATGAATAATTTCCTGAGCTTTTTTACTTTGCTTCTGTCTGTTTTAGATTGAATAATTTCCTTTCCTGCTATTCAAACCCATAGACATCGAAATCTCTCAGAACTGAGATAACTGAACGCAAGATCGTCCCAAGTTAACAGCCTCAAAATGCAAGACACAATATGTGAAATGTAAATTTAAAAATAATAATAAAAAAGCGAGCAAGAAAAATGTCTCTTAAACACTGCATGTTACATTGGTATATTGTGGGAAATTGCAGTCAAAGTGCTACATACTTGTACATTCAAGGCTTGTTCTTATCTAACACATATTAGGGCAGGTTATCTGCGATAAGCTTTTCCAATTGTATACAAAAAGCAATGAAAAACCTGAGCACATGAGCCATAACAGCTGATGACAAACAGTGAAGCATCAGCCTTTACATTACATTACACAGACTCTATGACATCCGCTTGGCTTCAGGTTTATACTCAAGATCATGCAAGGTTAGTGGGTTATAGGGCGACCAGAACGCAGCATGCAAAGTCTGTAACAAATCAGGATCCCGGTTCCGTGAGGTCAAAAATAACTGACTCAATGACTGTTGGCCATGATCGCTCTGCTCAGAGGAGGAGGAGGAGACTTTTAGTTACTTTAAAAAGTCATACACATGTGTATGATTTTTGTAGGTGACGTGGGTGAAATGGAGGGCGTATTGCAAGCCTTGTCAGTGATATGTTCTACGGCATCCTGAGGGTGGAGATGAACAAGTGTGTGTGTGTGTGTGTGTGTGTGTGTGTGTGTGTGTGTGTGTGTGTACATGTGTCTTTGTCTGATTAGAAATAACGGGGGAAGAAAAACAAAAAAAAAAAAAAACAAACACAAAATTGGTTGAAATGAAAGATTTTGCTCAGTCACACCTCAACAGCACACCCTACAAAACAGCTAAGGCTGTTTTTAAGAAATAATATGCGGTTAAAGTTGGCAGGAGAGTTGGCCAGCAGCGTTACAAATTCACGAGCATTCCAGCGGGGTCCTTTTGTTGTAGCCTTTCAGCAACAAACAAAGATAAATGAAGACAGAAATTTACATCACGACATTTTTATCCCCCAAACTTTAAGCATGAAAAGCCCAAACACTCCAGAAAAGCTGCCCTGTTTCACAGACCACAGCATTTCTGTGCAAACATACTCTTACCTGCATTGTTCTGCACGTTCTGGATCGGCACGGGCGGCTGCGCTCCATTGTTGCCAAAACCACCGTTCTGCTCCAGCAGCTGCAGACATTCATAGCCGTCAGACACCGGACGCCAACAGTAATAAGTACTCAACATTGTTACCAGAAACACTATGTGGATGGTGACAAAAATAAGAGAGGATCGAAAGATTGCGCCGGTGACGTTTAGAACAAGAGAAAAAAAAAGAAAACAAAGTTCACAAAAAGGGATGAGAAAGTCAAAACAAGAGCATTTCCCAAAAAAATGCTGTAAAAAAGTGAGAAATTGTGCCCAATTTTTTTTTTTTTTTTTTTAAAGGGAAAACATTATCTGTCTAAGAAAGATACATTAGAGCAAAAAAAGGAAAATTGCTTCATCTTCTGCAGAGTAATGGGCAGTCTGAGCAAATAACACAGCAGCGAGATAGCCTCTACGCTCCTCCGAACTGTCTTTGTCAGTATCTCACTCCCATCCCTGCCTCTCCATATGTCTGAGCTGAACTGCCGCAAAGCGAGGAGGAGGATGGTAATCTTCTTACATCCAGCAGGGAAACTCCTTCTTAACCCTAATCAGATCAGCAATAGCCAAATCTGCCTTCACCCTGCAGACACTTACCAGCCTTATCAGGATTCAGATTTAATAAGAAATTTGTAGAGGTTAACTGGAACTTTGTGCATTAATCTACCAAGTTCCTATTGGGCAAAACAGGCACTTAAATTGAACTTTTATAGAAATGTACTTAAGGATGACGAACACTGACACTGACCCGTCTAAAAGAGAAGCAGAACAGAGCAAAAAGTTGTTGAAGGAAAGAAAAGTCATTGAGATTCTAGAGACTTGACACTGAAATCAGCTTTGCATCAATCCCAACCGTGAGCGAGGATTTAGGGGTAAATACCAGGATTTGTGGGTCTGTGGTAAGAACCATAAGAGGCTGTGGGTTAAAAAGTTAAACAAAAGCCTTGGATCCGATTGTGTTCAGATTACTATTAACCGTTTTTACGGTGACAGTGCCACAAAAGACACGACTCTACTGCTGAGGTGTTGCTGTTATGTTGCGCATATTTTGAATTTCTGTACAGCCATTTCTAACTTAGCAACATAACCAGTGGAGAAGACAGGAGCAGGGGGAAGAGAATACAGCCTCCTTTTTGCACACTTTGTGCGACTTTGCAAAAATAATCACATCAGGATGTGTGTGTGTGTTCGTGTGTGTGTGTGTGTCTAGCACATTTACACACAAAATGAAAGAGGCCCTTTGATCAGCTCGTCAATAGCCTCTTCAAAGACTGGCAGCTCGTCCGGAATGTTTCAACCAATCAAGTTAGTTAGTCCAAAACACACTTTGTGGTTTCCATGCTGGAGATGGCATAACTACCTTACAGTGAGAAAGGAGAAGCGGGCATGAGAACACCAACCTCTGTAATGGGAGATTTGGGGTTGGCATTGCGTGCTGCTGCGATCTCCTGCAGCTGGTTAACCAGCTCAGTAATAGACAGACGCTCCTCTGGGTTCACCTTCAACATGGAACCTGGACAGAACCATAAGCAGAGGGAAGAGAGAGGTTGTGTTGGAGGAGGGTGAACCATTTTAAGGAAAATATTGAATCAGGTTTCATAATAAATCCCATTTTAAATGTGTTGTGATGTCCATTTCCCTCCATTTCGACAAAATGTTTATTTTCTAAATCGTTTTGTGAGGTGCTGCTGTGTTTCTTGTTTTTTTTTTTCTGTTTGATTTTTGTACGTGCAGGTTTGTCCAACACGTGAGGCCGAATTTTTAAAAATGCATTATTAACTTCCCACGACGACTCTTTGCAAGTGTTACGTTAACAGGACCCGTCCGGGGAAAAACAGGCACCTTTATAATGGTGATAAGATCAAGAGGGAAGCTGGAGTGGAAAGGTTTGCAAACAAGCAGGCAGTGCTTACGTATGAGGTCATGATACACAGTGTACTTGACATCATTCTGGGGGATGGAGTATTTTCCGTTAACTATTTGGAGCTTGGCCCCTTCCTCAAATGGATGCTGCTTAAAACACAGTAAGTAGAGGATGCATCCCAGGGCCTGCATGGGAGAGAGTAATGGAGGCAAAACTTGAGCCATCTTTTTTTTTCTTTTTCTTTCAAAAATGTCAAATTTCTTTCATTTGAATATAAACACGGTAAAACGCACACACACACACAAAAAAAAAAAAAAAAAACGTGTGAAGGAGCTGACCCAAATGTCTTGTTTCTCATTGATCGGAAAATTGGAGTAGAGATCAATCATCTCTGGTGTCCGGTATGCTGGAGTGGTGTTCCTTGTGATCTACAGAAAGTAAAAAAAAAATAAAAAAAATAAATAAAGGCAAGGCAATTTTATTTATAGAGCACAGTTCGTACACAAGGTAATTCAAAGTGCTATAAACACCAAAGCATCCGGCTAAAGTCAAACATTTACAATCTCTTGGCTCTGGCTCGTATGTTTAACTCTCCGTTTTCCCTCCTGGCAAACTCTGATGAAGCACAATGATATTCATTTCTGAGAACTGAACATGCAACGGATAAAAAATGTTTTTTATTTCACACGTCGCCACTTAAGATCATTGACAAAAAGAAGCCCTTAGCTCACGCATTCATACAATGCTACTTGTTTGAAAACACACGGGTTATTACATTTATAAACTCTGGTGTCTTGTACACTGAGGTCGTACGTAGCAAAGCTCCTTTATGTGAGCATGTGTCTGTGTGGTTATGTTATTAACCCGATCGATCAGTGCTTCCTGGACCCCAAGCAGCTAATTCAATCAGAGGTCTCTGGTTTCTAGTGTCATTACTGCCACAGGTCCACTGAGACCTCTGAATGAGTCTCTCTCTCTCTCTTTCACTGTGTAATTCAAGAACATAATGGGAATGTATAATAATATCAATTGCATTAAAAGAAAAACTGATTGTTGGAGCAGACTTTGACCTACATCTTATACATGCGTCTCAAACACAACCTTGATCGAATCAGGACAGTTAAACCAACTCGGACTATATCAAGAGAGGAAATTTATTCAAAATCAAAAAAAACTATTTAAAGAAACAATATATCTAAGATCATAAAGAAATAAAACAAAAATAAGTTTCAATTCTTGTTGGAAAATATTTTTTCTTAAATTTCAGGAGATACATATTTGCGAAAGGAGGACGGTCGGGGCCTTATGAACGCCTCGCATTGAACCGTTTGAACTTTTTAAACAACTTCATTGCTTTGAGTAAAACAGGAACAAAAATGGAAATTTTCGAAACACCAAAGTACGAAAGCAAGGCCTTTCACGCAGATCCAATGTTCTCCGAACTCCTAAACTCCTCAGGTGTGACCACCGGACAACAAACATATATAATAGTCAACAGAGTTGCCAAAACTCATATATATATATATATATATATATGAAATCAGAAGCTATAATCCGGAACCCATAATCCTCCAGTGCCACTGTGATCCAGCCTGGCAACCTACCTGTAGTGTCCAGAAGTAATGCCAACACTGACGAACATACACAAACTACAACAAACAGACCAAAGCTGGGCCAAGAAACATCTGAAGACAGATGAGACAAAGGGTGACTCTGGACCAGATGAGCAGGCCTGACGCTGGATCATGATGAACTGCGGGATCACTTTGAGTTACTGCCATCAAAGTAAAGGAGAAGTCTTAGTGTGGGTTGCCCTGATTTGGGATGTGCTTAATGGATCTCCATGTTTCAGATGGACTGAAAAACCTGCTCCTAGTTTTTTGGAAAACCCTTTCAAGCTGCTGCACAACAAATCTGCAGCGTTCCATAAGGCTGCGATCCTAATGCAGAGGAATGGAACGCCTCCGCACCCGCCTCACAGTATCGTCGAGAGCTTTTGGGTCTCTCACAAACTTAAGACACACACTAAGGAGGAACAATAGAGCTCTTTGAACAAAATTTGGCAGGTAGCTCTTGCTGCTTCACCAAAACTAATCAAAAACAGACCCCATCCTCGTGGCAACTTTTTTCTAAACAAAGAAGGGCTGTGTTAGTGGATGGAGACTTTTTTAAAAGCCACTATTATGATCTGATTGCTTCTTGCGTTTCGTTAATCATACCCACAAAACAAACAAATCAGAAGTGAGCTTATAAAGTGTTTTGTCATTGTGATGCCTAATAATTCTGTACATGTATAAATTACCCTTAAAAAAACCCATTGTGGCTGAGTAAAATTTTAGATCGACGGAGCGTACCTTCAACATTAAGATGAATCCTGTGGAATGCATTTTGACTGTAGGATTTTCTAATAATCCATATATTTTGATTTTGGCGGGCCTTCTTCTGACTACCAATAACGGTTTGTGTGTGCAGGTACCTCATCCTCCACCATGGACCTCTTCTGTGCAGACCAGCTGTAGTCGGGGCGATGTGACACTGTGGTGGCGCTGCCAAAGTCACACAGCTTGATGGTGCCCTGATTACTAATCAAGAGGTTCTCGATCTGCAATGCATCAGAAGTGGTCGAATTCATTACCATCACAAGTGATAGATTCCTCATCATTCACCCGCCGTCTGATCCCCGATTAACTCGTCCAACGATCAGAGACGGACCAACCTTGAGGTCTCTGTGGATGACTGGAGGTTTCTGCTTGTGCATGTGCTGCACGGCGCGGCACGCCTGGTAGAAGATTTTCAGCACAGTGTCACACGACAGAGGAGCTCTCTGCTCTACCCGCCTTATAAAGTCCACCAGCTGACCTGAAGTGGAAGAGACGCAAAGACGGGAATGAACGGAAGCCACAACTACTGGTCTCTCGCACACGTCCAATAAACGTCTAAAGCAGACTCAGATATTGCTGGGGGCTACGAGACACTTTAAGCATCTACAAGTAGCGCTTAGGTCAGACACAAGAAAACCTAAAAACAAAGGAAAAAGAGACACACAAATGTCGTTTTTTAAAGGAGAGGGGGGGGCCTGCATCCTGAAGGGTAAAGGTGCGCGGTCTAATTGGTAACTTTATTGACTTTCAGGAATTAAAATAATTAAAAATAATTATATCATTAGGGTGATATTAAATGCATACGTAAAAATCGGGCCATAATTCTTTTTCTACATCGATTTATGCTGTCCGTCTGTCCGAATGCGCTAATGAAGCTGTGAAAACTGCTGAATGAAAGGCACGTCTGTTGTAACTAAACATAAAGGAAGTAGAGCAGGAAACAAAAGGGCCACAGACAGGAAGCTTTCATCACAAATCCCTTTCAGTTTAACTTACTGAGAACCTTACGTTTCAATGAATGAGTCAGCACCGATTCAGCTCTGAAGTTGTATACAGAGCAAGGGGTGGCAAATTAAGACGTAGTGGCTGTCGCGTCTAGACGCATGTGTTAATATTTACCTTTACACAGCTCAGTGAGGATGAGGAACTCGGCCTGCCCGGTGTCCGACTCTTCCTTACTGATGGAGGCAGCAGAGCAGAACTGAACCATATTTGGATGACCCGACAGTTTTTTCTACGGAGCCAGCGAGTCAAGGGGCACACGGAAAACACACACACACACACACACACACACACACTGTGAGGTCAAGCCTGGTCCCACGATTTGTCATCTCATGAGTAATACTCGTAGTCTAGTCACAGATGCTGCAGGTTGAGTTTTTTCTCAAGGTAACACAAAAAAAAACCTCCCTCAAAAAGTCTGTTTGTTAAACCGCAAAGCGTCAATAAAACTAAGCCCAGTAAATATGCAGAAAATAAGCTTTTGTATTTCACACGCTGGTGTTTATAAATAAACTACAAGTGATACGGTAATGACAGTATACTGCACCAGACGTGCATTCCTCAATCTTGCAAAATCATGGGTTAGAGTTTCACTTGCCCCTTTTCACACGACAACACAAAAGTTCTATTATGATCCCAACAAAACAAAAAAAACAGATGCTTTCCCAGCACATATAATGAAGGATACCATGAAACAGACTTCCTGAATGATCTCCTTGTTCTTCTCTTCCTCGTTGGACAGCAGCCTCTGAAACGAAAACATTCAAAGAGATGGTTGGTTTGTGTCAGCTGCCGTCAGGTAACACAACCCATTCAGGGCACATATCTAAAGCCCCATACACACACGTCGCTGCTATTTACTCGCTCAGCGAGTGAAGTCAATAGAATGTCTATGTGTTCATGCGAGGCGAGGAGGCAAGTAGGCGAGGAGAGTACAAGCGAGTACAAGCGATGCGATGTGGGCGGATTCCGAGATGAACATATTTCAACTTCGAGCGACGCAAGTAAGCGAGTAAAAGCGAGTAGCCAATTAAAATGCAGAATACAGATTATTGACAGGTGACGTTCCCCCAGTGTTCTCCAAACAGTGGCCACCCAACTTCTACACACCAAGTCAGCAAAAGCACCCAAGCGAGTGGCGAGTAGGCGAGTGAGCGAGTAGCGAGTAAATAGCAGCGACGTGTGTGTATGGGGCTTAAGAAAAATATTCCATTTGTAGACGGTCCATATGGTCTTTGTCATGGAAATAAACAATCAAAGAGCTCCCCGGCCACTTTCTGAATTTCTTCTGACTAAACATTGGATTGAGCTTTCATCATCCATGTGCCCAGCGTTTTAAACCTTAAATCTTTTAAACTACATTGAAGCAAACAGCTTAAGTTCTGTGGTATTATAGACAGGTCCACCAACTCTCCAAAACCTGATGAGATATCTCTCTCTCTCTACATATGCATATATATATCTATATATATATATATATATAGATATATATACATATGTATGTAGCAGATGGCGTCCTCATAGCCGAAACCGTTTGACAGCATACAGTTAACTTAGTATTCTGCATAAACAGGACAGACGCACATTTTTCTTCCACTGTGAAGGGTTGTTTTCAAGTGAATACTCAAGTCTCATCACATGTTGTAACAGTGTACAATGAACATTTTACAGACTGACTAATATTTAGCAGTCTCATAGTATACGCCGCCGTATCAATTCAGCTACTTAATTCATTAGCTATTTCAAGTGTGTGCTGTAGAACGCTGAATTAGTGTGAAAAAAAAAAATGGTCTTGTTCCTGATGTAGGGTATCATCTATGAGCAGAAATATAATCCTTATACCTGAGAATAAGTGTGTGAATTAATCATCACATCTGTGTGAATTAGTGAGTGATACGGCCAAAGGTCAACAGTGACTAAATATGCAAATAAATCTCTTCAGTGGATAAACCTTCAGCTTACCTTGAGGGCATACTCTTTACCACTGCTCATGTCCTGGGCTTCATACACAAATGCAAATCCACCTAAAAGGAAAAGAAGAGGAGGAAGAAAAGCCGGGACACCACACGTATTAGTTGGTGATCATCACACTGACGCGGAAATGACATGGTATGTGCACATATATTTGTTTTAAACATCAGTTTTGCGTGCTGAGTGCGAAAATCACAAAGAAACCGTACGGTGCAGAGCAGGATGTGTTGCACTGCAGTATAAAGCAGCTATCCTTACACTTCCATGACTAACTCTGGCCTGATCGAACCAGGTGGTAAAGTGGTGACCGAAATAAAAAGTAAAACTGTAACAATGGCTAGTTTCTGTCAACACTCGGTTTCTCACAAGCACGTGACCGCAGAGGGGACTATAAACTCCAGCAGAGCCCTGTTCCAGAAACCCCTTCGACAAACATCCAAGGCTAACGTATAACCAGTCTTATCTGTTGATCGCTGAGCGGCCACGACGGAAAAGGTACCAGCTTTTCCAACCTTTAGGCTCCAGTTAAGCCTGACCGAGGATACGCGTTTGAATCAGCTTTTAATCCATATAGCTGGATAGACTGATCTTCATAGGGCTCATACGTTTATTAAATTAAGGCACAGAGAGGGTCACACTGCTCTTGTTACAATGCTACAAAACTAAAAGACAGTCACACAACTGTGGTCATTCTTCACATAGTTAATCATTGTCATAAAGCATGGTCTTATTTCTTTTTATTTTAAGACATTAAAGTCACTATGGCTGGTGGACTTCAAACCATGATCCAAACAAGGAAAGGACAAGGTTACCATAACGATGAGTAAATCAACTACCAGCCTTGCTCCACAAAAACCAAAGAAACAGGTTCAAGACTCTAATCTATCGGGTTATATTTACAGAAGGAAGACTCTCCAGGTGTGTTCGACATGCACTTCATTATTCCAGCCCCGAAATACTGACCTTGTTTGGGAGTCTATCCAGCAACCTAAGAGGCATGCACACTGATCTTTAGAACATGAAACGGGCAACACTTGGTCCTTGCGGCCAGGCTTCACACTGAACAAATACTTCACTTTACTACACAGATTTGCCACAAAGTGCAACAGTCAGATAGCTATTGAACCACTGCCTCATGTATTGTCCATTAAAGAATGAATATGCAAATCAAGAGTCTTGACTGAGAATGCAAACTCATGCCTGTGAGGAATCCCATGTCTGAAAACCTGAAAAGTTCCATTATCTTTGTTTTTAAGCCACTCCAGGAAAAAAAAAAAAAAAAAACTCTCCTTTATCACACACCAAATCCCTCCGTCTCAAGAGGATACAGTCTTTGAACGCATGTCAAATAATTATAAGAGTACTGCTGGTGCAAAAAGTTAAAAAAAAGTCAGTCTTGAAAACAAAACAAAAAAGAAGAAGAATGAAACGTCTTGATACAGCCATTCATTGCATATTTCATCTAAGAACTAGAAATAAAAGAGACACCTGTTTAATGGATAAGAGTTTGAAAAGGGGAGACTTTGGGTGTCAGGTGTCTCCACTTTCACAACCTGCTTGGATTTTATCTCGTTTTTTTCTTCTATTCTAACCTCTCTCCATGCGCAATAACAGTACTTTCACTTTACTGTTGATAACTGTGGCATCAGTGCTAAAACCAGAATGGGATCTACACATATATACCGAATGACACACTACAATTTTATTAATCAGTTAACTGTGCTTCACATCAACTGATGCCAGCGTCTCATCTGGGACTAAACATCAGAGAAAGGGTGAATTACTAAAGAGTACACAGCAGAGGGCCGTATCCGCTTTAAAGGACTAACTGTTTGTATGGAGAGCTAACTTCTTACACTTTAGGTGATGACACAAGTTCGAATTAGTTAGAAATTTCCAAATTATGTGGATGGAAGTGCGTCACACCGAAAGGCACACAATGGCCACATTTAATCAATAAATAGTCAACTTTTTTTTTTTCTTTTTTTCAAATCAAACACTGCAATACCTGACATTCGTTGGTCAATTGTGAGTGATAATAATTAAAAAAAGGGTGTGGAAATATTGTCTCAGAGTAGTTAGAAAATCTTCGTGTTACTTCTGAATACTTCTTTCTCGCTAGATTGTCTTGCCACTCTGCAAAGAGAGCAACAATGAGTGTTTGGTGCCACAGAGGCAACCTGATCTGTAGGTTTTCACATGTCCAGTAACCTAAGCCATAGATCAAGCTGAGATATGTGGGGCCAAATAGAACGATTCTTGTCCCATAAAGAAAAAAAAAAAAGTTATTCGTCGCATTTGATCTTGTGGTGTTCATTTGATCTAAACGCAGTCCTAACTTCAGCAAACTAACTTGTCACTTGACATCACAAGACAGCAATCCAGTAGAGCTCTGCAAATGCTCGGATTTGACTTTTCGTGAAATCAGCAGGAGGTTTGTTAAAACACCGCCTTCGCTTCAATCTTAATGCTGACATGGCTTCCTGTCAAACGTACTGTGATGTTTCTCTTGGAGCCAAGTAGGGTTGAAGGTATGCAGCCTACTCGATGGATTCTTAGGTAAAAATGTTGCTTGCGTTTGCCTACATTGTTTAACTGGGTTTAACATACGATTAGTTTGGAACAAAGTACGACAGCGTTCGAGTAAAGGTGAAAGTTGTCCGTCCTTCACACATCATAATAAAAAAAAATCGATTCAATTAGAACCGGATTGAAACCAAATGATCAACTTGTGTTTACTGGGTGACTCACGGCTCTGCACTTGCTAACGCAAATGACAACCAACAGCGGTGCGCTGCTAGCATGTTAGCTAATTAGGCTACCTAGCTAGGCTACTTGCAAGACATGATCGTTATGTGTCTGCCTGAGGGGCTCTGTCTCACCTTCGGCGATCACCCTCTTGATTCTGAGTTTCATGTCACCCAACTCGACGACTTGTCCAACGAAGTCATTCTGGTCCCGACTGGCCCCTCCGGACGAGCCGGGCCCGGCTAGGAAATCAAGTGCCGACTGGAACAGTGACATCTTTATCCAGCGCCCGTTTCCAGGCCGCCTCCAGGAGAGGGAATGAACAGTCTAAATCCCCACAGGCTCAGCTGAAAATACTTTAAAGCGGTTTGCGATGTTAGAAAGTCTGAAAATCAGGTGATATTATTATTTGACTGGAAGCAAACATCCTCTTCCTGCTACTAGACCGACGAAGCCACCATCATCACAGTGGCGACTTCCGTGAAGGGTGATGACGTCGGACACGATCAAATCACGTGAGATTGAAAAAAGAACATTTACCCTCCCACCCAGAAAAATAAATAAATATTAAAAAAAGGACATGTCCCGCTATGAAAATACACTTCTTTCAAATCAAAATCTGACCGAAATAAATTTACTACATCAAATATAATGATGATAATAATTATTTGGAAAAAAAATTTGAAAGCTTCCCCTATTACTGTTGGCAGACCTTGGCCTTAAAGAAAATATATTCCACAGAGTAAAAAAACATTAGCCTAAATTAAGAATTTTAACCACGTTTGTAAGGATACCTCTTATACACAACTATGCTGCCATCTACTGGATAGATAACTGTAAATATGAATGTTTAATTCAGATTTTCTTCCCATAGTCTGAGGAAAGAAGGGCTATACTTGTTTAAATTATCTATCTATCTATCTATCTATCTATCTATCTATTCCTAGTATGTACCCTTTGCTTTGATGACAGCTTTACACATTCATGGCATTCATTCAACCAGACGGGGTAGTTATCTCAAATAAATTGGGGTAAACAGGTAATCCTTGCCAAAGGTCGTTCATTTGAACTTCTTAATGGAGACTGTCAGTTGTGCTGTATCGAAGTAGAACGCACTGAATAGAGCCGCATTGAATTGCCACGAGGTGGCGGTATTAACAAGGTTAGTTCCCCAAATAAATTGTCAGTGACTTAATGTGTAATATTTCACGGACAATGAATGTCTCCATGTCGCTCCGCCATTTTAAAACTACGGGATTTGTAGAAGGACATGTCATCAGCTTCGCATTTTCCGTTTCCAATGTGTAAACGGAAAATGCGAAGCTGATGACAGGTCCTTCTACAAATCCCGTAGTTTAAAAATGGCGGAGAAACATGGCGACATCCATTGGGGTGTAACACTCTTATGTACATTCGCATGCTGAATATAAAGAATATAAGAACACTGCACTTTTGTGATGGAGGTAATTAATAACGATTGAGGTAATACTTGTGAATGATAAGACTCAAATTTGTTAATAGACAACGTGAAATATTACACATTATGGCAGGTTTTTTGAGATAATTCCTTTTTACCAGTTCACTTTCCTACCAGCCTCGTGTGTTTTCATTGAGATAATTCCTTTTTACCAGTTCACTTTCCTAACATGGGCTGTGTTTCCCTCTTGACAAACATCCACAATTCATAGTAGTCTTTGCCGAAACCTGGGATTGAACCAGGGACCTTCAGATCTTCAGTCTGACGCTCTCCCAACTGAGGTATTTAGCCTACACAGGGCCAAAATGGCCATTTTCATTTGAAAACTAAAACCGGGAGCTCGCTCCGTGGAGCTTAGGCGACAAAGCTGTGGAGCCAGATAAAGGCCCCAAAAATGCAATAATTAACTGTTGTAGATGAGGAAGAAGCCTTGTGTGTTTTCATTAATGCAGGTTTTTTTGGATAATTCCTTTTTACCAGTTCACTTTCCTACCAGCCTCGTGTGTTTTCATTGAGATAATTCCTTTTTACCAGTTCACTTTCCTAAAATGGGCTGTGTTTCCCTCTTGACAAACACCCACAATTCATAGTAGTCTTTGCCGAAACCCCGGATTGAACCAGGGACCTTCAGATCTTCAGTCTGAGCTATTTCGGTTACACAGGGCCAAAATGGCCGTTTTCATTTGAAAACTAAAACCGGGAGCTCGCTCCTTGGAGCTTAGGCGACAAAGCTGTGGAGCCAGATAAAGGCCACAAAAATGCAATAATTGACTGTTGTAGATGAGGAAGAAGCCTCGTGTGTTTTCATTAATACAGTTTTTTTTAGATAATTCCTTTTTACCAGTTCACTTTCCTACCAGCCTCGTGTGTTTTCATTAATCTAGGTTTTTTGAGATAATTCCTTTTTACCAGTTCACTTTCCTAAAATGGGCTGTGTTTCCCTCTTGACAAACATCCACAATTCATAGTAGTCTTTGCCGAAACCCCGGATTGAACCAGGGACCTTCAGATCTTCAGTCTGAGCTATTTCGGCTACACAGGGCCAATATGGCCGTTTTCATTTGGAAACTAAAACCGGGAGCTCGCTCCGTGGAGCTTAGGCGACAAAGCTGTGGAGCCAGATAAAGGCCACAAAAATGCAATAATTGACTGTTGTAGTTGAGGAAGAAGCCTTGTGTGTTTTCATTAATACAGTTTTTTTTAGATAATTCCTTTTTACCATTTCACTTTCCTACCAGCCTCGTGTGTTTTCATTGAGATAATTCCTTCTTACCAGTTCACTTTCCAAACATGGGCTGTGTTTCCCTCTTGACAAACATCCACAATTCATAGTAGTCTTTGCCGAAACCCCGGATTGAACCAGGGACCTTCAGATCTTCAGTCTGAGCTATTTCGGTTACACAGGGCCAAAATGGCCGTTTTCATTTGAAAACTAAAACCGGGAGCTCGCTCCGTGGAGCTTTGGCGACAAAGCTGTGGAGCCAGATAAAGGCCCCAAAAATGCAATAATTGACGGTTGTAGATGAGGAAGAAGCCTTGTGTGTTTTCATTAATGCAGGTTTTTTGAGATAATTCCTTTTTACCAGTTCACTTTCCAAACATGGGCTGTGTTTCCCTCTCGACAAACATCCACAATTCATAGTAGTCTTTGCCAAAACCCCGGATTGAACGAGGGACCTTCAGATCTTCAGTCTGATGCTCTACCAACTGAGCTATTTCGGCTACACAGGGCCAAAATGGCCATTTTTATTTGGAAACTAAAACCGGGAGCTCGCTCCGTGGAGCTTTGGCGACAAAGCTGTGGAGCCAGATAAAGGCCACAAAAATGCAATAATTAACTGTTGTAGATGAGGAAGAAGCCTCGTGTGATTTCATTAATGCAGTTTTTTTTAGATAATTCCTTTTTACCAGTTCACTTTCCTACCAGCCTCGTGTGTTTTCATTGAGATAATTCCTTTTTACCAGTTCACTTTCCTACCAGCCTCGTGTGTTTTCATTGAGATAATTCCTTTTTACCAGTTCACTCTCCTAAAATGGGCTGTTGTTCCCTCTCGACAAACATCCACAATTCATAGTAGTCTTTGCCGAAACCCCGGATTGAACCAGGGACCTTCAGATCTTCAGTATGAGCTATTTCGGTTACACAGGGCCAAAATGGCCGTTTTCATTTGAAAACTAAAACCGGGAGCTCGCTCCGTGGAGCTTTGGCGACAAAGGTGTGGAGCCAGATAAAGGCCCCAAAAATGCAATAGTTGATGGTTGTAGATGAGGAAGAAGCCTCGTGTGTTTTCATTAATGCAGGTTTTTTTAGATAATTCCTTTTTACCAGTTCACTTTCCTACCAGCCTCGTGTATTTTCATTAATCTAGGTTTTTTGAGATAATTCCTTTTTACCAGTTCACTTTCCAAACATGGCCTGTGTTTCCCTCTTGACAAACATCCACAATTCATAGTAGTCTTTGCCGAAACCCGGGATTGAACCAGGGACCTGCAGATCTTCAGTCTGACGCTCTCCCAACTGAGCTATTTCGGCTACACAGGGCTAAACTGGCCGTTTTCATTTGGAAACTAAAACCGGGAGCTCGCTCCTTGGAGCTTACACAGGGCCAAAATGGCCATTTTCATTTGAAAACTAAAACCGGGAGCTCGCTCCGTGGAGCTTAGGCGACAAAGCTGTGGAGCCAGATAAAGGCCCCAAAAATGCAATAATTGACGGTTGTAGATGAGGAAGAAGCCTCGTGTGTTTTCATTAATCTAGGTTTTTTGAGATAATTCCTTTTTACCAGTTCATTTTCCAAACATGGGCTGTGTTTCCCTCTTGACAAACATCCACAATTCATAATAGTCTTTGCCGAAACCCGGGATTGAACCAGGGACCTGCAGATTTTCAGTCTGACGCTCTCCCAACTGAGCTATTTCGGCTACACAGGGCTAAACTGGCCGTTTTCATTTGGAAACTAAAACCGGGAGCTCGCTCCTTGGAGCTTACACAGGGCCAAAATGGCCATTTTCATTTGAAAACTAAAACCGGGAGCTCGCTCCGTGGAGCTTAGGCTACAAAGCTGTGGAGCCAGATAAAGGCCCCAAAAATGCAATAATTGACGGTTGTAGATGAGGAAGAAGCCTCGTGTGTTTTCATTAATGCAGGTTTTTTTAGATAATTCCCTTTTACCAGTTCACTTTCCAAACATGGGCTGTGTTTCCCTCTTGACAACCATCCACAATTCATAGTAGTCTTTGCCGAAACCCGGGATTGAACCAGGGATCTTCAGATCTTCAGTCTGATGATCTCCCAACTGAGCTATTTCGGCTACACAGGGGTAAACTGGCCGTTTTCATTTGGAAACCAAAACCGGGAGCTCGCTCCTTGGAGCTTAGGCGACAAAGCTGGGGAGCCAGATAATTCTGAACCCGTTTGAGAGGGTTTGGGATGAGTTGGAACTCAGGGTGCAAGAACAGAAGCCAGCAAGTGCTCAACACATCTGGGAACTCATTCAAGATTGCTGCGAAAGCATCCCAGGTGATTACCTCATGAAGCTGGTTGAGAGGATGCCAAAAGTGTGTACAGCTGTCATTGAGGGAAAAGGTGGCTACATCGAGGAATCTAAACTATGAAACGTGTTCTTATCAAGTTTGATGTTATTTTCTTTGTTATTTAACTTAATTTTTGGGAAATAGTCAAAATCAAGACAAAGGTGTGTCCAAACTTTTGACTGGTGCACTTTACAGTCATTGAGAGATATTTCTTAACAAAACTAAACCAGTCTCGTCGCCCCTAGTTGCAAAATTGGGACTTTTTGTTTAATTTATTTATTTTGACAATATTCATTCATATGTTAAGTTAGGATTCCCATTGTGCCATGTATTGTGTAGATTCTTGTCAAAGTGACATGCGGGATTCAGACTTACCTCTGTGAATTATCACCTCTTCTTTCAACAACAGTCTGTGAACATCTGGGAACTGAGTAGACCAGCTGCTGGACCTTTACAAGAGAAATGTTGTTCCATTCGTGTCTGATAGAGGATTCTAGCTGCTCCACAGTCCTGGGTCTTCTTTGTCTCATTTTGCATTGCAGGAAGGTCAGTCCAGCCCCCGGACTCTTCTATTAAGAAGCCCTGTTGTCCTAGATGCAGCATGTGGCTTAGCATTGTCTCGCTGAAACATGCAAGGTGTTTAATGAAAAAGACATCACCTGCATAGGGGCAATGTTGCTCTAAAACCTTCATATACCTTTCAGTTTTGATGGTGACTTTCCAGATGTGCAGGTTGCCAGTTTCTTAGACACTACATCTCCGTACCATCCGAGTTAAAAGCTTTTTGAGCCGAGTGCTTATTAAAAAGAAAATAAGATGGATCGTCCCTCTCCTCTTATTTCTGAAGAGCGCTGAAATATGTCATTTCCCCCAAAAAAATAAGTTGAAATGTCACTTCATCTGACCACACAACAGGTATAAGTCGCATGTCTAAATGTGGAAAATAGTTCAAATAAGGACAAATCAGTGCATGACTCCAAACCTTCGACTGACACTATTAATCATTGGGAAATATTTCTTCATAAAATTATAAGTGTTGCAACTGTTTGTTAACTTTTGGCTGGCCCTCAGGAGGCCTGATCTGCTGTGGGGAGGGCGCTTAGTTAAACAGACAAAAGATGAACTGTGGTGGAGCGATGCCAGTCTTTTTCTGGCCAACTTCGGTCTCACTCAGAAGGCTTGTGTCAGTCACATTCTTACAAAAAAAGGATCAAATCTATGCCCAACCAGTGATCAATTCTTGTTTAAATTTGAGCCCATCTCCTTTTTTTTTTTTTACGAGGAGGGTTAGGGAAGAAGGGACAAAAACAATATGAATACATTCTTGAAAGTAAAAATGTTTTAGACTGTTGTCATCACTTTCAGCAGAAAATGAAAAGGACTATTCAGTATTTTTCAGTGCTTGTGTTTATTGGTTGGGAGTGAATATTAAAAAACAAAGATATTCAGCAAAAAACTGAACTGGAAGGAGAAGGAAGTGAATCTTATATCAGACGTAGAAATGAACATATCCAATCAAATGGGAAACCACTTTTTAAATATATTGTTGAGCTAAGCAATGTGTTGTTTTTATTAGTTATTATCATTATTTTTGCACTGGTGGGACAGTTTGGGGCGGTATGAATGGTTTAAAGCTCAAGACGGACTGGAATTTTTTTTTATCATGAAACAGGAAATGGCTTCCCCTTCAAAAAGCAAGGATTTTCAAACCATGCACCTATTCCACCCCCTTTATAACTAGCGAGATGTGAGAAAATCAGACGTTGATATGAAAATAACTTCTGAAAGGGCCACTTGGCAAACCATGTTAGTGTCAATGCAAACTCGGCTGGAACGTGACTAAACTAGAAAATACAATTCCCAATCCGTTGATCAAAGGTGGGATGACACCACCAGGCAATGAGGAGGGTCGTTCCCTCTTCTCCCTGATTGGGCACACCTCTGAAACTGCTCCGAGTTTCCTCTGAAGCGTCTAATAAAGAGGCACTTCATTGAATAAACGTTACGCCCGTCCAACGGCGCCGGCACGCCCCCTACATAGACCGATCAGTCGGCTGATGTGGGCCCAGTTTGCTGAGAACCAATCAAAGCCCTTCATTTTTAGCAGGGGAAGCTTCCCGCGTTCACGACAGCCCCAACTCCATAGACTCTGTTTGTTGCGCGTTCACGTGTGAGTAATGTTCAAGATTTCTGCCACAGTGAGAACGATCTGCTCTGTAAGGTTAAAAAAAGTGAACGTATTCTTATTTACAATCAGGTCATCACATGTCATAAATAAGAAGGGTATATCTGTAATTAAAAAAAACAAAGAAGAAGAAAAAAAAAAGAATCGAGACGTTTTGGGAACTTTTACACAAGATATTTAGCTTCATTTTCTGTGACATTACACAATATCCATTCATTCTAGTGATATGGTTAATGTGTGATGTTTGAATGAAATTGTGGCAATGTGAACTTATGAATTTTGCTCATCGTAAGAAGCAAATGATTCACGCTAAGAAGCCAAAACCACAGTTTCAAAATGTTTCATTGTGCAAAAGTACAAACAGACGCATTATCAGCACATATTGCAAAAGAGATTAACCTAAATAAAGGCCATGGATGCAATCATTTGACCGTGAGACAATCAGCTACTAACACAAGTTATCTTTATTTACAAATCATCCTGTCTGATGCTGTAACTTGCAGTTGGATCAATTATTAGTTTAACATTGCTTCATAACATTGCTTCATTCAACATAGAGCGCCTGTCCTGGGGCACTAATACGTTACTGACTTTGTGAAAATGGTCATGTTACCTTCAACGCCAACAAAAGCATTTATTGTATTAATTTGATAACTAATGTAATCTAGCCACTATTGGCTGATCCTTCCTTGAAATGGTTTCAAAGCCCTCCCGGGGACACATAGATACAAACCAACATACACTGCAACAGGACACTAATGTAGAATGACTGAGATTTTCTTGAATGTAATCCTAATTTGATTTTTTTCTTAAAATTTGGATTCTGAAACTTTTGCGGAAATACTCAATCTGAACAAATCATCATCGTTTTTGACACAATATCCGAGGTTTACCCCCTGTGAGTCTCCTGATTCTTACCTGGGATTTTATTTCCATTTTACCTGAAACGTAAAACTAACCTAACCCAAACACAACAGCTGTGACTGTCTACATAGCTTTTTTTTTTTTTGGTTGCCCGATACATTTAATCTTTTGATTAAAATAATAAAACATTTAGTTTTTGGTTGGTCTTTTTCGAAGGTTTGGAGTTGTTACTTAAATTTCATGGAACAGTATTTTAACGCTGTTGATCTTGAATCTAGCTCGCCAGCTGACGTCATGACGCCGGGGGCGTGGTCTTTCAGCTTTCCTTGACAGCCCCACGCTTGCCTTTGACAGTAGCTTTTCTAAGTGACTCTCGTGCGGTTGCAGCCCAGAGCCGTTCAAACAAAGCAGCTAGCCTGTGAACTCATTGGATACGTGTCGTCACCTCGAGAACAGCTGGCTTTGGCAGGGCGCTCGCGCTTATTAGTGTTCGACGGGCAAAAATTAATACATTTTTTTTTTTTAAAACGGACGCAAAGATGTCCAAAGACACGGAAGGGAAGAGCGAGAAAATTATGGATATGGAGAGCAAGGTGTTGTGGTACCCGGACTCGAAGAGGAATACGCAGATGGACAAGTTTAGGATACAGGTCAACTCGGACTACGGACTTAATCTGGGTGAGTGGAGGGAAGGGAGGGAGCCGGAGAGATGGTAGGTGTGTGGGAGAGAATGTAAGTCGGATTTCATTGAGCCCACGAAGCTGCACACTGAGCTGGATAGAGACACAGAAATAGGCAATGTCTCCCCCTTGCTAGCTATCAGCATTAGTATCTTATTGTCACCACTGTCTAGACCTGCGTTGCAGTTACCGAGTTAAAATCATGTGTTGGCATATATTGTGAATCAACCCTGCACATCTCTGCATCTACTAGCTCACGAGACTGCTAATAAGCATGACCTTCAACCTCTTCACCACCCCATTTGAGTAGTAATTAGCCATATACAACAGTGCAGCTTGGCCTTATTGGGATGCCTGGATCCCTCCCAGCTCCTCAGCCTGCAGAGCTGCCAGGACATGAAAGGACGCGGCCTGTTTCAATTTCTCCGAATCCGTGTCAGTTAAGACTCAAAGCGGGCTCTGTTGGAATGCTGAAAAACGTGGTCAACTGAATGAAAAGAGAGCTAGTTATGCAGGAGAGAACGAGTTTAGACAGCTGCAACACCTATGGGAATGAAATTGTAACACAATGCTATTGATATATTGTGCTTCTTAATGTGTATCCTAGCCTATTTTTTCCCTCACCAGACGTACATGTCATTGCAGCACAGAGTAGTTTTGCATAGCGTTCAATGTGCCTCAACAAGGAAAAGGCAACTTCCCCCCTCAAATCAGTGCTTCCAGACAGGGTTGTTAGGACAAGAATTAATTTCAGGGGTCTCAAGCGAGGAACATGGATGGTTAAATGTAGGAATAACATTATTCTTCTTATTTGCTTGGAAAGCCTGCAGCTACTCTACAAAAGAGAATGCATTAAACGGCTCTTAGATACACGGAGGCTGAATAGTGATTGTGAGTTAGCATCACTTTCCATTAAGGAACATGAGCCAAACAGATTAGTGGAGATCAGTGTTGCCTGTGCCATTCCAACTTGTGCTCTTCCTTTGAAGTGGCCTGCGCTTGATGAACCCCTGGAACAGTCCAATTATTTTACTCTATTGACATTGCTATATAGACAGTTAAAGGCGGGGTAGGGGATCTTTTTCTGGAACATTTTTTTACATATTGCTTGAAATACTCTTCACACCCCCATTGCAACCAATTAATTAAAAGTTTTGACACAAATATGAAAAGTTTTAGTGGCCTCTAGAACGTACAATCTAGGAAAAACAGTATCCAATCATTGTGAACGGACCGTTCACAATGATTGGATACTGATGCCGTCTATCAAACTGCAATCTGCTCCTCTCTCCCCCTCCTTCCCCCTGTGCGCGTACCCTGCTCCGTGAACGAATTACGCGTCCAGAAGCTTGGCAGGAAGCTAAACTAGAGCCAGCTTGGCTAGCACCTAGCATTATTAAACGTATAGTTAGCATAAACTAAATACTAAATACTAAATACGGCAACGATCGATGCTTGCTGTCAGAACAGCGCTCGTGCACCTTCGTGCTCGTGCGCGTTCATGTACTCTAGAGGCGTGCCTTCGGGGGGAAAGTGAAGAAAAGGGTTGGGACTTTTTACCTGTGTATTTTCAAAATGCAGCTTTGCTGGACTCAAAATCCAGGATCTCCTACCCTACCTTTAAGAAGTAAGGCAGAACTGGCCCTCTTCTGGAACCAAGATTCACTTCTGACTTCAATCACTAGATTACGTCTGGAAATCAGTCATTTTAATTGGAGGTTTGCTGAACAAAAGTAGGGTTGTAAGGATTTTCTTTGGCCTCCAGTTTGGAGGGAGGTTATTAGTGGAACGTGACAGGTGCCTGAAGGGCAAGTAGGCCATTGCCATGATTTGTTTCAGTGACACTTGCAGTCATGTGCGATTACTGAAGTAAATATCCTGTCTTGTAATGTCTGATTCTCTATTCTAGCCAACTACAGCGACCTTTACCAGTGGTCAGTGGATAATTACCCCGAATTCTGGGCAGAGGTGTGGCGATTCTGTGGAGTAGTCAGCTCTAAAGCATACGAAGAGGTGAGTCCAACTGACAATAAATTTAAAGGATTTTAGATTCTGAAGTGGCTGGCAGACTAACAAAACTCTCAATGGGGTGGCACAAAAACTAATGTCTCTTTATTATTAAACAGGGGCTTGTTTCTGGGTGTTTTAGGTCACCTTGGAAAAGAATTAAGCCCGTGATTGGTTTGCTGAACAGAGCTAAAAGAGTGTCCTGGCCCCATATGTCAGAGAAGATAAATATGTGTTACTCCAGACTTGGTTCTGGTGATTCAATTAGAGAACTTCCTTAATTTAGGAAGGAGCGTCCAGACAATGGTGTGTAAATCTCTGTCCAATTAGGGAGAAGAAAAGCCCTGGTCCCAATGGCCGAGGAGAAAAATGGTTGAGGTTGACAACTCTTATCATGCCGGATCCTCTGCAGTTTGCTTATAAAGTCTTGTAACTAGTCTTTTCTGAAGATCAAAACGGGTGAGACTAATGAGATGTTTACTGTTTTTTTTTTTTTTTTTTTTTTTTTTTGCCCGCTGATACCCTGTGCCATTAATAGGTCACCAGTGGTAGCTGTGCAGCCGGACAAACACCCAGGCACTGTTAACGATGATCAATCATTTTGATTCAAACACATACAGCCTATGTACGTGCATATGCAGTGTCTATTTTTCTTGTTGTTTTAATTTAACCTAATAATAATTGAATCTATTTCTGCTTTTATCAAGTCAGTTCTTTTGGAAATCTCCATCTTTTTCTTTTGTTTGTTTTAAAAACAAAAGGAAATGAGGGAAAATGTTCAGACGATGCTGCAGTATAACTGGGGTTTGTTTTGACAATCCTCTATACTTGTGCAAAGAGAAGCTCATCTCAAAGACTCGGACGATTATTTCTTATCCTCTCCATCCCCTGTAGGCTGAGTTTCAGCTGCTTCCTTCAGGGCGAAGGTATTGTTTTCCCAAATACAGCACCAGTAGGTACAGAAAGACTTTAAAACTGTAATGATCAACTTTTACTGCAAGCGATACTGGCACTTAAAGGGGAACTCCGGGGCATTTAAAGCGTGTTTCCATTGCTAGAGGTTGTCAAATACTGCTAGTAGGACACAGAGAGGTCCAGATCTGTGCTCCCTGTGTGAAGATCGCTCTGTCCGCACAGCATGTCATGCGAGGCTAATACGTGGTGGCTAAGGGGCAAGCGCTAACCCTACCACGTAAAACAACAACTTGCACACTGCAGAAACGTCACACCACTTTATAACCCATCCGACAATAAAGTCACAAGCCTTACCATCAAAACCATATGCATGGTTCTCACATTACTGGCATGGGGACGTTACAAAACAACTTTATAAACAGCATGTAACTCACCGGCTGGTTGTAGGCTCGCGCATGTGAAAGCCCAAAAGAGTCGATGGACGATAATCTCATATACAAAACAATTATATTCTCTAGAAAAACTGCGTTCAAGTATTTAAAATATTACAAGAATATTACTGGGCATGTATTGTTGTAATGTTTTAAATACTTGAACACAGTTTTTCTAGAGAAGATAATTGTTTTGTATATGGGATTATCGTCCATCGACTCTTTTGGGCTTTCACATGCGCGAGCCTACAACCAGCCGGTGAGTGACATGCTGTTTATAAAGTTGTTTTGTAACGTCCCCATGCCAGTAATGTGAGAACCATGCATATGGTTTTGATGGTAAGGCTTGTGACTTTATTGTCGGATGGGTTATAAAGTGGTGTGACGTTTCTGCAGTGTGCAAGTTGTTGTTTTACGTGGAAGAGTTAGCGCTTGCCCCTTAGCCACCACGTATTAGCCTCGCATGACAGGCTGTGCGGACAGAGCGATCTTCACACAGGGAGCACAGATCTGGACCTCTCTGTGTCCTACTAGCAGTATTTGACAACCTCTAGCAATGGAAACACGCTTCAAATGCCCCGGAGTTCCGCTTTAAGCCAAAACACATTTACGCATAAAAGAATAATCCCAGTTGACGATTCTGTGAATTAGCTGCGTAAATAGACACGTTGCACATATTTTCTTACTTTAAGTGTACTTTAAGTGCAACTTTGTGGCTATTAAATGGTGGGCTTCTGACATCAAAGCTGCATTTATAAAAAAAAAAATAAATAAGCCAGCTGAATAAAGAGAAACCAATGAAAAAAAATCTTCCATGATCAACTTCACTTGCTGTTTATCATTTTATCACTGCCAAGTTCCAGGATACAGCCTGTCAGTGTAAGGTAATAAATGGTGTCTGAGATCATTTGGTTGACACACCTTTTCTGTACACATGGATGTCGTGTTCCATTACACTCAATGACCACATGTTCTCACCCATATTTGTTTAATGAGACACGAGATAGCGACACTGTCAACCAGTTTTGGAACACTTGTGCTCTCTGTCCAAGTTTTGCCTTGAATTTCTTAGTTAAATTTCTGCCTCTCACTGGCATTTTGCTTGAAATACAGGGCAACGAAATTCAGTTGTTATTTGAAAAAGAGCAGAGAGTGGTGTGTGCTTGGGAAACGTGGAAAAACGGCAAATGTCAAGACGGTTTAATGAGAAAGACAAAGAAGGAACAGAGTTGCAGCTGGCCCCGGTTCGAGTCCCGCATCGGACGGCCCTTTGCTGCATGTCGTTCCCCCTCTCTCTGCCCCCTGCTTCCTGTCTCTCTAAACTGTCCTATCCATTAAAGGCATAAAAGCCCAAGAAATAATTTTAAAAAAGAAAGAAAGAACGGAGTGAAATGATCAGTTTTATTTATACTGTCTTTATGTTTTGCTCTCTCGTGTTTCCATGCCGTTGTACACCAGGTTGTAGACGTATCCAAGCGGATCTCGGATGTTCCAGAGTGGTTTAAAGGGGCTCGACTCAACTACGCTGAGAACCTGCTCAAACACGCGCACCAGGACAAAGTGGCTCTTTATGCTGCCAGTAAGTAGTGCATGGCGTGCTATAGTGTGTCCGTGTTTATGTTGCGTTTCATCTTCAAATGTTTCTTTGTTCAAACGATGCAAACGGAGGCAAAGTTGGATCTGAAAGAGAGAGGTTCAGGGTGCAGTCGAGTTGAGCACAGGATCGATGCAGTGATGTTTGTCACATGTCACCATTAGATTAACTGCTGCTCCCTTCTCTACCTCTCAATGTCAAATACTAATGGAAAAGCCCTGTTATATCACTGTGTGTGTGTGCATGTGAGAGAGTGGGTTCTTGTACATGCGCAGCCTCGCTCGGGAGCTGTAATATGATTAAGCGAAGACTCATTGGTCGCAATGCTCTGGAACCTGTGTGACTGTCAATAAACTATTACTTAGAGAGATAAGAGGCCCTTCCTGTCTGTGGCTGTTTTTACAGCATCACCGTTAGCGTCTTGATATTTGTCCCCCTGCTGCTTTTTTTTTTTTTTTTTTTTTTTTTTTTTTTAAAGCCTCTTTGATGTTAGATCTGTCTTAGATGTGAGTTTCAGAAATGTCAGAGACTTTTATCCTCTCCATAAATCAATCATTTTCACATAATTCACACGGGGACGCACAAACGCAAAGGAAATCTGCCAGCTCAAGAGAACTGTCAGGTTACTCGTAAAACTACGAAGACCCTGTACTCCCTTCTTTGTGTCTACGTATGTGTCTTTTTTTTTTTTTTCACTTGCTGTTTCTGTGTGCCAGGAGAGGCAAATGAGGAGATTGTGAAGGTAACGTTTGGGGAATTGAGGCGTGATGTCGCATTGTTCGCTGCAGCCATGAGGAAGATGGGCATCCAGACTGGGGACAGGGTTGTGGGTGAGTCTCAGATTTATTTCTATGTCTTACATTCATATTAATAGTAACAAAAAAAAGGAGAGTATGCAGTTTGTTTCCTTTTCTTTTTCTGTAACTTTCCTGCCTAGTTGTTGGTTATTTACTGCTCTCTATCCTTTCATCTTCCTCTCTGATGCTTTTACCTCCTCAGTTTCTCTTATTTGTAACCAGTTGCAGCAAAAGGTGCAATCATTGTGTGTGTGTGTGTGTGTGTGTGTGTGTGTGTGTGTGTGTGTGTGTGTGTATTTAGTGGAGTAAGTGTGCTCACTGGTATGAATGGTTGACTGTTTTGACTCAAGTTGCTCTTTCTGAATGTCACCAATATATGTATGAGTTCATATTTGCACAAGGAGGTTTGGCTGAAGGTTCATGCTGGTATTTTTCTTCCAACAGCCAACATTTTAGTACTTTTATACAGATTCCCACCCTCACGTAAAGTGTGGTACCAGTGAAGCAGCCATAGCATTTCGGTGGATGTCAATCACGCTGCTCATGCGGCTTTTAAAAAGTGTTTCAGTGTCGAATACTTGAGGCTATGTCTCTGTTAAATAGAAGCACCGCTGGACCAATTGTGAAACTCCACGATAAAATCAATAATTGTGCTGCTCACAATTCTGCTTGAATATTTGTCACTTAAAAGAACCAAATTGGTATCATTTCATGTCTTTCACATAAACCCTTACCCATACAGACTAATTTACATGAGATGAGCCAAACAAATGTGTTATTTTTAAGAAGCACCATGTCTCAAAGGCTGGTTTAACCTGCGCCATGAATGGTAGATTGTCAATTTCTAGGAAAAACAGTGTCTTTCAAGCAACCTCTGTTTTTTCTCAGCGGGACTAATCTACAAAAGCTATTTGTATCTGCATGAAGATAACAGATAACGGGCCTCGAGGTTCAGTGGTTACGGAAAATGCCCGTTCATCTTTTTCAGACAGTTGTAATCCTGAGCTTTAGTAAATGACGCGTCAGCTGTTGTACCTGCCCATTACCAATTGACCTCAGAATTAAAAAAGATAATTCACAGAAGAAAAGCCAGGAGTATGCGATGGGCAGCTTTCTATATAACCCAGGTCTGTATTATAAACGTAATTCGTAAGAACTACTGCGAATATCCAGAGATCAAAGATCCCGCATTTCTTGATTCTCGTGTGTTCCTTGAATTTGTCTGTAGCTGCTTTTCATGAGCTCACAGTTATCAGGCTACTCTCTCAAGAAACAACCAGGGTGTGAATAAACATTCAGAGGAAAGATTGACATTGTGTATAAAAATCCATTAGCCAAATGACTTAAGCTCTGTAGGAGTCTCATTACAAAGATGGAAAAGGTGGTGGGAGGCAATACAGAGAGAGTCCAGCTACCTCATGTCTCCTTTGTTCTTCCTCTCCATTACTTTCCTCACATAACTGAGCACCAATCTGTGTGTTTGAATGGGCGTTCTTATTCGTGTGTTCGGGGTAGTGATGCCCTTGTCCCCAGACTGGAACTAAAATGTCTTGTCAATGTCTGTAATCCTGAAGATATATAAGCACTTAGCTGATGAGGTCGGCCATGCTTTATAGCAGAACACGAGCCAAAATGGCGCATACAAACACACACACACACACGTGGTAATATGTATTTTACATTCATCCTTCGTGTTTTCTTGTCTTCTCATCAGTGCTGTTGGCCCTAACAATGCCCTCTTTTTTTGTTAAGAAGCCCAAATCCAGCCATCATAACCACCGTTTATCCACTGGGGATAGCATATTCTTTTAACTTTGTGTTACTGAAGCACACACTATGAAACCTCAGTCTCTTATTGATAACTAAAGCAAATGAAAAATAGTAGTCTTTTTTTTGTTTTTCTTAAAAATCTGGAGATATTGACAGGCGTGTCAACTTTTTCCCCCTCGAACATAAGGAACAACCTACTCACCCTCTCCTCAAAGAGGGATATACTCTCTCAGAAAAGCAGCCTCAAAAGAAAATTTATAACAGTAAATATGAATATTAAACATGCATATGTACACAAATCCAAGCATTAACATAAATGTGTATTTTACTGATGTCCCTGCATGCATATATACAGGAGTTTCAATTTAACCATACTTAGTCATGAGTGGCTACATGTGGGTCAGTATAAATCTGCATAGGCACGCCTAATTAAGTAGAGAAAATATGTAAATATATAATAAAAAATCCTACATACACAAAATTGGAACGTGTCCGGAAACATCATTAAAGGATAAGACCGGTTTTTTGACATTGGGCCCTTGATTTCACATTATAACATGATGTTCTACTCCCCCCTGCTTGTTGTTTGTCATTTGGAGCTGTTCCGAAGATATTCGCGAGGCGTCTGGCTGCTCTCTTGAGATATTCGGCCATGAAACGGTTTCCTATGGGCAAGTTCATACAGGCACAAACTATGCTGTTTATAATTTATTAATTACTCTACACCAGCACTGATAACGTGGAGGTGCGTCGCTTACTTAAAAAAATCCGGGTTACTAATTTTGAATTTTAGCCGAATGAATAAATAGGCAGCAGGTCTGTGGGCTGTCTGTGGCAGTAGCACGACGATGACGTCAGTAACACCCACTTTACGACAAAAAAATCAAAATTACAATAACCCGGATTTTTTTAAGTAAGCGACGCACCTCCACGTTATCAGTTCTAGTGTACAGTAATTAATAAATTATAAACAGCATAGTTTGTGCCTGTATGAGCTTGCCCATAGGAAACCGTTTCATGGCCGAATATCTCAAGAGAGCAGCCAGACGCCTCGCGAATATCTTCGGAACAGCTCCAAATGACAAACAACAAGCAGGGGTGAGTAGAACATCATGCTATAATGTGAAATCAAGGGCCCAATGTCAAAAAACCGGTCTTATCCTTTAACAGCTTCAGTGATGTTCTTTATGTCTTTTCCTCACTGGAATGATTCCGGCCGAAATAGCCAAATGTAGCTGCTATTGCATTGGGTTGGACTGATAATTCGTCAGAGCGGGGCATGCCCGAAACCTGCGAGTTACACTAGTAGGAGTATTCTGATACCGGTTTCACCTCGCTCAATATATCTCCACAACGAGATGTATTTTTACATCTCTTTCTTTAGAAAGATGGGTTTGGTGTAGGATTTCAAATGGCATTTTACTTAATTTTGCTCCAGAGGTGCTGTTATTCACTCTCTGCAAAGCGCCGCTCCAAGTATCCTATTTCATCCCATGACTCCTCTAAACAGTTCATTACCCCTGGAATGAGCCTTTTTGAGTCATACGGCAGCTATATTTGTGTTGAAGAGTACATTTGTGTTAAATACAATTAAGATTAGTAAATAGTAATAGTACATTTTTCTGGGGGGTGGGGGGGGGGGGGTATTTCATATGGGGTTAATATTAAGATAATATTTAAATCCAAAAGCTTGTTTTTATAACAACTGGATTGTGAGTGAAATGTGAAACAGGACATGGAAACCTGGAGGTGATCAAGGCGCTTAGAGGATGTATTGTCTATGCCCTGTTCACTCCTGTTTTATGGATATACGCAGATCTTGAGTGATCTAAATAACGTCCGAAGGACATCGAATTTCACCACTGTTATCGTGAGGAGATGAACGTATTTTATGCCAGAAATAAGGTCCAGGTTTAAAAAAAAAAAAAAAAAAAAAAACGAACTTCCCCTTTAAGTCTTTGTTGTAATTCTAAACGCAGCCTCGGACTTCTGCCGATCTATATAGATGAGAAAAAGACTTTTGGTTTAGAAAAGAATTCAGGAATATAAGGGGGATGCACTAAAATATATTTGTCTTTAAACGTAAAGTGATATCTAAGGAACATTATCAGATTATTCATAGATTTCTCAGTTCTATCACAAATCGGCTTCTCTGCGGTCAGCAGCCTTCCTTCTTTGTACATCAGTAAAAGTTGCGCAGGAAGGATTCACTTAAGTCAGATTTTCTCAGCTGATTTGAGGCCTATGCTACACAAGTCACTCTGTTGAGTCTGTAAACATCCAACTACTGCTCAGCTGACAGGGCTTAAACCCCCTAATGCTAAAATAAAGGAATCTGAATGCTGCTTGAAGTTGTTTTTCCTTCATCATTTTGCCCTGACTGAGTCCTTGAAATGCACATCTGTTTCACATGAAAGTACAGAGAAACACTCCATTACAGCATCTGTCGATGCAAAGCATTAGCATCACACTGAAGTTTTCTTTGACGTCCTTTGGTTTGCACAGAAGCCTGCATGACTAAGGAGCTAGGTCAGCGTTCCTGTGACGTGGAAGCAGCGTTGTTACAGCAAAGCAAGAGAGTGACTCATCACAATAGCCACGAAGGCAGTCAAACAAGTGGTTGCAGTAAGATTATGATTGATGATGCAACTTTCCCTGGTCTAGTGTAATTTATAAGATGTGCTTGTAGAGCCAGTGTAGCAGGGTGGTGATCTGTTAGCAGAAACTGTCATCCTGCCTGAATGAGCTTCCTGATTACAGCAAGAGTCAGCATAGCAACCAGACAGGCTGATTAGTCGTGATTCATAGGAGGTGATGGCACGGTTGCAGTTGCCTTTGACCAGGCAGATTGTTTGGTTGGAACTACTGCCTGTATTATTGCTTTATTAAGTTAGATAAGATACAAGTGTTTTAAGGTAGAATGACAGCTCCTGTCATTTATTTTAGATTTATTTAAGTGTTCTGTCTTGTCCGGTAAAATCAAGCCTTTATCGATGAATTCTGAGGGCAACCAATTGATTGATCATATATGAAGTGTGTATCACGAGTGTGTTTATATCAGAGACATGGTCGTACGGCTGTGACATGGAAGTAGTCTCAAATCGTACGGATTGAGATTGACACAGAAATGGTTAATCGCAAGAATTTGTTTATCATGCATCGCATGCATTTCATTGTTCCGTCTTTCCTCGACGCGGTTGTCAGTATATCTATGTTTATCTGTCATTTTCTGAATCTGAAGTATGCCGTACCGATTAAGTAATACAGTATATTACTGACAAAGATGGCAGATATGATCTTAACTCTGATTGTTACGAACGACATATTTGTTCTTCTCCTCCCCCTTTGCTTTCTCATGTTTTCTCCCTTTTCCTTCTCTCCCCTTTATCTATCTTCAAATCTTCTTTTCTCCATCAGTCTCTTTGTAGTGTGGTTTGTGCGGTTGTATGACAAAGGCGGCGTAATCAGTCCAGTTGCTTTCACCGAAATGATTATAAGCCTTTTGACAATCTCACATCTGCTGTGATCCGCAGGTCATTTTTTTTATCATACTGAAAGTTGAGGTTTTGATGTCTCACATGACGTGGCCTTGGAATCGGCATCACCCAGTATTTCTCTGTAGTGTGAATGGGATTATGAGAGATGTTAGGTTAACATGTACACGGATTTCTCTCGTTATGTTTCAGTAAATATTGCAATATGCGGATATTTTTCATCCCATCGCTCTTAAAATACTTGAAACCTTTTTTTTTCTTCTTCTTCTTTATGTGTAGATGTTCAGAAGACCTTTGTAGTATAACAACATGTATTTATGAACAAGGAAACTTGTCGTTTTCTCTTTAACCTCTCCATTTGCCTCCTCTTTCTCCATTCTCCCTCTTCAGGCTACCTTCCTAATGGTATTCATGCAGTGGAGGCCATGTTAGCAGCAGCCAGCATTGGAGCAATTTGGAGCTCCACATCTGTCGACTTTGGAGTCAATGTAAGGACTGTTGTGACTATATTTTTCATATGGGTGATTTCTAGTTAGTTCTGTTGTATTTCTGGTCATTGACCATATGTACCTCAGAGGCTGTTTTAATGAGCCAGTTGTGTCTCATCTAGGCCCGAGTTCGTAATCTAAGGGTGTGTTCAAAATTTAGCGGTTTAGTTTGATTAAAATGAATCCTGGTACAACTGCTCCATTTGTGAAGATAATTTGAAGAAGTTTAAATGCTGTCTGCACCAAGCAAGCAGACCAAAAACAGTCGAAGAAGTTGGACTCATTCTACTTCCAGATTACTTCTGGATCGGTTTGATTGAAATATGAGCACAATCCACTGGTTCCTTGCAGAATATCCTCATTTATGTGTGCAACACAGGACCTCCTAATGCTATTTTGACCTTGTATAGGTCTGTTGCAAAAGTTTCTTGTGACTCCTATAGAAATACAACCACACATAGCCGACTCAAATCCAGAAAGCAGGTTTATCCAGACATGCAGCATTGTTTTGTGAGTTTGTAAGTTCCGTCAACGTAATATATATCAGATAAGAATGAGACATCAGCCACAGGTTTTCTATCTGGTATCTGTCGGTTCGGTGAAAGAAATTAACATCAAGGAAAACTAGGATGGCTAAGTGAACCAGGGCTGATTTATTTTTTTTATTTATTTATTTTTTTTCCTGTGATCTGGACCAGGAAATCCATCTGAACACACCCATAAGCTCAAGTGTATTTTTTCATTAAATATGAACTAGACGGAGCCTCTTAAACATGCTGGTTTGACATTATTGTCAGCGTAATACAATTTTATTTGATCTATTTTTGTCCTGAGTTTTCTGACCTGATCTTACAGGGAAAATTACTTCATCCTAGACCAGCTCCTTCCTTAACGGTCTCCTCTCTCCTTTATATCTGCTTTGTGTTTGTGATGCGTTACTGCCCCCTCTGACAGATCATTGAACTACTATTTCTATCCTGACAATAAACAAGTGATTTCACTCTACTGTATTCTAGTGGGCTGTATACTCTGGTGTCTTTCATCTTTCTTTTCAAAAAAGTGCTATTTATATGTTATGTGTTACTATTTGCTCAGTGTTTTTTTTAAATTTTGTCCTCTTTTTGTTTCCTTAGGGTGTCCTTGACCGATTTTCTCAAATCCAGCCAAAACTAATCTTCTCTGTCGCCGCTGTGGTTTACAACGGCAAAACGCACGATCATATGGAAAAGCTGATTAGCGTTGTGAAAGGTTGGCAACCATGTTTTCTTGTGGACCTGTGTTTGAGTCCGTGAGCATTTTTTGCTTAGCATTCTCTTTATGATTTTCCAATCTTTATTCTCAGAAATAATTAATGCATTTGGCCCTTCAGCTGACTTATTGTGAAACTAGGTCTTGTGGCCATAGTAAGTGCATCTTCATCTTTTGTCCACATGAGTTTTTAATGTTTTGGTCTGTATATGACAATTAAGACCTAGAAGAATTTTCTTTTCTAAAGTTATAAAGTGTAAGACCAACAGATTGGAGTGAACCCACTGGGTTTTATGAGTGTATTTAACCGTATGATGAAGTCTTCAGCAGATGAAGGATTAGTGTTCTCTTAGATGTATAATATCAAAGGAATATCCACAGAGTTACTTAGAGGTGTGACTCCTTACTAAAATATATCATTAGTGACTTGAATTTGAATTGCATATCTCTAGGGAATCCTCTGGCTTCTTTTTGGCCTGTAAACAAGGGCGTAATGTGAAAATAACACAAAAGCTTCAGCCTCTCTCTTCCTCTCACACTCGTAGGCCTGCCTGACCTGAAGAGAGTAGTTGTGATTCCCTACGCTCGCTCCAAACATGAAACTGACCTCTCCAAGATTCCCAACAGGTGTGCGTCTCTACATAGTTGCACTGAAGTGTTAAAACTATATTTTCATCAGAGAAAGCAGTGAGATAGATTCTCACCCTGACACGACATGTTTTTCCCTGTTCTTTTTAAGCCTCCACAGTGTGTTCTTAGATGATTTTTTGGCATCCGGACGTGGCGAGGGCGACCAGTTCCCTCAGCTGGAGTTTGAGCAGCTTCCATTCAGTCACCCTCTGTTCATCATGTATTCCTCTGGAACGACAGGATCTCCTAAATGTATGGTCCATTCTGCTGGGGTAAGAAGCCCTGTTTTCTATTGGTGCTCAATGTAAAAACTATCAGTCGCTGCTATTGTTGGTTGTAATTTGAGCCGGCACAAACGCTGTATTGCCCACGCACTGCTGGAAATTGGAGAAGATTAAACCAAGAGACACTGACTGGCCCACGGGTCATCATTATTTGTCCTTGTAAAACCTATTACATAATTACTGTGTTCCGTTGCTAATGTTTGGCTCTTGCATTACAAAGGGTTGGGCTCAGCTGTCTCTCATACAGAAATATGCACCCACGAGTCACATCTGTGGCTGAGCTCCCCTGGGCTGACCCACATGTATGGCCTGGTTTTCAGTGCACACTTTGTATCTCATCTGCTATGAAATGAAGGCCCTTGCCTGTTAACTCTGCTTTGGTGAAATATAGCTGACCATTAAACCTAAAGGACTCACTGTGGTCATCTTTATGGTCCATGCTATAGTCCGCCATTGCATGTAATTGTTGAGTTTCATTAATACAATCACTGTGCCAGTGAGTCATTTCTATGTTTACCTAAAAACAAGCTTTTTGCCATCTTTGTGAGTCCTCATGAGATCTGGTTCGATTTGAAGTGCTTTCATGTAATCTATCTTGCTCAATACAACATATGTGTAGCAGTAACTGGCACGGAAAGAAGCTGTCGTTTGAGGATTTGTTAGTTTTATTTGAGGTTTTTATAATTTCCTTCAAACTGTTTCAAATGCTGACGACTCGTCCACCAGTAAGAAGTTTATCCTCATTTTGTGTCCAGTGCGATGCCTTCTGAGCAAATCTGAGCAAAGCTGATATGAAATAGTTGGTGACCCCTTATCAGGCTAGTGGAGCTGTACAAAAAGAGCAAACCGGGATTTTTCTGAAATGTACAACCTCCTGAGATTCTATAGATTTATGTCCTCATTAACGATGTAATAATGATTTGAAAATAGCTACAGTTTCCCTTAAAAGTTAGGGTAGGTATCATAACTTTTCAGCACTTTGTAATTTATGTTCTCTAAACGTTGGCTTGGCCCCTGACCTTTGTTCTCAGGCTCGTGTTCGGAGACTTTGTTCAATTACAGATTTTTTTTCAGAGCAGTTCAGGTCAGATGTTATAGAGAAAAAGAATTTCCTTGTTTGAAGTTGGATGTTGTTGATGATAATGTCCAGTCATTATGGACTTTACAGGTGGCCAAATTTAGTTTTTGTGAGTATTTCAGGCTTTTCTAAATCATGCTGGCTCATGAGCTGATTAGTGACCTGGACAGCTAAAGATGAGGAAAACGTTCTCCATAATATATCCATTTAGTATCTATGGTTTTAATCATTGATATCAGTGAGGTAATTTCTAGTGACGCATCACAGGAGCTCTCGTCAAAGAAATCCAGTGTTTCTGTTAGTTGTTCCACTAGATGGCAGCAGATCTCCATCAGCGAATCCCACAAATGTTATTTGCTCTTCAGTGAGTGGATGAATGACATTCTGCTACACACTATGTGTGAGTGTTGGAAGAACGTGTTATTGTTACTGCTACACTTGGAAAATTTAAGCATCTTTCCTAATCTGTTATCGCCTTCCTAAACTCTTAAACACAAGCATTCATGCTTTTTAAACCAGCAGTTGTCTGTTTTTTTTTTACTTTTGTATCTTTTGCTCTCTTTTGTTCTCTTTTTCACGCTCATCATTCTCCCCCTCACTTTTACTTTCGCTCTCCCCAAGTTATTGTCTTTTGCTTTGTCTCATCTGGTTCCTTTGTGCTCCCCCCCTTACCATGCTGCTGATAATTGGACAGTAATTCGTTGCAGAAAACATTTCGTATTGTGACAATGGCAGTCCTCTCTGGCTCAGCCAATTAGCCCTGGTACTGTTGTGCTTTCTGCTTTGTTACGGAGCTGTTAACATGCTGTCAGTAGCAAGATGGTATGCACCAAATGAAGGGAATGTCAGCTCAGTCCTGCCAAAGTTTGTGTACGCAGAGACACACACAGACACACACACACACACACACACACACACACACACAGGTGAATCGCCTGATTCTATGAAAAGAAAGCTCACACCTTAAGCACACTCTCAAACACACAACATTCTATAAACTCCTCGTGCATTAACAACAACCTACCCAGCTGTGATGAGTCGGAGACTTTGGAAGAATTTGCACAAACCACAAATTGCCCCATGTTCTAAAACGAGGTCTGTGCAGAGCCAAATTTATGTGCTCCATTTCAGTATAAATGCATTAACTTGACATAGGTCATAGAGCAAATGGGCTCTTAAAAACAGTCATGCTGAAAGAAAAATTGTGAATAATTTCACCTGTTCCTTTTCTCCGTAGGGAACCCTCATTCAGCACTTGAAAGAGCACATTCTCCATGGCAATATGACCGCCAGTGATGTCATCATTTACTACACCACGGTAGGTTCACAACATTTTAACTATGACAGTAACATAATCAACGTACCAGCGTTAGTAAGCCAGCTTAAAAAAGTCTCCACAGCCCTTTCCGCCACTGAAGATACAGCTTTATTCATGTAGATTTTTCCCTGTAACTTGCAATAGCTTAACACAAAATGTTAATTAATTACATTTAATATTTCGTAAGCTCCCATTTTTTTGCTTGTATCATGGGAGCAGTGGTGTGGTCTCCTATGAATAAGTGTCCACCATGTAAACAGCACTTTCTGATCACTTTAACCCAAAGAGGATCATATTCCAAGTAAGAAAGGATCAAATGAAGCTATGTTGTGAGAAGCTTTGTATGTGAGTATACCGATCTTTAGATATTACGCTCTACCACAATTTTCACGGCGTCTGTTCACACACATTACCGCTTAATGTTGTGTGCCTTCATCTTCATCAGTTTCCAGGTTCAGTTATTCTGAGTGACTTTGGGCTTCTCACACAAACCCAATGCCTTGCTTTGGACTTACTGTCATAGGTCAGATTGCTTGTTTGTGTCACAAGATCCGGCAACATCGAGGGAAGACAAACTAGAATAATGTTCTAATGTTTATGTTTTGATAGGTTTTTGATATGATTAGATTTTCGATGGGGGCAAAAATCGAATTTGTGTTGCTTTTATGGTAAGATAAAGTAAAAGGAATTCTAACCGATTTTATGAAGGATGCAACAAATTTGCTTCAGGTGAATCGCTCATCAATATTGACATTTAAGTATCTTGTGGTCTTGATAACTTTCAGAGTTCTAACACTGTATGTGCTATCTCCAAACTTACATGAAATATGACAGACTTGCCATGTTTTCTCTGCCATTTGAACCCCATGGTGAATTTCTCATGCCTTTTTTGGGCTTGTATGCTCTTTAACTAGAGCGTGGCCCTGTCAAACATTGGCAAAGCACAAAAATGCTTTCAATAAACAAGTTGCTACTGCATTCATTTCAACTATTTAGTTAACCTGCAAGTAAGCCAGAGTACTTAGGGATTTGGAAATCAATTAATCTGTTGAACTACCCATAACAAGCTCCAGTAAGTGAGGTTTATGTATTTTTCTGTAACTTTCTTTTTCTGCTTTAGCTTAAACCTAATGATTAATCTCCTATCACCTGAGTAATCAGTTCACTGACTAAATGTGTCGCCACAAGTTGGTATTGTATAAGCCTCTGCCTTAGCCCTGCAGATGCTTTTCATAGAGCGGAATCAATATTCGTGCTCTTGATACCAATGAAGGATGGTCCCAAATCAGTACCTCAGCAGGATGTCAAATGAGAAACTCAATCATGCGAAGCACAGTCTGCTGGAGTTGTCCATTTTGCTATATTCTCCTTTATCCTTATTGATGGCAAAGGAGTGTTTATTCCAAGTAACTGATAACTAACTATTGTGTTGGTGTGCGTGTGTTGTGTTAGACTGGCTGGATGATGTGGAACTGGCTGGTGTCTGCTCTGGCAGTGGGAGCCTCAGTGGTTCTATATGACGGTTCGCCACTAATGCCGACACCCAATGTACTGTGGGACCTGACAGACCAGCTGGGGTGAGTTTGCCATAAACACAATCACGCAAAAATGGTAGTGAATAAAAATAAAAAATGGATTGTTGTACTGTTTGTAGATTTTCAAACAAAATGATCTTAGGAAATCGATTCCAAATTCCTCTGATTCTTTTCAGACATACTGCATTTTCAGTAAGGGCTGTAGCATAAGACTGGTCTGAGAAGTGAGGATTTTTACTTTGACTTCACACTAGTCTTGAGGTATACTCACCTTTGTAATGCTCATCACTCCCCTGCATTGCACGGGGGCTGAGATACAGGAGTTCACGACGTTGGTTTCCTGCCCGCCACTGTTTTGGTTTGTGGTACCATGTCACGCACCAGCAATCAAAAAGCAACACACTTTCACCGTAATTCTTAAAGTTCTAAGAAAGAAAAGTAGAAAACCCAAGAAGCAGAGGACACTTTCGCAATGACAAATAAAGATTGGGGGGGGGGGGGTCACTGTGGCAGATGCCACAAAGAGATGCTTGTCAACGCCGTCAGAGTGAGAAAAATAAAAAAGATAAAAATGTCTGTGAGCTAGACAGAGGAGAAGAATAAACATCAGATTGGATTTTACTTCTGGAGAAACCTCAGAGAGAAAGCAGGATGACAGATGGATGAAGTCTTAGCCTTGTTGCTATTGGTAAATAATGACTGGTAAGCTCTCGCATTTGCTGTGCTCAGCTCTGGGTAGTTGACAACATGCGGGTGTATAATCAAGAAAATCCCTAACTCTTACATTGGTTCGCCTTGGGTCTATCAGTTTATAGATGTGACCTATATAGTCAAAACTGTTAAAAAGATAGAAATAGTGATCACCTTTGCATATAAACTTATATGTTTTAAGGTTTCAGGAGATTGAGGGAAAAAAACAGAGTGAATGAATGCATTCAAACATACAGAAACAGCAGAGGCAAAGGGGAGGTTATTTCTTGGAGATTTAGTTTTTAATCAACAGAATTATTCACATGTTTATCTAATTGACAACATGCACACACATGCAAGAGCAGATCTTTGGAAAGAAGATTTCTGCTGGTTATAATAAGCCTTGAGAAGAAAAGAAAAGGCAGTAGTCAAGCAAAAAGCATCTATTAATCATGCACTGACTTGTTCATTATTATAAGGGAAAAAAGAAAGGAAAAGCAGCAAAAAAAAAAAGGATGGCTTGTTTCTAAATGAGATGGAAACAGAAGTAGATGGGGAAAGAGGGTGGAAGTAGAGGGAATATACAGTGGCTAATAGATATACTGTTTTATGTCAAAGAAAAGGTAAACGCACTGGAAACTAGGCTCAGGTTATTTCAGACTGAGCCAGCAAGTAGCTAGCCTGGGCGAAAGCCGACTGTTGACTCTTGTCAAACAGTCTGGGAAAACCCAAGAGGAATCCGTTTCCATGGAGAGTGGGACCTTACCCAGCAACTCAAATTCATTGGAGTAACGGAGTTCCCTTAACCAATCAGTAATGTTTAGAAATGACGTTGAGTATGCGCCGAGGTTCATGCTTACTCTCGCGAGGCTCTAGCTCGCGAATCACGCTTCCCACATCCGCTTTCATTATACCGGTACCATTTGATAAATCAAACTTTTCCCAAAGCCAGTTGGAAGGAGAGCTACGACATCCTTGCCACTAACCATATTGACGAGGCATTCCTCTTGCTCTCGTTTTAATTGTGTAATGCTCTCCAGAGTTGAGACAACTTCATGGATAGCTTCTAGCGTTCTTCCGTCGCCATGTTTATTTCCGCTGCGGTTGAACTACAATTATATGGACTACAATGGACTCCGCGCGTTAGTTCTGCGTCACCACTCGCAACTGTTTGCTGATTGGCAAAACACTGAGCGAACCGAGGTAGGGGGATTTGGCCAGACTATGTGCGGAGCCAAAATCTTTGGGCGGAAGTACGTAGGATGGCGTCGCCAGGCTAGCAAGTAGCAGCCGTGTCACAGGTTTACAGTATTCATGAATTAAGGTTTGGGGAAAAGATTGTAGTCTCACATACGTCCAGACACGCTCAGTCTCCATATACAAAAGACAGCCCACTTTTCATTATTGATTCCCACAAATGAGCTACCTGGCTGTCAGTTTGAAAGTTGTGCTTCGCAGAACAGGCCGTTTCAAGTCGTCACGCTCAGCCATCCTGGAAACCTGTTGTTATGGAGATTGATGGGGATGTTGTAGATTTGGATGAACACCAAAAACCCAGACAACGCCAAAAGACAGCCAAAGGAACGGAAACTTAAAGTTGGCCATCTTACCCTCTTATACGGATAATAGGGCAGTGTTGACATCACATATCATGACACTCTAAATGTATCCTAGTTGCAAGAGTAACGATGGGAACAGCGTGAATTTGATAAATGTTCCTCGTGGATTTGGTCCAGCAATACCACAGTTGGCTCTGTTTATGACCCCTTTACCTTCCATCATTTATGAAATATTTTGACCTGCTGTAACTTCTCATTTAAAGTAATGTAGGGGATATTTACAGTAGACTCATCATATTCGTAAATGTTCTGATTAATTGTCACACCATCTCTATCGGCACCATTAACACTATAAGTTAAACACCTAAATGAAGCCTGTATGCTGTTTTCAAGATTGCCTCTGAATGCAGTTCCTTTTCTTTCAATAAAAAACTGAACTGAAATTGATGGGAATTGATGAAGAGATGAGGGAAAAATTGAAACCTGTAGAAATTTGCTTAAGTTTTGTTCAGGAGTTTTGTTTTGTGAAGTGAAGCAAACTAAAAGTACTCCACCGTTTGTCTTTTATTGGCCGAGCCTGCGAGTGCTGAAAAACGAGGGAGCACAGAACGTATGAAGCGTGTCGACACTCTACGGGAGGTTGACAAGGGCATGAGAATGTTGCTCACTTGCTAATTGTTTTTTTTTGTTGTGTTTTTTTTTCATGCAGCTTTCATCTCGCCAATTGTTTTCCACTCGAGAAACCTTTGGCTGATGTCACAATACCAGTCAAACCTGTCAGCTTAGTGGAGTAGATGGAGTATGCATGCTTTAAAAAGGTTGTACAGTTTATGGTGTACACAGGAGATGCAGACTCCTGAAGAATACTATTATTTATTTCTTTTTAAACTTTATTAAAGCCCAATTTTCAGAGCTGTGTGTGACTTAATTATCAGTCAAACAGCATACTTTACTTCCACTTTTAATTCAGACTATTTCCATAATAGTGTGTAGTTGCAAATGTAATTTAAAGAATTGCAGGAAATCCATAAGGGGCCTCTGTCAGCCCTTAGTGCCCTTAGCGCACTGTGTTGTACGTGGCTCATGACTGTGAGTGTGTGTCGCTGTACACACTCACTAATCATATACTTATATGCTCCTATACCTCACTCCATTAAGGTTATTTTAAAAAAAGTAACGTGATCAGCAGAAGTAAAACTCTTAAACACGGTGATATCTGTGGGACACATCTTCACAGATGGCATATTGCCTTCAGCAAGAAGAGCAGTAATGGGGAGAAAATCTGACACAAATAGGGAGTTGCAAAAGTGAGGAGACAAATTGCTCCTGTGGAAACATTTAACAAGGACCTGCTTGTAGATCCCAATTGCTAGTGTGCTCCAATTTGATCCCATTAATCATGTGACTAATCATGTTTTGAGCTTCAAATTGGGATTTTTGTTGACTTGACACTCGACTGCACCATTTCTCTTTTCAAGCTTTTCTGGCAAGCCAACGGTATTGCCTTTGTTCTTTTTTGCAACACCTGTAGGAAATGTTTACAGTTATGTTTCAGTGCTTGTTGCCTTTTGGAAATTTTTTGGAGAAGTAATGGAAAACTTGAGTGAACAAGGTTTGTGAAGAAATGCCCACACAGCGACATTTAACGAAGGCCTACCGGTTTGACAGGAAGATGGATAGCACCTTAAATTGTGAGATTTTTGAACCAATTAAGCGCTGATATGGCCGCCTCAGACATATTTTCCGCAGCCAGAGCTACGTAGGAAAAAAAAAATCCCTCTGGGAAAGATTGCCATAAAAAATTTTTTACAGCCTTGTCCTCTGAATTGAGGTTAGACTTTTTAATTGGGACTAAATCTGTCAGAGAAAGTATAAAACTTACTGTGAGGCTTTCCCTTTTTTCCTTGAATTTCAGTGGTTGCTTGTTGCCCGTTCTGTTGTCCTGTCCTTTTGAACTGTTGACTTTCTCAGTTTTAAATCTCTTTGAATACATTTTTAAAAGATTACACTTATGAAATGGACACTTTTGATCATATTTACTACTGTTATGCCGCTGTTAGAAAGCAAAGAGCATGAATCGTGGTGAAAGTCTGAGAGGTTTGAGCTTATTTTCCTTTGTCACATAAAAATCCAGCTGGAGGGAGGCTAAGTAAGACTAGCTGAGTTCTTTTACAAGTAAAATGTAACAATTGCATGGTGGGAAAAAAAACTTCAGACAATACAACGATTATAGGTTCTGTCTCAAACACTTTATGGGGTCAGGTCCAGAGGAGGGTAGTAACTGGTTATATTTACTTGAGTAAGTTTTTGAAAAGATTGTACTTCTAGGAGTAGTTTTAAATCCCTATACTTTTTACTTTTACTTGAGTAGATTTGTAAAGAAGAAACTGTACTCTTACTCCGCTACATTAGGCTACAATGAGCTCGTTACTTTTCTTTTTACCTCTTTGGTATTCCTCGCGTCATTATTTTTATCCCCTCGCATACGCCTCTTTTAAATGTTTTATTTTGACAGAGAGAAAGACTTCCGCCAAACGCTCTACCATGGGACTGTGTTTCACCAATCAAACGTAGCATGCAGTCTCGTCAGAAGAAACATGTTAGTGAGTACAGCTTTACTGGAAGCTGTGTTAAGTTGAAATACAGTTGTGGGGACATCAAAAATTCCTCCTGATTTTCTCTGACTTCAGGAGGGCGCATTGAAGCTGATGCTCTCGTTTGCTGAGACCCTTTTAGAGCTAGAGGACGTGGCTCCAGTGTGGAAGCAATGGCAGACTGTGAGGCAGTCGCACATTCAGAAGTGGACAATGAAGTGGTGGGAAGTGGTGGGTCTTTAGCTTTGAAGATATTGATAATCCACTTTCACAAATAAAACTAGGAAGCAGTGGTGTGCCACTTCGTGTTTAAACATTTAGCCGAGTTTTTTTAAAGTTTAAAAAAAACCAAAACACAATAGCACCGCACCCTTCATTTCTCCGACCTTTCTCCTTTTCCCTGCAACTGTCTCTCTGTAACAGACTGTTGTCTGATGTTAGATGGTAGAAAAAGAAGACTTCAATTATAAAACCTTCAGGTACCGCCATAGGTTTTTACTATCAGCTTCGTACAAATATCAAATACGTTTTAACTTGCATTCTTGTCTCTAACGGTGCGTTCAGACCGGAATTTTTCGCGCGACGTGATTGCATACAAAGTCAATGCAAAGACGCGAATGTGAGCCGGCGGCGCGAATGAGGCAAATACCGCCGCGCGAATGACAAGACGCGAATTCGCGCGAATTCAGAAAATCCAACTTTGGCGAAATATTCGCGTCACGACAGCCTATCAGCGTTGAGATTCTGGACGACAGTGACGTCATGCGTCCCGGGATCTTTTTAATTGATTTATCTACCACTCACCGGAGACAGATGGACAGGTGCTCCGCAGCTGAAATGGAGTCGTGTCTGGGTCAGTGACATCATCCAGAGGTGCACTCAGCTCGGAGAATTTCACCGCCTTCTCCAGGATTTGCGTCTGGGTGACGGCTCCTTTGTGCTCAGAGAATTGCCTTGTCTCTTCCATCTCTTGTCCATCGTATTTTGCTCTGATATGACGGATGATTGCTTGTAGTGATGACTTCTCCTCTTTGATGCCAATGACAGGCAAAAATTTCATATATAAATATTTTTTTCCTTTTAGAAAAGAAAGTACTGGTATCGCCAAACAAATTCCATCATGACAGCTCAGTTTAAGAGATATGCGGGCTTAACGATATTAAACGATTAAAATATCCTGCTTTTCCAACTCTTTATGTCATGGATGCTGGATGCTACATCAAACCCGCAACAAATTTGATTTTTTTTCACAAATTCAGCAATGTACAGACTGTCAAACTGTCGCATTCACTGTAAAAGAAAATGCTCATTTTGAGACATAGCAACCTCTACTTAGCCTTTCTTGTTGAACTGCCCTGCCACCAGGTTTAGTTTCACATTTCTTGGTAAAAGTGTCTGGACGGCAACAACTGCAGTCCAGGGTGGGAGGCTAGGTTTCAGAATCCTGTTTGTTGGATCAACAGAAAAAGATTTGACCCTTTATCAGCATTAATGTGAAAATGGAATTGGAATAAAAACAAATCATTATACCTAAAATGTCTATGGATACATAGCAAACATTTTAATGCACCTGATCAAGAAGTAGGCCTGTGTATCACAGAGAAATTGCAAAAAACCCAGGAGCTACATCTCTGACTCTACAGGCCTCACTTGGCATGTTAAATGTTGAAGTTCATGACGGTGCAGTTAGAAAAAGACTGAACAAAGATGGCAGCACAGCTTAGGTTTGCAAAGTTGCATCTGAACAAACCACAAGACTTCTGCAACAATATTCTTTCAACAAGTCAACTGTGGAGAACTGGTTACAATGCACAGCACCACAATTGAATCTCACCAAACACAGCATATCAGCACAAATACTTCATACCAACTGTTAAGCACGGTGCTTGACAGTTGGTATGAAGTATTGACAGCCTGGACCCTCACAGCTTGCAGTCATCGAGTCCACCATGAACTCCTCTGTGTAGAAAAACATTGTGGAGTCAAACCTAAGGCCATTTGTCCGACAGTTAAAACTTGGCCAAAAATTGGCCAAAAATTGGCTCATGAAACCGGACAATGGTCCAAAGCAAAGCAGCAAATCAACAACAAATGCAGCGTGTTAGTCAGCACCTGTATTTTAATTTGTTCAACTCTGGGTGTTGCTAGATGATATATATTTGTGTTATGAAATCAGTCACAACCTGCCACCCCTCCCCCTTTGGAAGCTGGTTTACATCATTTCATATTTGTAGATAGATTTGCAAATCATGACATGCTGTACACCGTCACAGTGTTTGTAGCTCGTTTCTTGTTGCCTTTCACACCTGAGAAGAAAGCAGGTGCTCATATTTCCATCTCAGCATCTCAGCAGCATGGAGAACAAGTGTAAGAGTGGTTTAGAAAAGATGCAATAACAAGTGGATCTTCAGCTGCTGCATCACGCCATGCACAGAGACGCATTAAGGTAATAATTGTTTGGAGGTGCTTCTCTGTCCAATTGCCTTTGAGCATCTTTTATTGACTTTATGGCTTTCAGTAACATGTCCCTCTTGATAGCCACACTTACTCATGCTGTCACCCACTCTCACAATCAGACTCACAGCTTCTCCTCCTCCCTCCATCCTAAACACCCAATTAGCCACCACACCTGGCCACCTGCCTCCAATCAGAATAGACTGACTGTTGCCATAGTAGCCAGCAATGAACAAATCCAGATGCAGATAGGGGGGGTCAGTGATGATGGAGAGTGACTATGTGCGCTGATAACAAATAGGTTTAGAGTTTGCGTGTCATCTGTGGAATCAGATGGTCTTAACAGACATGAGCCACATCTGTGTAAAGCCTCCAAAATATTAACAAACACTACACATATACTACCGGTTTTTATTTTAAAAAGGGTGTGTGCACATAATTCAGTTTTTTCTTTATTCTTCTTTCCAGTGTTTACAAATGTTTTCGAATTCTTCAAACTTTACACATTATGAATTATAACTGTAGAATTACAAGATTAAGTTTTTGATATTGAAGGCATGGTTGTAGATTTCAGGCCAAAAATTGAAGCAGACCCAATATAACTCAAGACAGATATAGGTGTGACACTGGAAAGCACATTAGGTGTATTAAACTTGATGTTTAGTTGAAGGAATAAATCATTAGCAGAAATATAATGAAATACACACAACTATGTTTGCATTTTCATTATCCTAGAACTAACAACGATTTGTCAAAAAAAAAAGTGTAAAAATATGTCCTGAAACTAATGTTTAGACGTTATTTGTTCAATTTGCATATTAAACATGTTAGGGATGTTTTGCAGTGTAGCTACAGAGTGGGCTACAGCAATGGGGCCACAGGGGCTCTAAAATCGACCATTTACAGACACGTACAGTTTTTTGTTTTATTTTGTTGTTTTTTTTCCCACATATTGTTTTTTGTATTGCTTATTGTGGGTAATACACATTTCTGATTATTTTGAGAAGATTGTTGAATAGTTAGAGCAGCAGTTTAGGCTTGGAAAGGTGGAGTTAAGGGTGCCGGCAGATTTGACTGGTGTTGAAGAGAGAGATGTCAGTTACAATGTGTTCTCAGCTCTCTTTTGGCATAGCTTTATCCTGATGGCGTACGTTTATACAGCACTTAGATGGACATCCAGCACATAATTATAAAGCACCGCTTCATTCATGTAGTGTCCGAAATGCATAAGCAGGTGGCTTCCCCCACCCCCAGTGACCACTATATAGTGAGTTAGTGAGTAAACAAGTGAACATGTTGCCAATTTTTTGAATTTCCCCCATTGGGGGATGAATAAAGTGTTTTTCTATTCTATTCTATTCTATTCTATTTTAACACAGCCATGGCACTGTAATTGGCTCTGGGGCCACCATAATTAAATGATAGTTGGGGTATTTAGTTGGTTGTGTATTTGATTATTTAATTGTAATTTTATTTCAAAGAGATTTTTGTTGTTAGTACTCAAACAGTAGTTGACTCTATTTAGCATGTTTTCCCTTCCTAAGCAACAATCTCGCACTGTCGGAAACGACTTTGTACACGTAAAACAAAGAAATATGAATTAGTCTTTACTAGACAGAAATTTAAATTTATTGTGAATTCAAATGACATATTCTGTGATAGCAGTCGAATGGTAGCAGAGGGCGAGGCATGCAAGAGCAACATGGACAAAGAGTGTATGGATTAGACGTGTGCCGGTAACGGCCACTTCATTCCACCTAACACGTTTCTCCTTGGGACCTTTGCTCTTTCACTGTGTCTGACCCCACTGCTGTCACCCACCCCATCAGCGGCATCTATTTCCAAGAAGCGAGCAAATTACGTCTTTCATCTCAAACCAATTCCTAGTTGTTTGATCTTGTTTTCTATCCTAGACACAGATTCTTTTTTTTTTTTATTATGTGATTGACAGAAATGGTCATCATAATGAGAAGAAACAATTTGATTGATTTGATGTCAACCAGAATAACTTAAAAAGACAGAAAGACACAAATGCACCCGTTCACTGGGACAGACTTTAAAAGGCCCTTTTTGTCACAGAAGTGACATTTTGTCACTTCATTCCTTCCATATGTTGCCCAGCTGTTGGCAGCTGTCAGGGTGACTTCCAGTCACACGGTAGAAACCTTAATTCATTTCCAATGTCTTTGAGTGTGAACATTTTGTCGATATTTTGTCAGACATTTTGTCTTCCTAGTCTGACCATTATTGTGTACAATTCTTTGTGTTTGCCTTGCTGAAAGTCAATTCCCAGTCACTTTTTTTTTCTTTTAAATCTCTCCACGAGTGGCTTAACTGAATAAACAAGCTGTGTTTTAGCATCACCTTGCCTTACATTTACACCGTGACTCACTCTTCTCCACTGGGAGCTTCCAAGTGCAACCAGGCTCCTGAGCAGCTCCACTGGAGCAGATGGGATTAAGGGCAATGGATGCTCAGTACCTTGTGCCCTTTTATGCTTTTATTTACATTCAGTTCAGATTCAGTGAAGCAACAAATGGAGCAATGCCACAGTTCAGGCTCAGCACCAAAGTCATGCTTACTCCAGCAGCTTGTCATCAGCTCTTTCATCTTTGCAACAACAACTTTTTTTTTGCTTAAACCACTAGCTGGGTTGTAACATTCAACCAGATAGATGCAGATGTATGGCTGCCATTATTGTTAAAGCTCTTTTTACCTCAAAACCTCTAAATGTGTCAGAAATATTGAATTAAATCGTAATTTTAAGTGATCTCAAGTGCATGTGTGCATATTTTTTGGGGTAAGTCCTACCAGCAGAATTTTGCTGGCTTTGTAGATCCTTTAAGAACACCCTCGCAGAGCAGAGCTGTTTCTGGCAGATTCCAATCCAATCCAGCTTTATTTATAAAGCACTTTACATTACCACAAGGACCAATGGGCTGTACGGAATACACAAAAACGACAAATGCCATTACACAGACCCCAAAACATATAATACTAAAATCCAAAATACTCAAAACACATATTACCAGCCATGCAATAAAAACTAAAATTGAATAAGCACAAACTAAAATCAACATCTCATGGGGTGTCAGAAGCCTAGGAAAGAGATGAGTTTTAAGAAGTGATTTAAAAGCAGACAGTGATGTAGCCTGTCTGATGTGCAGTGGTAAGTCTTTCCACATTTTAGGAGCCAGTGGCGTGAAGCTAAAATTGGGGAAATGTGCTCATATTTGCATGTGCCAGATAAAAGACGTGCCGCAGCATTTTGTACTCTTTGTAGCTGGGAAATATAGGAATCACAAACCCCGCATTACAGTAATCCAGACAAGTAGTTCTGAAGGCATGGATTACTGCCTCAAAGGGCTTCCTAGGGAGAATTGACTTTATTTTGGCCAACTGCCTTAATTGATAAAAACTTGACTTCACAACTGCCCTAATCTGACTGTCAAATTTAAGATCAGCATCCACTTTAACGCCAAGGTTTTTAATGGCCGACTTCTTATACTGGGCCAAATAATCTATCTCAATAGGGGGAGTCTCAACTGTGCCACTAAAAACCATGACTTCATTCTTACTCTCGTTGAACTTTAAAAAGTTGAGAGCCATCCAGGCGTTAAAGTCTTTCAGACATTTTAGCAGCGAATTAGCACAGTTTCATCTTTCTTTTTGAGAGGGATATAAATCTGACCACTGTCAGCATAACAGTGAAGAGCACACCATGTTTCCTCAATATGGAGCCAAGTGGAAGCAAATATAGGGCAAAGAGAGGTGGGCCTAAAACTGAGCCCTGTGGCACCCCACATGATAGAAGAGCAGAGGATGATACATGGCCACCCAGGCTAATACAATAGGTTCGATTTTCCAAGTATGATCTGAACCGATCCCTGATGCCCACCCACTGCGCCAAACGAGAGAGTAAAATTTTGGGGTCCACTGTATCAAAAGCAGCAGCAAGCACAATAACAACACAGAACAAATATATAATTGAAAACCTTTAAAAGAGCTGATTTTTTTTTTTTTTTGCTGTGCAAAGTTTTAAAACCAGATTGGAAAAATTCTAAAATATCCTCTTCCAGAAAGGCCATCAACTGATCATAAACCACCGTCTCAATGATTTTGAAAATGAAGGATCATTTAGAAATTGATTAATTGCCAGAAAGAGGGAGTAGCCACTTGCGGAAGAGGTTAAGCCAGAACCTAAACTTGAAGCCACACTTTTATGATCAGATCTTAATTTGTAGAATTTTCAGAACGCAAGAGTTGTGATCAATTTATAAAAAAAAAATAAAATAAAAAAAATAAATAAAAACCTTTCAAAGTAACTCATGTTCATCACCACCCTGATTTTAAAAAAAAAAACAAACAAAAAAAACAGTTGAGACAAAAACCTTTAGGCACGGTATGATGCTGAAGAATTGGGCTTAATTGTGATGGAGACACCACAGAATTCACAGTGAAAACAAAGTCGCTTGGTGGTGTGCAAAATATGATTTCACGTCCCCCAAACAATGTCTGCCAATTGCTTTGACCTCCTGCTGTCACAATTCAGAATACAGCGCATGCATTTAGATGGATTTTAAACGGTGACGAACACTGTTTGCAACACTGACACAAACTGAGTTTCAGAACTTTTTTTAAGTTCAAAATTATGATGATTGTCTACCTCTTGGAAGCTGAATTATGTGGTTATTTTTTACATATAAAGAACGCTTCATTGATTTAAAAAATAAATAAATAAATCAACATTATAAATAACAATTTCTGTTGTTTCCACTTTGTCTTTGTTCTCCAGCATTACGATCTTTGGTACTGGGGCCAAGTGGTTGTCTGTGCTGCAGGAGAGGAACCTCAAACCCTGTGAGTAGCAATCAAAAGGACAAAGTGTGGTTCTGATATTTCACATAAGCCTGCTTATTACTTTTTGTGACACAACTCTGTAGAGAGAGAAATGTCTACAATTAATGAGAGGTGTGTCGTTTTAAAGACCTTCTAGCTAACCTTCATAGATCAAGATTTTTTTTCCCTTGCTGATGCTCTCCTCTCTTTAAAATGGTTAAATATGCTGTTATGACCAATATGTATTGCATACATAATCATTTTTTTTCTTCCCATTGCACTTTTATAATCACAAGAAATCTTTATGCATGGATTCAGCTGTGTGTGTCTGCCCATTTCCGATTATTTTAATTACTTCATAATATTCATACTGGGATTGATAACAGGAAGGCATAAAAATCAAAATTTAAAAAGTGAAAAAGGATCTGCTCCCTGTCTGTCTCCCTCTGCCTCTGCCTCTCCCCAGCTTCTTCATCCGTTTAGCACAGGATGTGTGTGTTTGTGTGCATGCAAGCATGCCTCCACTGGGTCTGGGGGGGTAGGGGGAGCTTCTTCACTGGCTGCCCCAGTGGATGGGCCCTTTTCCCCGAGCTGACATTTGGACTGGACACCTGGAGGCATGGTGGGGGGTAGCAAGAGTTCCCACTGAGTGCGTGTGCATGTATGCATGTGTGTGTCTGTTTTTGCAAATATGTGTTTTTGTGGGGTGAGGGTCGGTTGCTGAAGGCTTATTAGTTCACAGGGTGTTATTGGCGTGGGGTTTTGGCATATGTGTGTGTGCGAGTGTGTGTGTGGGGCAGGAAGTGTCAGCTTGCATGCTCTGTCACATCAGGGTGGCAAACGTAATAACACAACATGTTGGGATGCCAGGAGCCACAGCTGCTCACAGGTGCTTGCCCACTTCTTTTGTGTGAGTGTGTGTGTGTATGGATTCTTAATTTGGTTGAAAATGAATGCTGCCTGCAACTGTATCTGTTTCTTGATACAGGAGCCACAGTGATTACTGAATTGAAGCAGTTATCCCAGAACAATGCATAAAATAAGAAAAAAGTAGATGCTCAAAAAGGACTCGCACAATACATATGAAAAGTACTTGATCCTAAGCGATATTAATTGAGATGAATCAAGCACATTCAATGCCATGCTGATAGTAAGTACACTGTACTCCACAGTTTACAGCACTGTGCAAAATGAAGGCACCCCTCATATCTTCTTATATGCCAGGAAAACGGGGAATAGGCACAGACATATACTGAAAGATTTATAAATATAGATGGATATGTCCTATTTAAGGCTTAAGCGAAGGCATGTACAGTTATTACAATTCTAAGAAGTCAGTATTTGGTATGAGCACCTTTTTATTCTTCAACAACGTCGTAGACAAACTTTCTTAACATTTCTTTAAGTAGTCTTCAGGAACAGTTCTCCAGGCTTCTTGAAGGACATCCCAAAGCTCTTCTTTGGATGTCGGCTGCCTTTTGTTTCGTTCTCTGTCAAGATGAGGCCAGACTGCTTCAATAATGTTGAGGTCCAGGCTCTGGGGAGGATTCATCCCTTTATAAGACCTGTTGCCACTGATTTTCAGTCCACTTCTTGTATCATTTGGCA